>NC_141207.1:10497500-10761913 GCF_054491065.1 Syngnathus leptorhynchus
CCGCCGACCTGTCAGAAGGCGCGTGGCATTAACCAGCTGACCCTATCATGCCTGTCACTAACTCGGCCATTTGGCTTTCCCCACGGCCGCCAGAGAGGGCAAGCGCGGCCACCTCGTCGTGTTGTTTATTGATTTTGGAGCCGGCGCTTAATAGTTTTCCCAGTCCCCTTGAATGGTTTTTGTAAGCAATGGGGTTTGTACATCTGGCCGATCGATAGCCTTTATATTTAGAATAAAATTGAAATGGCTTCTGGCTGGGGCTTGCATTTGTCATCCTTCTGCTGGACAAAACGATGTCATTATCCAAATTAAAACATTTATTTCTGATTAAGACTTTGTCCCATGTCATTAATTTCCCTCCTTTCCAATACGAGGGGAATGGAATCCTATTGATTTTTCTACTTTTTACACATCTCCACTACGAGGAAGATAATTGAGAAGTTAGCCAGAATAAATGAAGTTTCTAGTCGTGCAGGGGAGCCCGTACCTTGCAAAGGCGAGACGTTTTTACGGGAGGGAGCCGGCCAAACTCAGCCGGGGACTGAACAAATTGGATTCAAGCTGAAATGGGCTGTGCTGCCGCAATGAATGCGTGTCATCACCCATACTTCTCTCAACCTATCCAAACATTTGAACATCTCAGCAAGAGCAGATGAAAGAATTTCAAGTCCAACAATGATGGCTTGCCTCCCCCTTGCTCCCTCCAAAATTGAAAGACACTAATCAATGTTTGAACTGGACCTTTTAGCACAGCGGCACTCATTGATTAAGCATTATCAAATTAATGAGATTGAATCAAGTTGTGGCTATTTTCTACCTAACATTTAGGAGTCCAATTATTTCTAAAGGGATTAGATGAACAAATCAATATTTGATAAGACCTTGGTAAGATAAGAAATTAAAATTGAATGGGTTCAAAACAACATTGTGTCAAATTGAGAAGGCATTCTTTACCTCCGACATGCAAGTGTATTCCGTGCCCGAATATCTTATTTTGCCGGCACACAAAGAGAGTTGAAGTATGTTTAAATGTTGTCCACTTGCCGTGGCCCGTGTGCAGATTTTGAGGCGGCGTGCTTGGCTCCAGTTTGTACAAGCTCAGCGCAGCTGGCGCCGAGGTCACGAGAAGGGTGACTGAACACGGCGATTGGACCGAAAGAGGCCGACAGAAGCCGGCCAGACGGCCTCTCCTACCGTCCCATCTCGCTTCGGGGACCGAGAGAAAATGTTGTCGGACTTGGAGAGGCCATCGTCCATCATGGGCCCGAGCTGCCTGTCGGCTGACTGATTGCGGGTGAAAATAGCAAGTGAGAGAGATTGAGGAGTGCGAGGGAGAGAGAGAGAGAGAGAGAGTTGGAAGTGCTCGGGATTCCACTGGGAAGACAAACAGGTGGTGAGAAAGAAGCATGAAAAGAGAAGGAGTCAAAGATGCCTGCACTCCACTGGCTCATTGACTTGCTTTGGCCGCTGGGGGCAAAGGAATGAATGCAGCACTCATTTAGTCCACTTTCCCGCAAGAAATCCCTCTTTCCTCCATCACTCCATCCCTTTAGCCCTCTGAAGCTCTCTCTCTCCTCTCCTCACTTCATTCAATTATCCTTCCATCCCTCCCTCCTTCATGGGCAGCTGAACGTGAGGCTGATAGGAATTAGTGGTGCGGTTGCCAAAAGTGTGCAAGCAAGCCAAGCACCTCTGACAGGTGTCTAATTCACCTGACACTCAGGTCAATGGCAGCTGAATTCATCAGCACCGCAGAAACAAGGAAGAAAAGTTGAAAAATGAAGAGATGAACTGGCCACAAAGTCCATTTCATTTACACAAGAAAAAAAACGGTGTTTCATGATCATCTCAATATATTTGTATTTTTGAAACCAATACTGAGATGGAAAAGATGCACTTCACCTTTCCCCAGTTATCTACGTGCAGAAACACACCGGTGCTCGTTCAGGCGTCGGTGTTCAATGAACAACTTAATTTGCCGACACGTTAGTAATCTGAGGAGGGATGCGAAAAGGTTGGCTACATTCATCACAAACAGCAGTTTAACATAAGTGAAAAATTACAGGAATCCCAATGACCTTCCAACCAATCAGGCCCGCTAATTACACTCATTCATTACGCCGCACTGAGACGGAAGCGTACAGAGATGACCCTTCAGGACAACAAAAATATTTACAGATGAAAACGAAGAGGAAATGCTAATGATTGTTCCATCTGGCTGCTGAGACAATGCAGAATAATCAGCCAGCTAGGAAGAAGATGACACATTTGAGCTTCATTCAAGCCACAATGTTGCTTTACATGTTCATATAGTAGATGTCCAAAAAGTTTCAGACAAATACAAATTTACTACATGATGAGGATGACATGATCTATTTTTGCATGGGATGATGCTCTTGCAGCCGTAATAAGATCACCTGTGCTATGAATACATTTTCTCACTGTGTTCGCATATTTGGATATGCTGGCTAAATGAGTTTCTCTCAGCTTCCCAGAACCAGGGAGAAAGGGTGAGAAGGGCGGGATGGGGGGGGGCACACATCAAGCACGTACTTAGATTCACTTTAGAGCTTGACATCCCCCAACCCGCTCAGTAAATGGCTTTTTTTTCAAGAGGAACTGTGATAGGTTTGTGTGTGCGCTAGCATCAACATGGCTAGATATCTTTGTGTAGCTGTCTGCAACACATCGTGTGTGTGTTTGCTCTGTTTTTGTGTTTCTTTTGTGTATTTGGAGCCGCTTGTGTGTCAGGAGCTTTCATCTGCTTTGTTTATATGCAACAGCATGCCTGCTTCAGGTGTCAATATTCCTCATTCGTCAAGTTCTAGTGGGCTTCCAAAAAAAAAAAAAAAATCAAATGGGCAGGACAACAGATAATTGAGGTGATGATTGGAGCTGTTCAAAGACAATTGATCAAATTGATGGAAACAAGCCAAGTGCAAAGTCAACTGACTAGAACATCATTTATCAGCAATTCATTTTCAAATGATTTGCGACGAAGCAATTATCCACCCGAAAAAATGTCTATCTGTCTATCGGCGCCATATGTGAGCGTCCTATCTAGCGGCTGACAAGTTGGCAAACTTGAAAATCCCCAGGAAATGTGAGCTAAAGCTAAGCAAGTTGTAAAAGGTGTTTTTCATAAGCCGAGGGACAAGGGGGAACAAATGGCCGTTATTACTTTCCTCTATTCCAAATAACCCCCAACTGTCTGGTTGAAATGGACCTGGCAAAAAATGTCTTTATATCTCACATTCATTCCTGACACCGCTCCGGTTTTTTTTTTTTCCCCTCAAATTTTCTTTGGCCAGTTGTAAATGTTATCACCGAGATGCCATCGATTGTGTTCGTACGGTATCAGCTGATTTAGTTGTTTGGGCCGTGAATACCTTCCAAGTCCTTGGATGTCTTTGCTCAAAGTTGAAATTCCGCCAGCAAACCTATCCGTCAAGTTTGCCGAGCACACTGACTTGTCGCTCGCTCTTCGACAAATCGATGGGTCCGCTCTGAGCGCACTATCAACAAGCCCATCACACATTTATGGTGGGTGGCACCCCACACAAAAAAAGCCAGGAGACACATACATATGGAGTGATGTCACATTCCAAAAGCATGATGTTATCAATAACACCCTGGTGTGATGACACACAGAGGCTGCTGCCTCCGTGCGGACGGCGTATCGATAACTCAATAGTTCAGGTGTCACTCTGGCGCGCTGTGCCGTGCCCTGGGAGGCTGGCAGGAGAGGACGGCAAACGGAGCGGCCGTAACATCCGTCAATAGCTTGGCCGCGCGTGCGATCCAGCCGGCCGGCGCAGTCAGCAAGTCAACGACACAGACATTTACATGCCATCCATCTCGGCGGCACACTTCACCTTTAAAGCTGACTGATCTTTGAGGGCGACCTGCTGAGACGCTCAACTCGCCTCTCCTCTCCCCTGGTTGAGCGGCTGGCTCCTGAGTATTGACCCGAGCTGTCACCCCGACTCGCACCCTTGACCCCCCTGCGCGCCGCCATCCGATCTATGGCGGGTTCGGAGGATCAAATGATTTTACGGATCCTCCCGTTTTCCCACTGAGCTGATTGCAAATGACAACATCAGAAAGAACATTCAACAAACAATTGAACAAAAACGTTTGGGACCAGATGACTGTCCAAGAAAACCGACTGATCGTGTCGTCGCCAACTGCAAGTCAGGACGATCGATTTGGATCATATTCCTCCAGGTCGGCAACGGGTGGTCGTACTTGCATCAACAGGCCAGGGCGCTTCATTAGTCCAAAGTAACAAACACACTGGGCTATGCCATAAATCTCGCACCTTTGATTGATTCCTATACACACATGCTGTCTGATGATTACCATAATGTGCTCTGGGAGCAAAAATCCTGGTGGTGGTCGTGTCGTTTAGGGCTTTGGGAGGGCGACTGGGGTGGGGTGGGGGGGCCATGCTGCTCGCGGGAAGTAAATAACAAATGGCCCAAACCCCACCTCATCTGGAGTGATTTCAATCCAATGTTCCATCATAGATAGTGGGGAGAGGGAGAGAGGTGAGTGTTTGGGCTTTGAGCTATCAATTACAGATATGTGTAGGCAGACAGACAGACAGACAGACAGACAGACAGACAGACAGACAGAGAGGATCATTCCACTGATTGTCACCAGTCTACCGGAGTGACACGAGCGAGTCATTCATCAATGTAGTTCCTGACACACCCAGAGAAAGATGACACCACGCGAAATTGGTGGAGATCCTTGAGTCTTTTACATGCTCGGGGGCCGGCCGAGCAAATTCTAATTCAGACGTTTAACCTGGCTCCACCAGCAATTGCTCTTGACTCAGTCCGTTCATTCATTCACTTCAGCCACACTCTGACTGTTGATGAAACCATCTGGGCGACAAAACTCGGGAAAAGATTACGTTGATAGCATCGGAAATACTCAAAGTTACTGTGCATGAAATCAAATTCATCAACACGGGAATGTATATTTCGTGTTGATTCATGCTTTTCATTATTTGATTGCTGATGACTCTAATGAGAACATGATTCCTAAAACTATTTGGGCTTTTTTTTTTTACCTCACTCCTTGCAATTTCTGATTTACTCTACTTTATGATACCCAAATCTAGCATGAAATTATACTGTTAAACAACAATTTTAAATTGCATTGCGTTGTAAGTCAATTATGTGCGTACATGGACTGCGCAATTATCTGAGATGACAAGCAATTGGCAAGACTAGCAGCGAATGAAAGAAAGACGAGGTCATCCTTCCTCACACATTGCGAGCAAGACGGCAGTAAGCACAGATGATAGCAACAGGCCAAACTTTATTCCTCCCCGTTGCAATTGCTTCTGTGAGCTGTGACTCTATCAATCTGCTGGCGCTGGAGAAGATTGCCTAATCTGCTAGCCAGGGAATTCTTATCATCAGTCTGGCCCCTCATTGAGGAGGGTGTGTGTGTGAGAGGAAGAGAGCATCAAGCGAGAGCAGCCATAGCGTCAGTAGCGGCAAATGCGCCTCTGTTTACCATGATCACCCTCATTTGTAAACACAGTCATCCATCAGCCACTGGCCCCCCTACTTATCCAAACAGATGAAGAAGTGTATGTTCTTATAATTTGCTCTCATCTCAGGGAGTCTGAATAGTAATAATCATTTCTCAGCCCCACCATTATTTGCGTTCCATTTCTTCTGTGCGGATGTTGTATTAATGAAGCGCCTTCATTGGACAGCAATAGATTAAAATGCAAGGCTGCCATCCATCTCAAATAAAGCACACAGTACAAATATTGTATTTCATACCTGTGATATGAATGATTGGATTGTCTCTTCCAAGCCTGATAAGAATCTTTATTCTGCATTGTAAAACAACAATATTGGGGGGAAAGACTTGAATGTAAAATGGCTTTAACTTTTTAATGTAGCTCAGTAAGATGTCGACACTCTTCAAATGTATTTAAGCTCGGCGAGGCACGCAATTTGGGTTTGATGTCGCGCACACATTTGGTTTGACCGACCTTACGAGCGTTTGACATCAGAGGTTGTGATCTTTTTTCTTGAGCATTGAGCATGAGTTGCAGCATTTTCTAATCAAGCTGCAGGTGTTTCGACTTCAACGTCTTGTCTTTGTAAGCCGCTCACCGCCGTCAGCGCTTTAGTCACGCTCACGCAAGGAGCTTTAATGGTGTTAAGAGCCAAGTGGAGCCATTGTGTTCGCTCGGAGCTTTGCTCGGCGCTAAACATGGCCGCCAGAAGCGAGTTGACATGCAAATCAGTTAGGAATGCAACTCTTTTTGCCATCTGTTGCGATAATGATGATTGTGTGTTTACGGCAAATACTATTAAATGTCAAATGCTGCAGGTGCCGAGTATTATCTGTGTCCAAGAGGATTGTTAACCCCAAGAAATGTACAGAAAGTTCCAAAAGCTATCCAATGATTTCAAACACCTTTTTTTTTTTTCCTGATAGAGACTCCCACTACTAATATTTCTAGAAGGGTATTTGATTCGGACAATTACATAAACACTCTTCTTCCCCAACTTGTGCTTCCTGAATAGCAAACATGCAACGCAGCGCAACGCACTGCACTCTGCACTGACATTTGCAATGTAAATGTGCATGTGTGCTCTGGCTCTCTATTGAATTGTTTTCTTAATGGCTTCCTTTGTGCCAAGAAGCAAAGAAAACAGATTGTGTCTGAAGAGCATTGAAAGTGCCAATGACCCCAACATTAGGAGTGCCAGAACAGCAGATAAAGAGCCAAAAGGGTCAAACACTCTGTCTTGCCTTGATTGCTAGGACCAACATTTTCTCATCAGCAGGAAAATTCAAAGAAGAAAAACAAAAGAGCTCGAAACGGAATTTACCATTGCTATTTATTTATTTAGGTATTTATTTATTTATTTATCTATTTATTTATTTGTTTGTTTGTTTGTTGCTGTGTTTCTTGTAAGAATTTCTAGATGAACTAATACTTATACACCAGTGCTGGTGAATGTATTTTCTGTTGCACCCAGGGAAAAGAAAACTATTTGTAATTAAAAAAAAAAAAAAAAAGGTCATAAGTACACCCCTGTATACCATTGTATAAATATATAATAAATAAATAATAAATATAATAAATAAATATATATAATTTTTATTCAGGATTCCAAAATAGAAAGAAACAATAGAATGACTTTTTTGTCATTTAAGATCTTCTACCGGAAAGAATGAAAATATATTTCTAAATGCCTTTACAGGAAGTCCACAAAAAAAACAAGCGGCAGCGGCAGCGGCTGAAGGATGAGAAGCAGGCCCCGCAGATAACAATGTTCTGCTGGAAGAAATTGGTTTAATTAATAGGACATTTTACATAATGATTACAGTGTAATTGCGCCGACTAGCAGAGTGTCATTAAACATATCCTTGCTCCTTTACAACACCCTCCGGCTAAAAATAATGACTTACATTGGAAATCACTATGCAACAGGTTCATAAATAACATTTAAAGCCATACATGGCAAGTACTTATAAATAATAAATATTTGCCTTTTGTATTTGATGGGAATAAAAAAGGACGGACTGCCTTCTTTTCCTGTTGCTGCATGTTTCTCTGGTGTGAAGGAGAAGGACGCCCCCCAAGAGCTGAATAATTTATTTGCCGCCTAATAGTCAACACTGTCAACACCTGGAGGTTAAAATATACCTGTGTCCGGATAAATGCAGTAGCAAGCCGCAAAGCGATTATGCCCTGCTCGCAGTTATGCTGTCACTGTATATACTGCAGTAAATCACCAACTTCCAATTACCTTCGTCCATAAAACAAGCCTTGTATTCAAATCAGGCCACAAAAGAGGAACAGAGATGGGGACAAGTGAACAAAAGCCTGGGGGCTGCTGCGGCTGTGTGTAGGCCTATGTGTGTGTCTTGTGAGTGGAAAGAAAGAAAGAAAGAAAGAAAGAAAGAAAGAAAGAAAGAAAGAAAGAAAGAAAGAAAGAAAGAAAGAAAGAAAGAAAGAAAGAAAGAAAGAAAGAAAGAAAGAAAAGTTCACTTTGGAAAATCAAGCCACTCCACAATCAGGCACTGCCATATTATCCAATGACCAAAGTGGCGCTCATTGTTTGATCTGTCTGGGGCCCAAAACCAAATTCTGACAATCAAATGACCAAAACTGAATCACTGAAAGAAAGGATTGAAAAATGCTGTAGTACTTTAAAAACCTCAAAAAACATACAAATATATGTATATATACATTTTTTTGTCCAGCGTGTCATGTATCTGATTTCTGCTTGTCAATGTGAAGAATACAATTGCATTTTCTGATCTAAATTTGACAAAGGACTCCTTCATATGTCTCTAAAAATCAAATTAAATATACACATCTAAATATAAATAGAATATATGCAAGTCCATATTTTTGAGGTCCAATCAGGTCTTAAGGTATTTTGTCCGCATGAGATCATGTCTTTTTCACTTTTTGCCATTGACTTGAATTTCCATGATTGTCTTTTTCGTCATGTCTAGTCATGGCCAGCATTATATGTCAACTCATCAGCAGTCCTTTTTTTCCAATCGTGGCTCTTCTTTGCCTGCCGATGATAGCGATTCCCATTTGATCACTTCCACGGCAAGGCGGGGAATGAAAAACACTCGGGACGCTCCTGAGCACGGCACACGTGAACGCAACACAAGTCATTCCCCTCAGTACCTATATTCCACCCGTCGACGCCATCTGTGTTCTACGAGACGCATCGCTAATCGGACAAAACTAAGAGGCCTTGTCAGGGATGGCTGCTTGTCACAGCCCCGTTGTAAAAGATCATCTGAGCCGCAATCGGGCATTTGTGGCATGGAAATTTCCCGCTCCTGCGCTCTCATCGCTCGAGGCGGTAATCACCGCACACGGAGGCCTCACGGAAATGAATACGTACATAATTTTCATTCAAACGTATTAACAGTCCAAATATGGGGATTTGTCACGGCGGCCAGGGAGGGAAGCAATCAGGGCCTCTGCGTGTGTTCTTTGTCTTTGGCAGCCAAAGAGACAGTGCGCAGATTACTTGCGCCAAGCAAGGCTGTTTTGCATAATGACCTAGCTACCCCCTCGGTGCTTTTAAACTTTGCTGCCGATCGATCCATTAGGTTTACCGAGCTCGCTTTCCCGCCTGTCTTTAATATCACGCTGCCTTGGAAAGGAGATCGGGACGAGCATTTAAGGACCTTTTTATTAAGGTGGCCATGCGGGCCTCCATCCATCTTCCCCATCGGGAAGACACGTTTATGTTCCATGCATGGGTTATGTACCGCCATCTTAAAGAGCGAAAACTTGCCCTTTTTACCTCGTTGGGAAGACGGGGGAATTTTGGAGACGGGCGGCTGCGCTCAAGGACATGAGAGGACTCTCCCAAATGTCTCAGCGTGACACATTTGAGATCACCATAAAGATGTGTCGAGCTTGCAATTTACGCATCCAAAAATCATGCCTGTTTCTTTTGGCCCATCCAAAGATATGCCTATTAAGAGCACGGAGAAACATACATACGTGGTCGTTCTCCTTTTCAGGATCGGGCTTTCCATGGCAAACGCTAATGTTTTCCTAAGAGTTGTAACCTCTTAATGATCCACAAACACAATTGCAAGATATGTCTTTGTAATATGACTTTCAGTGTCTTTCACTTAGCGGCACATTTGAGGTCAGCGGGGGTGCAAAGCTCAGGAAGAATAGAAGCCTAATGAAACATTTCGGGGATCGGCGTAAAGCTAGTGAGGGATGCTCTCATCATCTGCCATAAAGTACGCCCATGCAAGGCAAACAGCCATGGATCACAACTCTTTTCATTACGCCGACCAGAGGATTCGTGCTTTCCATTTCTCGCCATCAGATTTAAGCACTAAAAGCAAAACTTTGATGTCAAGTTCCATCCTAAAAAGAATAATAATGTTTCTGTAGTTGCTGCTTAATGAATTGAAACTTGGCTGAGTGCTGGCACGGAGCTTTATAGATCCATTTTTGCCATATTCTTCTCCTCTAGACGCAGGCCATATGAAGTAAACTCTTCTTTTCAACACTCATTTTAAGCAAGCAAAAGGATGTTACTGTATATTCATTTGTCCCGTTGCTAGTATATGATCTTGAAATGCGCTATATCTATCAAGAAAGTTATATTGGATCATATTTTCATCTTGGATCTCTCTGATTTTGGATTTGTGCATTGAACATCAGAGCACAGGTGTAAAGTTGAGATATCATATTTTCACGTCCAAACATACTGTAGGCTAAATGATATATCCGACTTTGTAACGGCATAACGCCAGTGAATCTGACTCCTGACACATCAGTGATTCTGATTTTGGATTGCCCTCTGAGGAACAATTTGAAGATTGAACTGAACGTGAAAGCGTTTCAGAGATGCTCTCAATGATCCGGTCCGGTCTCGGAGGAAAGCTACAACGTGAGAGTGTCATAATGATCGTTAATTTAACAACAAGAACAAATAACGTGGACATTGGGCAGAACTCTTTTTGGTTATGTTATCATCAGCCAACTGGTTGTGACTATTGGGTGAATGTGCTCACCTCTCTGGCACTAGATGCATATGGGATCCGGTGGCAGGTGTCCATTTTATAGAGTTATTCACTTGGCTCGGGATGGGGCGGAGAGGCCTGGCCAGATGATTGTTACTGCCCAGCTGACATCTCACAGGCTGCCCTCTTCACTACCATACTATTGGTCATTCCTAGCCATATCACACCTCCTGCTGCTCGATGGCTAAAGAGAAATGAAATATGAACAGCTGTCATTGGATGAGACCCAGCACAAACTGGTGGATTTTCTGCAGAAGATTGAACTTTATAATAAGAGCGATGGCACCAAAATCACGTGACACCACCTGCGCCACAACTTAGACCTGTTCAGAGGTGATCTAACGTTTGGTCTACTCTCCATCACTAAGGTCCGGAGGGATGTGGGAAAGAAAACAGCCTGAGTGCTCATCCCGCTCCGTTCCGTGACATGCATTGTGTACGAAAAAGCACCATGTATTCTCAAACACGAGGCATGTTTTTTTTTCTTTCATGTGTGTGTTTGAAATGTTGAATTGGAAAGAAAACTATGGAGAGCTAACACGGGGTATTCATCAGACCGGTGTAGATAGAGTGAATAGCAATATTCAATTTGCCAGACACATGTGCAGATGACAAGGTACTTTGCCTGAGTGAGTAATGAGATCTGAAGGCCCCCGAGGTGTCGCTTATGGCTGCTGTGGTCTGCTGGGCAGCTGCTGGACCAGAGGATCCGCTCGCTCGCTCGCTCGCCATCTTGTAAAAAACAGCGGGAGAGACTACCAGTGAGAGGGACAAACAACCCATCCCGTTTTATCAGTACATATGAATGTCGTTGATTTTCCACTTTGATTTTGTGAAATTCAACCCATCTTCCATCCATATGTTTGCGTCCCCTTTCTCTGCAATTCTCCCGTTCCTCATTGCTGCCACATTTCTAGTTTACACGGCTTGAAAAGGGCCATTCATGAAGGCTATTGTCAAAGGGCAGCATCATTTGAGGGCCCATTATCCCAAAAGAATGTGGGAGACAACGTCCAAGACAGGCTAGTGACAAATGATGGAGCCCATAATAGGCTGCAGGACACGCTTACCATGCTAACAACACGGCGCAAAGGGTGAACGCAGCCCCTGACGAAAACAAACAATGTGCTTCCAATCTATCATTGCTGATGCGTGCGCTCATTACCCCTCCGCGGCGGGCCGACATCAGCATGACAATGCAACACAATGCATTAGTAGCACGGATTACATTCATGGCAGCCATCTCTTATGGGGGGAGTATTAAAGCTGGAGTGAGTGGAGAGAAACAGATTGATGTCATGTTCTCTCTGCACAGAGCACTTTACTTACTGAGTGAGAAGAGTGTGCGTTTGAATATGTGTGTGCGCCGCCGAGCAGGTGAAGTGTTGTGTTAATTCCGTACAGGTTGGCCTAATGCGGCACCCGGGGGTCCTCTTGTGTTGCCAAACGGACTTGCTGATTAGAGATGTAATTAAGAGCAGCTTTGACACAGACACTGTCCTCCAAGCTCTTTTGCAAGCCCCGGAGCGAGTTGCCATTGACGTTTATGGCGCTTCCTCCTTTATCCGACAACAAAAGGAGCACAAACGTCCCGCCAGCTGTGCGCCTGACACGGCCGGCCGGGGATGCACCACGCCGGTGACAAAGGCCCAAAACAAAACAAAAAAAGCCCAACTTGAATTTCAAGCAAAAAAGTTCCAGCATATTTTCACAGACTAACTCTGATGAAGACGAGGGCTTCTCGCGTAGGTATCAATATAAATATTACTGGAAGGTCAATTAATATGTAAATGAACTCCTCCATTTAATTAGCTATTTGACTATTTTCCAAGACATGGACATATTAAATCATGCTTAAAGACCCCTCTAACTAGCCTCCTGACAATAGTGCCAGGGAGTCGTGGGCTCATAAACTACCGGCTTGACCTATAAAGAGCCCCGAGTCTGCTAATTCCATCTCAGCCTAATTTTATGACTTGCATAAAATAACCATAGTGCAGCTTTGTAGCTGTAAAGATGATATGGGTCATAAAATGGAGCCGGGCAAAGCATCAGAAGGCTCTTCTTCACTCGAGTCCTCATTTATTATTCTATTATTCTTTGCAGGCTTCCAAGCTCATGTGAAAGACAAATGACCTTATTATATGAAATCATTTGTGAGGATATTAACCGTTAATCACGCATAAACAGCATTTAAAAGGTATTGATTCTTCAGCACTCTCAACAGCTTGTTAAATTAACATCCAATAACAGGATAAGAGTTAATCAGGCCGATGGTGCCGAGTCGGAGGGGACAAAGAAAAGGAAAGGAAAGGTAACGCTGACCCCGACATTGCCGTACATCTGGCTCGTCGTGTGACCTTGAGCGCCTCGGCGAGTCGAGCCAGTTGACTAGGGTTAACTTAAATGTCAAATTAAAAGCCAAGTACAGTCTAACCTTCATTTCCTTAAATGACATTGATGGTAACATTGAAGTGTTGTGCTACCTTCTTAACTGCCGACTGATGGCGATTTGTAAGCAATTTTTTTCCATTTTCCGAGGGGCTGACTAGATAACGTGGCAGTCACCGTAATCGTGATGTTTCCGAGACTTTTGTCGGCCTCGTGTCTTCGGATCAGCGCCATGACTTTTTGACGCAGCCTTTCCCCCGACCGTGTGGGATTTCTACCTGCGTCCCAAGCTAAATGGGATCCCGTTTAGGTCCGGAAAGTCCTCCGAGTTGCTCTTGGGGGAGCTGACAATACCACAATAATAAATTGGCTTCAGGTAACAGAGAATAGCGAGCCGAGCCGAGCGGCATGCAAATCCATCTTTGTGTCCCTCTGGGGTCTGAGCGTTGGGGAATGGAGAAAATGAAGCCGTGTCCCTCCAAACACACGCTCTCTTTTTCTCCCGGGCCTAATATTCATTTCAAGGGAGTGAGCCAAGTAAGGTGTCGACCCATCTCGGTTCTCCAGCCGCGTAGACGCACCTAGGTTTGTTGGAGAGATGGATGTGTGAGAGGATAGACTCGCATCATCGCAGTGCCTGCCTGCCACACGGCAGATTGATTCATTGTGACAGGGCCTTCGTATCAAGACAAGGAGTGCAGAAACAGAATTTGCTCTGGGTGAATCACCTTTTTCCGTCACGGAGGCAGCTAATTATTATTAGCTTCATTTTTGCTGCTGCTTTTCATTTTGGCCATTCACCTTAAGCAAGACTGCCAAACATAAAGCCCCACTTGTCTCACCAATGACAAAAACAAAGTCATCCACGGATTGCAATTTGATTGGAAACAAGAACTGCACAAAACATTTCAAGATCATATTGGTCAGCCCAGTGACACTCTCAAGCAGAAAGATAATCATCTTAACACTGTGGACAATCTTGGGCCCATAGTCACCCACGACCCTTGTGAAGATGAGCCGTATCAAAAATGGATGGCGGCGCGCTATGGCTTGCACATTTCACAATAGGTCGATGGCGGAGTAATTCAATTACTGTGTGCTAGTGCAAGACCAATTTTATAGCCCGTCCTTAGCTCTGTGAGCGCACTCCCAGCTAAATGAACATGACAAGCAACGGTCATCTCCCCACTTGTTACAAGATAGCTGCCACGGCGGCTTCCCGGACTATTTACCAGGCATAGAACAATTTTCATTTGCTTGGTGGGTTTAATTTTGACAAATGTGCCAATGCTTATCAGTCAGTGAAAAGGCTTATGGAGCACAAAAACAAAACCATGAGTGTAAAATTGCAGAACAATGTCCAATTGATTTCAGCCTTGCAGTTAAGCTTTTTTACGTCATGAAAACAATTCGATATCCATTTTAGATGATTATCTCCACCAATGCTTGAGATGTGCTTTTTCCGTTCATCAAGTCATCCATCTGTCTGTGTATATGGCGCTGCTCTGGTCAACTGTATTGATTCTGATCCACTTTCATTTTTGGAAGCGGACGCCATTTGACGTTGTGTTTGGGTACCTTTTTGACAGCCCTCTGCTGAGCGCTGTCAAAGACTATTTGACAGAGCGGACAAAGGTGGGAGCGAGACAGAGGAGGAGGGACGGAGGGAAAGAAAAGCTGTTGGGCTCAGCAGCGGCGGGTGGCCACGGCCCGCCCGCCTCAGCCTTGGAATCAATTCTGTGTGTTTACAGACCATTTCACAGCCCTTTACCTGTAACATCACTTAAAAGCTGCAGATATAGAACGCTTGAATTAACATCATGGCAAAAGCCAAGCAAGCCCTTGGACTGTGAACGTCCAGCAAATGTCAACATGTTCTCTTCACTAAGCCAATTAAAGGCTATTCAAAGTCCTGCTCGGCTCATCAACGTTAAAGACAATTGTTTCCAAACGGCAAGCTTCCAGCCTCCAGATGGAATGTTAGTAAACACTCATCTAGCTTTGACTCCTGCTGCTCTTCATCTTCAGGCCACTCCACAATTCAACCTTGAAACTTGATGACTGGCTTGGCTTTTAAAATCATCTACTATTGACTAGTTCCCCTGCTGATAGAAAAAGGAAGAAAAAGTTCAGCCAGCCAGCTCTCCCGATTGTTTTGTGCAAAAACAAAGCCTGTATTCATCTCAAGTAATCAGGTGAGAATTCCAGGATCTAATAAACTCACACACGCTCCCTTATCAGCCAGGTGCAATCTCAGGCCGCTGCAGCTTAAGCGGGAATTAAACAATTTTCAATGCCGCTGCCAGCCAGCCAGCACTTTAATTGATTGATGTTTAAAGTTTGCAAAATAAAAGCTCGTTCGCTCGCTCGTTCGCTCGCTCGCTCACGTTATTCCAGGCCCCGCTGATGGCCGATCTCGGATTAGATGTGGCAGCTCTGATTTTGGCCATCAGCCCGCGCTGTCATCTTGACCCAGGCTGGATGTGCACTTCTCATGGAGAGCGAGCGGCAGCTGAAAGACACATGTAGTCCAAGGAAGCGAATCAATAGAACACTTAATGAACAATTACCAGAACAGCTGTAGGCCTGTCAGATAGCCATCTGTAAACAGATCTGCTCGGAAAGAGGGAGAGCCTTGTTGTAGCTCTGAGGCTATGGCTTCAGGACATGTGCCCCCCACTCCCCCTTTGGCCAATCTCCATACATTTTCCACAGCGCTCCCTCCTCCTTCATCTACAAGCCCAAATTAAGCAAGCAGACCTCCATCTACAAGCATCCTTCACCTCCCATTAGCAGCTTAAAGATATGGAAATGGCTGGAGGAATGGGCTCAATAAATTTGACAATCCATGGCATTTAATTAAAATGCCCGCCCGAAGCCAGGCAGTTTGTTTTTTTGCAGGGGGCCCGGCCGGGCCCAGTGTTTATTGCTCAAATGAATACCTAAGTGTATTCTTAAGCATGCAATACATTAAAAGCCACCTCACTGGTCGCAATGGGTCACAAGGAACTTTGCGCTTCTAATGCACCCACAGCACAAATTCATACTGCATTTGTGACGCATAAGAAGATATTATCATTGAGCGCGCTGACAAATGAACGTCAGAAAGTGTCACTTTTCCTGATTTGCCCGTCTGTGAAAGCGTCGACCTTACGTGCCAGTCAGGACGAAAAATAGTCAACAGGAAGCGGACGGTGACACAAATGTTAGATTGTTTCAGCCTTCGTGCGTAGAACGGCAAGCTGTGACTGACAGCTATTATGGCACGGGAATCGGAGAGAACAATATCAGGGGATGGGCAAAAGCTGATCGTTGACCTTGGACGGCCTCTAGGTCGCTCGCTCTTTATTAAAACTTCAGTGAAAGAAGAACAACCCCGGGTGGCGGCGGTGGCGGTGGCGGCGGCGGCGGCTGCCACTGCCGCTGCTGCTGCCGCCGCCGCCACCAACTCTTTAGCCCTCCTGCCATAATGGATTACACAGGCATCCATTACATATTCAGCACACCAAAGTAGGGCCCAAGCTTAGGACCTGCTTAAAAATATATATTTTTAGTTCTGAAAATGAATGTGTTCACACAAGCCACTGAATCATTTTAAATGTTCTTTTTTTAGTGTATAGGTATGTGTTGAAAGGAGCCAGCCAGCCCAGTAGTGGGAGAGTAATGACCTTTTTAATTTATTCATGGCTTGAGTTGTTTTTCCCATTTTTCACCCCTCTGGATGTTACACTTTGATCATCCATTGCATATGGTATCATGTTCAATACAAAATCTTCATCTCTTATCATATGAAATGGACTAAATATGGATGTCGTGGATTCCCACCCATATTTTGAGTTTGGGTGTAAGCCTCCCTCTACATCACACACAGCCATCCCAAATGTTTGACAGGTGAGCAATGTAAGCAATCCCCCAAATCCATCCCAACCTCGGATAAAACTCGCTGGCATGCACGAAGAAACAAGTGGACAGTTACACAACAGGCAATATCCCTCGCTTCAAGCTATGCGCTTGTTCCGGAAGCATCTGCTTAGTAAAAGCTGACACATCCAGGGCCGGCCATGCCTCACAGGGCAGGCGGGAGAAGGAGCAATCTCAACGCACCTCCATCCACACAAAATGCTCATTGCTTTCCTTGTCACCACCTTGAATAGCAATTGAAATGGGGAGACACATCTGTTATCTAAATGTTAACTCCAGTGGCCTTCTTCTTGTCACAGCCCGCGGGGAAGCTTTGGCCCTCTGCCATGGTACACGGCGCCGTTTCTTCAGGAAAAGACAAGGAACACGGTGCCGAGCTATTTCAGCAAATTCTGAAAATTTCAGGAAATTCCATAGCTCTAAGAAAGCGGAAAAAAAAGACGTCTATTTGCAAAAAGACCACACCTGTTAAATTTCAAATATGACACTCATGATGACTTTCGATGACTTGGTCACAAGTCAAACCATATTTGTCAATTTTGGCGACATTTCAACTTAAACTTCAAGGGATCAGTATGATTGACAGCATCTATTTCTGAAAGATTTTGAAGAATGCGACCTTTGGAACGCATTTCCACCTTCTTGTGGTGCTGAATAATGGCAGCACGATGACACTTGTCTGACGTGACTTTTGGCATTCTTGCCCATGTGCCAACATGAGCTTTGGTTTGTTTAGTTCCGGGAAATCATTTGTCAAAACGAAGATGCAATTATTGAAGAATGGAATTTGCATTCTTTTCGTTTTGCTACTCATTTTTATCATTCATCATAGTTCTGCCAGATCAAAGAGGACAGAGAAAATCAATTAAGTGCATGGCAATCATGTCATAAAATGAGCAATAACATCATAAAATCAGATGACTGGCAGCAAGTGCTCTTGAAAATAGATGATTTACTTTCTTGATATACAAATGATTAGCAACCGATAAGTCTTTTCAAACAAACAAAGTGAGTCTTAGATGGGTGTGTTTGACACAAAAATGACCAACTCCTTTCTTTGGTTGGAAATGTCATTGGAAGTGGAGTAGATTTTCAGGAATCTGCAATGTCAATGGCATGTTAGGCAGCTGCCTTGAATAGCATGATCTGTGTGTGTGTGTGTGTGTGTGTGTGTGTGTGTGTGTGTGTGTGTGTGTGTGTGTGTGTGTGTGTGTGTGTGTGTGTGTGTGTGTGTGTGAGGGACGGGATGCTTTGTAAAGCCATATTCCATTTCCCCTGGGCGTGAGTCATTAATCAAATATTCATACATGGCCTGTAAATACATGGAGAACACAGCGGTGGTGTGCCCCCCAGCACAAGCGCTCTTTCAAAATGTCCGCTTCCCTCCTGACACCATTGGAGCCGTGCTCTTTGTGTCCAAGAATGTCGCCGCTCTTTTTGCTCCTGCATATATTTGATGTTGTGGCTAAAAACAACCGCGGCGCCCTACGCAGATCAGACGGGCCATCTAAATGCTGCCTTTATGTGCTCTGTGCTAAGGAGAACAGATGAGGGATTCTCCCGTTGGTCCATGCTCACCCTTGGCCCGGCGTTGCCGCAGAAGGGGCATTTCCCGCCTTTAAAAAGCCTCATAATACAAGAATTTGTATTGTACAGCAAAACAGTCAATGTGAGAGCCATGCCATAGTAACAGAACACAAGGATATTTTCTTTTCCTGCAAAACAGGACACAGTGTCAGTGGGTCACATATTTTCCGGTGCCTGGTTAATGGCCCGGAGACATACCATGAGTTTGAATCGACTGCATTTGACGTTCTGCACAAGATCCGTTGCAATGAGAAGGTTTGTTCAAATAGTTGCTTTTCATTTTTTACTTCCCGCTAAGAACTGGATTTATGGCAGTTTGAAACATTTGACGTCCCAGTGAGAAGTGTTCATTTTTGCAACGTTTCTAACTTTTGCCGCCGGTATTCTATGTTGGAATGTGAAGTACGATTGGAGTCACTGTGACGTACTTGAAGATATCTGATAATGCTGTTTCATAAGCAAGGTTCCTTTATTTCCAAGATACTTATTTACAATTTTCAAATGAATTCAAAACTAATTTCAAGCCTTACTAAAATATGCATCCTATTTGAGATTTGGAGAAGTTCGTGGGGATAACTCTAAAGAAAAAAGTCATCTTCATTCAAGTCCAATCCAAATCATGCCATACAAGTTGTATGCAGGGAACTTAATGTTCTTGATTTGACATGCAGGCGTTGCTGAACTCGTCTTCATATCATAATACTGAAATGTCTGCTGGGAAAAATAAAATAACAAGTGCACAATTGAATGATGTTCCATTTCTTCATTCAGCAGATGTCTCACATTGCAACAATCCAGCTGTTCACCAATCAGTCCGTTTCCAGCGATGGACCCGTTTGAAAAAGTTCAATGTCTCAAAAGGCTTGTGTCAAAGTAGCACAAAGTCGCCAGCAGTGGTGATTGTCCTCCTGGGGTCACGGATGAAGGGCCATTCCCTCTTTTCTGGGGTGAGGCTGGCTGACAGGTCATAATCTCTGCCATGGCCTTGCACAATAGTGAAGGCTGGGTATTTGTCGCTTGCTGATGGCTGCAGCACCTGAAACGGCAACAGGCAGGGTCCATGTTTTGCAGGCGTTCCCCTTACAAAATACTACCGACTCAACTGTTTTTCGTTTCTCTGTCCTTGGGAAGTTTTTCAAAGTATTCCAACAATCACCCAGACTGGGTAACAACTTCTTCTTTCTTTTGACTCATTGTTTTGGAGCTAAACATGCGTATAGAGTAATCATCATATCATTAAAGGAACAAAGGAGTATTTCGAAGCTCCTGACTTTATGGATGGACACCAGAGCCAGTGATGGGAAATAAATGAAATCAATAGCTCAATGCTGACATCTAGTGGTTAACTGCTGGATGATTAAAAAAAATGACAATGAAATAGTGAAAGGGTTGAGTGAATTTTCACCTGCGACAGCTCTCGTCTGATTTTCTCATAGTCTTGGACACTTCTGGAGTAAAATCCTATGGTGCAGCTTGGATCCATCTTCGTGAAAGGCATCTTCTTTGGTGAGGGACAATGATAGGACTAGACAAAAGAAGGAATCTTTCAAATATTTCTCCGCTGACGGGCCAAGTAAATGTGAAATCAGATTTCTCTCCTGTCGTAGCGTCAACACATTTTCTACTACTGTATATGTGCTGCTTATCTTATCTGCAATCATCCTGTCATTTGTCCACCTCATTCAATTGGACAAGTGTACCTGATCAAGTGGAGTGTGTACATTTGAAGATATGGAAGTGACTGATGGCTTGCTTTAAGATTCCGAAGGAGAATGATGACATTGCCATTACTCGGCTTCTTTGTGAAGCGTGCCATTACCTGGAGAGGGAAATCGCTCGTGCTGACGTCCACAAAAGACTGACAGTAATGAGGGTCCATGTAAATCAAGCTGTCATCTGCAAGGACAAAACATAAGACGAGTTATTTAAAAACATCGGATCATTCCAAAAATGGGCCTCCCACCAATTTCAACGGAGGGTCGCTCAAAGTCACCGCCGTGCGCTACCGTTGCGTCAAATATGCCTCCCACAAACTTACTTCTTTTTAATATCCACCGCAGGCGGATTAAATTCTGCTTCATCACACAAGCACATTGTTAACACCCTCGAAGAGGCCCCCCCCCCCCCCATTTAATTTGTGCATGTGTGGGGAGGCTCTGCAGGGCGTGAGGATTACTTTTACAAACACACAATTATATGCATTT
This sequence comes from Syngnathus leptorhynchus, assembly GCF_054491065.1. NCBI lineage: Eukaryota > Metazoa > Chordata > Actinopteri > Syngnathiformes > Syngnathidae > Syngnathus > Syngnathus leptorhynchus. The sequence goes on from NC_141207.1 coordinate 10,518,176, forward strand.
GATGAACGCAGGGCCGAGCCGCGCCGCGCCCTGGCAGAAAGAACGTATTGCTTGTCATTTGGATATCATTCCACGCTATATATCACATTGATAAAATGGAAATGCGTAAATATTGACTGCCAAGATGTACAACTGAAGGTTCCTCGTAGCTCCTGAAGGTGATGAAGGGCGGCTCACTTTGGAGCCTGCCAGAAATTGAATGCATGCCTCTTATGGAAATCAATTACTTTGCACAACTTGGGAAGTTTACTTGTGATAAATGGCTGAGCCTTTGATGGGTCACAGAGAATGAAGGAAGCCCCACTTCACTCGCTTCCCCTCGCCGTTTCCCGTGCGCAAACAGGAATATATTAAGTGGCTTATAAGAAAAGGTACACTATGCAAAACAAGCCGCTATCGCTCTCTCAACGACTAACCTTGAAATCCTACAAAGTAGCACGCCTGCTTGGGCTTCCCTCCAATGATGCCGATGCAGTACTCCAGACTTAGTATTCTCTGAGTAACCAAACAAAAAAACACACTTGTTGGTGCATCATTCTTAATTGACCACTGCGTTCTTTTATTACTATCAACAATATGTGTGCAGATTTCACCTTTGCAAAGTTAAAGTACTCGGGGTTGATCTTTTCTCCGCCAAGTCGCACAGGGATGAGAATGACAACAGCTCGAGCGTCGGGCAGGGTGGACGCAGACGCTGATTGGTTATTTTGTGGAAGGGGCGGGGCGGCGTCCGATGTCCCGGCTTTGGCTGCCTTGTGGCTGTCAATCACGTCAGCGCTGTACACTGGAGGACAAACATCAGAATGTTTTTTTTTCACCTGAAACTCGCTGTCTGTCCTATTTTGCTAATTTTAGTTTTTCGACAAGTAACAGCAATTTGATGGCAGAGACTGTACAATGCAGTGACTGGCCACGCCAATCGTGGCCATTGTATTTGAGGCCATTTTATTCCCCCCCCATACCTGTACAGTCCTGGGAGACATAAGCGGTTATAGCGCTTAAGGCTGGCTCTTTGGCTTCATCCATAGCTTTCCTAAAAGAGACACACGGAGAGCCGGAGAGAGTGAGCAATGCTTACACGTGAAATGTAACAGTTAGCTGTGATCTTAGCAGTTGGTCTTCAGGATGGATATGTACATGTCTTGCTATTTATTCTCTCTGAAGCATTTCCACATGGAAGCATCTTCAAGCGATAATGGCTACTTACTTGAGAATGTGCGCTACAGCAGCAGGTCCATACCAGTCCCCCGCCTGTTTCCCCAATGTCAGACCTAAAAGCACCAGTCTGTGTAGACCCAGCTGACCGGAGGGGATGTCCCCAAAGCAAGAAATCAGCGTCCTGTGGTACATTTCTTTTAAATGGGCATCTGCCTCCTCCGCCGGCCCCGGCTCTGTGGCTGATGATTGAGGATTGGAGGAGGGCCTGTTGAGTGTGCCCTGCAGAGAAGCCTCCACGGATTCCACCAGGCGCTTGGCCGCAGTGCTGGTCCATGTCTCGGCATCTAAAGACTGGAGCTGTAGTGCCTCGGACCATGTCCAGTCTAAAAGGAAATCATCAAATAGATCATGTGGATGTTGCGCTATCGAAGGAAACGGCCTATTTATTTCACAAATGTTGGTTCATATTCATGAGGATTTTGTTTATGTAGAGTTTGGGATGGGTGTACTTTGGCTCTATGTAGTAACTAACTTATACGTTTGAAAAGGCATGAAATCCATCCATAAAACTCAAGGTCTTCCTTCCTTTGATTTGCCGTATGGGTGTTAATTAGGGGAAATAATGAGAAGTAATAATTTGACCAGTTCTTTTTTGAGTGATTCCTGAGCCATAACGTTCCAGTTTTATACTTGACTATTAAAAATAGAGTCTTTCAGAACTTGATTTGAACCTTGAGCACTCCAGGGAACCAAAAAGGTATCTAATTAGACATTTGAATGACAGACACACCGTTTCATTTTAATCGCATCTTCTCCTTACAAACAGGTTGAGAGACAAAAAAGGGAGAAAATGGAATTCTCCCCCATTATAAAATGGCAAATTTGAAGCATGAACAATATGACCTTGATCCAAAGGGAATCAAAGTAAAATGGATCAATAAATATTCTTAAATGGCCGTTAGTCATTTTACTGGGAAATATTTTATTGCTGGCATATTTTACGAGAGACAGAAGAGCCCGTTTTAAATATTGTTTTCTAAATGACCGCATTAAAATGGCATGCCTCTCGTTATGAGGAGTCGAGGGCGCTTCAGAGTCAATACGGAGTCAGACAAAGCAGTAAAGAATTTATTCAAGTGCCGAATGCAACGCTTTGTCCCGTCCGTTCAAGGTGAGAAAACCGAAAGAAAAATACTCGTGTCTCAGATCTAGCAATTTGAAATGCTGCTTATCCCCTTTTTGGGGTCACGTGTCCAAATAATTGCAAATGTAGTGGGTCGGTACTCTTAATGATCAAACCTCGACATGTTTTGTTGTAGAAAGCGATTTGCAGCTAATTCATAACGATCAAAGGAGTCAGTACGGGCAATGAGATAAGAGAAATGCAATCACCTCTGCCCAAGACGTGCAGAATAAGCGCTTGGGCTAACATCATCTGTCCAGCCCGCAACATACAGCCCCAGCCGCAGTCAGACGTTAAAACAGAGCCAGGCAGGGGGGGAAACTCTTCCCTATAGGTTAGCCAGATGCGAGATCCAAAATCCCTTCGGAAATCCTCGATATTTCCCACGACACAATCCGAAGCTTCTGAATCATTATCATCTGGGGGGAAAACATGACGTGTGCACTGGCTCAATTCAAAAAATAGCAATTTTGTCCATATTTCAAATGCCATTTTTGGCATGCATCTGATTAGGAAGTGAATATGGACATGTTCATTATTTAAGTTGCTCATGTGCTGAGGAAGTTTGATCTACAAAGAACATTCTATGACAGTTGGAAAAAAATCTTGTCACATTTAATGCCAACCGGGCAAATGAAAGAAAATCATGTCCTCATGTATGCTATGCAAAATACTATACCTTCAGCCTTAAAATGATAACACTTCCCCAGGAGAAGCACAGGGGAATTCCTGCTGAATAAGGTCTTTGACTTCAGAGCCCAACCTAAAAAAAAAAAAAAAAAAATGTGTTACAGTTTTGTTGTCGACAGTGAGTGAGGGAGGGAGGGGAAGAACAGTTTTGGACGCATCTAACAGAGTCTAGACAAGAGTCACTCACTTTGTGCTTTGGCTCAGTCTTGGACATTTGCACAACTACAACAGAACTTTGTTTCTATATATATATATATATATATATATATATATATATATATATATATATATATATATATATATATATATATATATATATATATATATATATAAAAGACACATAATTGACCCACTACATACGGTGGTGACATTGTTCATTAGTTTGAGGAAATGTGAATGTAAGCTTGCTTACTTACTGTACTTGAGGTTTACTTACTGTACTTCACATTATGCCACACAGACATGAACTTGGTCTTCATTTTTTCCACCTCGTCGCGCCCTTGATTGTCCATTTGGACCATCGAGGCATGCGACCCATTCCTACACTTCAGAAAAACACTGCTAAACCAAATCAAATGCTACGTAGACCAAAAATAAAAAATAAAAAAACATCCAATGAGACAATGTCTTACCAGCATGGCTCGCGCATTTACAAAATGACCTTACCGTCTTTTCACTTAAAAGCAAAGGTGTTCGTGGACATGCCACATCTGACGAGCAGGTTATGAAGGAACGTAATGGGTTTTATGTTATCTTCCATTGCTTGCCTTGCGGTGGGTGGACTGCCTGTCAAACGACGGACGATGTTGATGTTTTGGGGAAGTAGCAGTCGAGGGCAGGCAAGTCAGCTGATCTCGCGATGCTTCCGACAAACAAAAGGCGACAGCAGTCTGAGAAGGCTCCATTTGGAGTACAGCGTATCCTGTAAGGGCGGTGCTTAAATCATCTTTTCATCATTATTGTTTTGATAAACCTTGTTTGATTCTGATTTCATTTCGAAACTCATTTGACTACATTTGAACACTGAAAGACTGTATGAATATCTGAATTTATTATCAAGGAAATTTTGTGATTTCAAATATAGCGGATATTAAAATGAATACAGGTTTTATGAACAAGTTCAAATGATATATTTTCTAGAGTTCAGATGTTAGTCTTTCAATATAGCCAAAATACATTTGGCTAAGAAGATCTACTTTATCAAAATCAGATGGAACCATTTTTTATTCCTATTCATTTGCAAAACAGTACATTTGAAGAAAAGTCAAGCAGGCTTGTTTTTTCTTTGCGTGGGTGTGCTCTATTGCACAACATTACAGGCATTACGGTAAGACGCGAAGCTCCTATTCTCCACTTTTCCCGTTTTCCCGGTGGCTGTAGTAGTGAGTGAGTGAGTGAGTGAGTGAGTGTGCGAGCGAGCGAGCGAGCGAGTGGAATTTGCTGGCTGCCGCCTCTCTGGGAATTTCCTTCAAGCACATCGAGCGGCCACTGCCATGGCTGAACGCCGCGCCTTCGCCCAGAAGATAAGCAGGTAAAGAAAGACGTGTCCGTACCACTTTGAAGCTTGCGAGAGGGTCACCCAACATACAACCCAATGGGAAGAGGCCCAGACGGCGGTCAGGCGGGCGGCTCTCCGCTAGCCTGTTAGCCGCATCGCCAAAGATGCTCAGACCCACCCAGAGCGACAGCCGAATGAATTCCTCAAAGGTTCCCCCCGGTTCCAGCCACCCACCTACCCACACTCGCTGCAATGAATGTAAAGCGATCGGACGCAAGGAAAGAAGGCAGGCACGCTTGCGGTGCCCGTGCACCCAGCAGCAATGCATGACAGTAGCACGAAAACCGTTAGTTTCAACAGCTAAGCTATCTTGTCTCTCGTAGCTCCCTCCGTGCAGATTGTCACTGTTGTCATTGTTACAAATGGGACAAACATACGATGAGGCGGACAGGGCAAATATATGTCAACTGTGCAAACAACAATCCCATCCCCGCCCCTCAATTGAGTCCAAATAATCTCTTTAACAATAGGCTCGATCTACGTCGACGCTGTCAGATGCCACCACCCATATAAAGGCTCTTTCTCTATATCATGTAGTGTGTATATAGATTTAAATCCTACAAGCATGTTGCGGAATCCCTCGCATGTCCATTTTCAATTCAAAACTTGGTGCGACATAACAAAATTGGCCAATATAGCTGTCATATTTGGACTGTCATGCCTTAAATGTATTTATCTTGCCATTGGGAGTTTTGTTCTTGGATCAGATCAGATTTTGGGACAGAAGCCATCACTGCACACAAATATGTACTGTATATGCATTCATGCTCAATTGTACTCATGTTGGTTTTTTTCCCCAGTTGCCCATTTTTTTTTAATGTTGGTTATTTACTCAACGTGTCACTTATAAACAGTTTTAAAACAGGAAGTACATTTTTACTCGTTCGTCCTTGTCACATTGTGGTATTGATGGCTTGAGTGAGTCAGTGCTGCTTAAAATAGCGAGCTCCAGATGTTTTTCTTCTATATACTTGTCAACCAGTCACTGTAAAGGGGGTTGGACGGATTCAAATGATAAATGTCATGACTGATCTTAAGTGTACTGGAAACCCAGACTCTTGAGTTTTGTTTCGATTGCCTCACAATTTGTCAGGCAACTTGCTTCTGAAGCTTCATCATTTTTGAAGTTAAAAAAAGCATGCTTTTATGGACTTCATCCCTCATTGAGAGTTGTAAGAAACAAAAGGTTTATTCAGTGGGACACACCATGATGTCAACTTTTAATATGGACTGACTGAAGTCATCAAGTTAATCATGTTTCTTTTCTTTGCAGGACTGTGGCAGCAGAGGTCAGGAAGCAAATTGCCGGTCAGTATGGGGGCTCCCCTCAACTGCTCAAGAACCTTCATGCTGGGACCATAAATAACACAGTGCGTAAGCTTCACTCCTTAAAAAGAAAACGTCTTGGTGGCATTATCCGCTGCTCGAACCGACTAACCACCGTAATACTCGCATGCAAAGTCAATCTGGTTTTAATAAAAGTCATGTTTTGGAATTGCCTTACATTAAAAGATTGCACCCCTTTGCTCACTCTCCAGGTTCCACTGACAGAAGCAGTAGAGCCAGTGGATTTTGAGGAGTACCTCATCACTCACCCTCCAATTGTGGAGTCTGGACCCCTTCGAGATCTGATCGAGTTTCCTCCGGATGACATTGAAGTCATCTACACACCCAGGGAATGTCGCACAGTAGTGCAAGCCGTCCCAGAGGAAGGGTAAGGGATGGCGCCTAACACGCTCAAATGTAATTCAAATGCTTGCGTCCCACCAGAGGGCACTCATTGTACAGGGAATCTTATAACACAGGCTATGCATGTTGAAAATATTTGGCTATTTTTAGGGACACCGACCCTCACGTGCGAGACTGTGTCCGATCTTACACGGAGGACTGGGCCATAGTCAACAGAAAGTAAGACTGCAATGTACGAGAATGGTCTTTCCAAGTCTTTTTTGGTACTAAATGCGACGTTACTTTCAGATATCACAAACTTGGCACAGGTTTTAACCCCAATTCATTGGATAAGCAGAAGGAGCGACAGAAGGGCTTGCCCAAACAAGTGTTTGAGGCTGATGAATTGCCGGACAGCAGTAGTTACCAAGATGACCAGGTAGGTGCGCACGCTCACCCGCAAATTGTACCCGTGACGTTTGTATTCATAAATGGTGTTGTTGGTTTTTTTTGTAGGATGACCTCAAGCGGCGATCAATGTCCATTGATGACACCCCTCGGGGAAGCTGGGCTTGCAGCATCTTTGACTTGAAGAATTCCCTCCCCGACTCACTCCTCCCGCATCTCCTCGATCGTGCCCCCAACGAAGAGATTGACAGACACAATGAAGATCAACGCAAGAGCAACCGCCACCGGGAACTCTTTGCTCTGCACCCGGCCCTCGATGAGGTAGCATGTATTTGTATTTGTTTGGATGGCATATTATGGTCTTTCTTCATATACTACTGTACCTCTTGTGTAGGAGGACCCCATTGAGCGGCACTGCGTGCCTGAAGTTCCTAAAGAACACTTTGGCCAGAGGCTACTTGTCAAGTGCTTATCCTTGAAGTAAGTGATGGGGAACACACACACACACACACACACACACACACACACACACACACACACACACACACACGTGCAGGTTTTATTTATTTATTGCTGTGTTTGGTGATGGCTTTGGTTTGTTTCTCCCACTGTAGGTTTGAGATTGAAATTGAGCCCATATTTGCCAGTTTGGCTTTATATGATGTCAAGGAAAAGAAAAAGGTCAGTTGATGGAAAATGATATCGCTTCATCAGATAGAGATGATCATTTGGGCCATTTCAGAAATGTCATCCATCCCATTTGGGAAGGCCGCCTTTTGGTTTTTGATATCATTGCATCATTATTGCAAATAACTATTATTTGTGTATTTCTTACCAGATATCCGAGAACTTTTTCTTTGACCTGAATTCCGAGCAGACCAAGGCCATGTTGCGTCCACACATTCAGACGGCAGCCATTTCCACGTTAGCGCGCTCTGCCATCTTCTCAATCACCTATCCCTCTCAGGATGTATTTCTGGTCATCAAGGTCAGCCACCTTTGATGTTATGACAGTTCCATTATTCTTCACAATTCTATGCCCATCCATCCATCCTATCATTGCTACACCGAAATTGTTTTTTGCTTCAGTTGGAGAAAGTCCTACAGCAAGGGGATATTGGAGAGTGTGCCGAACCGTACATGGTCTTTAAAGAGTCTGATGCTACCAAGGTACATATCAAATGAGAATGGGCACTTTTTTTTTCGTGATCTAACTATACGACTGTAGACGATACTAAATGAACACGTACTGCTAACCGTATCAAATGAATAGGGCAAAACAGAAAATAGTTGATTGCTGACATTTCGTCTTTGTCTTTTGTATTTTTAGAATAAAGAAAAATTGGAGAAACTCCGCAGTCAATCCGAGCAATTCTGTCAACGCCTGGGCCGGTACCGCATGCCCTTTGCTTGGACTGCTATCCACTTAATGAATATTGTGAACAGTGCTGGCAGTCTTGAGAGAGATACTGAGCTGGAGATGAGCCTTTCAGGTCTTTGCCATTTTATTTACATGCTGTGTGTGTGTGTAGCAAATTCCTACAAATCACAGGGTGATGGGCCAGATATGAAAATGTGGACTTTATCTATGCTAGCGTTTCGATTCTACTCTCTGATTATGTATGCAGAGAGAAAGGGCTCGTGGTCAGAACGACGGAACTCGAGCATCATGGGAAGAAGGTCGCTGGAAAGAACCACCACCGGAGATGAATCATGTAGTCTGACTGGTTTTCGACCTGCCACGCTAACCATCACCAACTTTTTTAAACAGGTGTGCACAGACTCAGCTGCACTTTCAAATTTGTATGGAAACCCAAATGTGATTTGTAATGGAGGCAAAGTGCTCATCCAAATGTGGTCTCTTTTAGGAGGGTGACAGGCTAAGTGACGAGGACTTGTATAAGTTTCTTGCTGACATGAGAAGACCTTCTTCAGTGTTGAGGAGACTTAGACCCATAACAGGTATAAAAAGAGAAATATGTGGACAGGTTGACTGACTTCTTTCTATTTGCTTTAGTAACCCAAGCAATTGTTAGTTGCCCTCATTGCTATTTTTTTTACTTTTCCTGCAGCCCAGTTGAAGTTGGACATTTCTCCAGCTCCAGAGAACCCCCACTATTGTCTGACACCTGACCTCTTGCAGGTGAAACCTTACCCAGACAGTAGAGTTCGCCCCACCAGGGATATCTTGGAATTTCCTGCCAGGGATGTCTATGTGCCAAACACCACATACAGGTACGTGACATTTATCCTTTGATTTATTATTATTATTATTTTTTTGTTGTTGTATTGATTTGTATAGAGTTGTCAGAGACAGGACAAAGCACTTTACAACGTAAGCAATGATGAAAGTAGACAGCAGACAGCATCAACGTGCCTTCTTTTTTTAAATTATTTTCAAGCATTTTATGGAATACAGGCAAAGCTTCATACATTGTTTATCACCAATGTCACGTTGGTCTTCTCTTTTATTGCGTGATGAGCTTCTGGAACTCTTGTATAGGACGTGATGAAGCACATTTACAGAATATTTGTGTACAGTGGACAGGAGTCAATGTGACCCAATAATATAGGAGATACAATGTGTCTGTCTTAGCAGATAACGCACCAAAGTAGCAGGTGCATGGTTTAAATACTTTAGTGAGTAAAACATGAGGAAAAAAATAAAGCGAAACACAGAATGTCACTAAAACACCGTCTCAAACTAAGACTAACTTTCACTTACTTGGCTTTCATCTTTTGGTCAATGAGAGCCTTCCTTGGTGTTGGTAACTGCAGAGCCTCTCCCCAAATATTCTTTAACTTAATACAGCACAAGAAAAACATGGATAAGCATACATGTCAATGACGCTTGAGTGGTGTGTTATAGTGCTTTGTGGAAAAATGCCAGCAGTGTTGTCAGAGTTGGCATGGATGGCGCTTTCAGTTGAAACCTTCAGCGGTTGGCGCAGGCCGAATGGACAACTTGGTCATCTTGAGGGAATATGCTGAGCCCTTGCCAGGTTTCCAGTGGAGAGCCCTTCTTCTCGCAGAGCGTCCCTTAGCTCTCTCCCATTGATACTTTCCATTCAGGTTGTTCTCTCCACATCCAGTAAACCACCAACCACCTGGACACAAGAACTGCTTTTTAGAATGATGCACTTGATCCGTGGCTGTTGAAGGTAGTATACCTGTGGAGTGGCGTGCACAGTTTGGGGCTTGCGGGTTGCCATTATTTTGCTCTTTGGTGGAGAATCGCACACCGGAACTGTTGGCCATGCCATCAACCAGGTCACCCGAGAAGTGGGTAAGATGGAGTGCGTAGTGCTCAGTGGGATCATCTAAGGAGAAGCGGTACTCTGCCCAGTGTTTGTCCTCCTTCCAGTCTTCCAGATCAATTTTCAAGATGTACATTCCTTGTTTTAGAATGCTATGGATCTTCTTCAGGCCCAACCAGAAATCTTCTGCATACACAAAAGGATTTTGCTCAAGTCCGATCTGAACTGGACCGTGAGACTTTCTGCTTGCATTTGCTTTCAATTCATCCGGCCATTCTTTTCCATTTGCATCTATCTTTGCTCGTATTGACGCTTTCAACTTAAAGCAGTTTTCATCCTTACATTGCCAAAAACAAACTGTGTGAGATGGTACTTACTTTCCAGATCGCCAAAGCCTTTCTCATACTTTTGCCATGTCTGGTCAAAATCGGCTGAGCCATCGATCCTCCGTTGGATCACAGTTGAACCGCCATCTGCGGATCGATTGCATTGATGGTATTATATTTTTGATGGTAAAATGCAATTTGGCTGATTGTTAGGATGTTTGAAAAGTTTCACCCACCAGAACCCATTTCACAATAAACGTTGAAAGGCTCCGATTGTTTTGGCTGGATAATGTAGATTCCACTCTTGTTCTCCTTTCTTTCAAATAACTCTGTGCAGTCAACGGGCAAATCTGAAAGCACGGAGAAAATGTATGGCAAATGTATTCATCCGTTGAATTTGATTCTTATTCTTACCGTTGTCGTCCAAATCCGAAGCATTTCTCGTCACATATTCAAATAGCGCCGTCTCCAAATCCACGGCTTTAGCCGCTGTGTCTTGGACACCGTCGTAGTTAAGCTGCAAGACGACACCATCGCATTGCCTTTATTAAAGCATGTCATCACCCACGGTACAAATGACAACAAATGCTGTCTACCTTTTCCTCCATATTCTTAATTTGAATTTTCTGATAGTCAAGCTGCTCGTGCTGCTCCTGCACAGCCCTCAGGAGTCTCGAGATGGTTTTCTCCTGCGTTTCAATCACTTCCTGCCGATCAGAACAATCCACATCGAAATATTGGTGACGTCATCGGAATGGTGTTTTATAGCCAAGCAATTGAAAAGACACGAGAATGAAAGTTCTTGTCCTGAAATGTGCAGTTCTACGATATGGATGCGTCAAGTACAGTATCGATCTGTTCAGAGTGCAGAGCTGTGACAGCTGTGTAGTTATGCAATGCCGCTTGCTTTCTCTCCGTCTAGCATTATCAGATGGAGATTAGTTTTCATTTCTTACCTTGAGTGCTTTGATTTCTTTGAGCTGATCGGGAGAGAGCATATGCTGCGACAGTCCCTTTAACCTCTCCTCGAGACTTCCCACCTTGCCCTGTAGCTGTGCACGCTCCTGCACAATGTTATTGATCTTGGAGTTGATTTCCAGAGACAGGTTTTTGATCTCCTCATTGTTTGTTTTCAACACACTGGTTGTCCTCTTCAGTTCTTCCTCTTCCTCCTTGATTTCTGACGTGACCACTGAAAGCTGGTAAAATGACCTGTCAAAAATATTCAATTTTTGGAAGATGTCATTGATTTGATTCTTGGTCTTGTGCACAAACTCCCGTAAACTCTGGCCCAGCTGAAGGAGGCCGTTTGCAAGGAGGCGCACGTCGTCCAGCATGGCAAAGCGAGACTTTGCTTCCGTCGGACTCGGTGATGTCGCGAGGCTTTCGGAAGGCATTTGAAGGATGTCATCTTGACCCGAGTTTTCCAGGGGAACGGCAGCGCCGGAACTGGCTAGCAGCAGTAACAGGAACAACTGCATGGTGATGTCTATTTCCGACCACCTTCTTGATACTACTTGTTCTCTTGACGTACCGGGAAGACTCTTTTCATTCTATCTTCTGACCAACATATAATCTCAGCGCAGCATGGCGTGACTTTATATACTGGATGAGGAGGGGGGTGGGGGGTTTAGCTGCTCTTTAAACCCTAGCTTTTTGCTGCCGGCCTCCCCCTAAACTCGGCTGCATCCATCCCTCCCTCCCTCCCTCCCGAACAAACAAATCACAGCAGTGAGCACATGACACCCCCTTTCAACCCATTTAACTCCAATCCGCCCTCCTCGGGTGGTGTGGGAGCTTTAGCTGATCAGCAAAAAGCCAACAATGGCCATCGCAGGTGTTTGATGGATAGCCTTGTCTGATCAAGCTGAAAATTTAGAAGCGCGCGCATACATTACTCTGATTGATAATGCTATCTATAACTAATACTCTTGAGCTTGATTTAGCCTCCTGGTGAGTCAGCTTGAGTAGAACAGGGAGTGCTCCCATCATATGTGCCAGAATTAAACTATTAGACAGTGAAAAAAAGATTTGTGGAAAAGCGTCAGCAAAATTGAAACTCGCAACGTATGCATTAGAAGTGGCAGCCTTGTATTTGAATTTTTGAGCCACCTTTTGATCATGGCAAGATCTCTCCCGTTTGATTATCGTTTAATTGGTCATGCAGCCAGATGAGAAAGCATTAAGACCAAAGACATTTCCCATGCTTTTTGGAAGTTGTGTTTCCAGCTGTAATCTCTGCGGAGTCATTCCCAACTGAGTAAAGGACGTCACTGCGGTTTTGTAGCTGATCCTAGGTTACTTTGCACTTTCATGGCATGCAGAGTGGATTTATTCAATACGTTCGGGGTATTTTAATCACATTCAAGCATTCGGTCCTACAAAATGCTGCTGCTTTGTAGCGTTTCTCATTTGCACAAGTTTTTCATTCAGCTGTGGATGTATAGCTGCATTTCAATCATTTCTAGTTTTGTAAAAGACATATGAATATTTTCTATGCAAAAAGCATACCTTCTACACATAGATTTGTATTCAATGAAATATTTCCTGAAATGCAAGTTACATGTCGAAATAGGTGGAATAGCAGTAATTGAGTACGACGTATCTTGACGTTTTGTTTGCAAAATGTGTTTGCCCTGCCATTGGCTGGCAACCAGCTCAGGGTGTCCCCCGCCTACCGCCCAAAATCAACTGGGATAGACTCCAGTTTCAAAAATGGTTGGCTGTTTTCAACTAGATTTGCAAATTTACAATTGCTGTTTTTTTGACAGTAGCACCAATATTGCTTGCTACGTATAGAATGAACTGAAAAGCAATTTTCCTCTGTCGACCTCTTTGGTACACATTACATCACATTGTGGGACTTATGTAATACCCTGTATGTATGTTTTATTTTGTTTGTGCACATTTGGCAGAAATCTGCTGTATGTGAACCCGCAAAGCCTTAACTTTGCCAATCGCCAAGGCTCAGCCCGCAACATTACAGTCAAAGTACAATTCATGAATGGAGAAGATTCAAATAATTCGATGCAGGTACGCTAAGAAGAAACAGTGGCTTCTTCTAATTTTCTTTTCGATTTCCATGTTTTGTCCAAGTAGCTATTTAAACACCTAACTGCATCCCTAAGGTGATATTTGGGAAGTCAAGCTGCGCTGATTTCTACAAAGAGGCCTATACTTCTGTGGTCTACCACAATCGGTAAGAGTGCTTTTTTAATATTTTTTTAATCCCTTAAGCGTATTTACTGTAAAGTTTTGTAATTGGAACTGATTGAAATTGTTTTCATACAAATGCAGCAGTGTCAGATAGCAAGAAGAGGCCAGGTTACAAAATCACTTGTGTTTTTTCATCAAATCTAAATGCTAGTTCCTGTGAGAAAGCGCTCACCCTGTGAAACCTTTTGAAGCCAGTTAAGTCATATGCTTGCTCTTGCCCTGTGCTGTTTATTTTTGGATACTTGTCAGCAGACGAGCGTCCCTCCCACGCAACTATAAAAAGTGTGTTGAACAATGGAGACCCTCTTGATTTTCTCTCTTCCTCAGTTCTCAGTAGACTCAAAAATCACTTCAAATCTACCTGCCTGCGACTGCAGTCATATTGCAAAACTACCCGATAGATATCCACTCTAGGACCGCGTAAAAGTGGCCGAGATCGGATTTGAGAAAATCTGAATTGAGTCTGTCAGGTCCCATATGGGCAAAAAAAAAAAAAAAAAAAAAAATATCTGAAAAGCCACTTTTTAAACAACACCCGCTTTTTCCCTTGATCAGATCCCCCGACTTTCACGATGAGGTCAAAATCAAGCTTCCTGCCTCCCTATCAGACCACCACCACATTCTCTTCACCTTCTACCACGTCAGTTGCCAGCAAAAGCAGAACACGCTGCTGGAGACCCCCGTGGGATACACGGTAGGTAGCCAGCGACCGTAGAACCTCACACGTTGATCACTTTCCAATTCTTCATTTTTGTGGAGCTGCTGTATGCTGCAGCGCAATGGACTTTATTGAGTAATAGTCAGTTCCTTTCTCCAGTGGATCCCCATGTTGCAGAACGGACGTTTGCGGACAGGCCACTTCTGTCTTCCCGTGTCTCTAGAAAAACCACCTCAGTCCTACTCTGTACTCTCACCAGATGTAAGTCATTCAATAGAAATATGCAGTTGACGACAAAGTTAAGTTAATGAGGTTTTCTTTTTGACTTCAGGTCCCTCTCCCAGGGATGAAGTGGGTGGACAATCATCGCGGGGTATTCAATGTGGAGGTAGTTGCCGTTTCAACCATCCACACACAGGTATCCATTTATCGCCAATCACCGTTCTGCACTTTAGCTTTCGTAACATCATCGCGCGTCCCGTCCGAGCAATTTGGATGTGTCTTGCTCTCTCTCTGGCATTCTCTAGGATCAGTACTTGGATAAGTTCTTTGCATTGGTGCACGCGCTGGATGAGCACATGTTCCCAGTCCGGATAGGGGACATGAGAATCATGGAAAACAACCTGGAAGCTGAGCTGAAGTCCAGCATCGCAGCGCTGAACTCCTCACAGCTGGAGCCAGTCGTTCGATTTCTTCACCTTCTTCTTGACAAATTGGTGTTGCTTGTGGTTCGACCTCCGGTCATTGCTGGACAGATTGGTATGCTACAGCTTGAAATGATATTCATGAGAACAATACACAATCCATGCAATCAAGATAGAATTCTTACTGCAAGACCTTATTTAGCCCGCGTAAAAGCAGACATGATTTCTTCAGGGAAATCAATCATTTGTTCCGAAATGGTTTTTCATTTGGTTAGTGAATGTGACGGGAGGGTGTTGTGGACCGATGGTAAGAGATCATGACTCGCCTTTTCACTATTTGACTTGTGGCGAAACCTGTTTGTGCTCTTTAGTGAATCTTGGTCAGGCATCATTTGAAGTGATGGCAGCCATTGTAAACCGGCTCCATAAGTACCTGGACACCAGTCAGGACATGCATGGCCGCAACAGCCTGCTTTCTTCCTACATTCACTTTGTCTTCCGGTTGCCCAGCACTGACCCCAACTCGCCTTCGCCAGGTATTTCATGTAGCCATTTTTAAATCATCTCTTATTATTATGTTTTCCCCCCTCATCTTTTCTAGCCTCATCTGTTTCTTTCTTCAGACTCATACTGTTTTGAACTGTCTCCTTTCTCTTCCCATATCAATTTTGCTTCTGTTTGCCTGCTTAAGACATCAAATCATCCTTAACAGGTATCTATGACATTTTGATCGATACTGAAGCAATCCGTAGGAAATCTTTTTCCATTTAGTAATTACTACTAATGAAGGTGTCAATCGATAGATACATCGTAGTAAGAGCCAGTTCCTTTGTTTGCGTGTTGTCCCAGGCCCAGGAGGGCTCGGCGGTTCCGTTCACTACGCCACCATGGCTCGCTCAGCCGTGCGACCGGCCAGCCTCAATCTAAACCGCTCTCGCAGCCTCAGCAACAGTAACCCCGACATCTCGGGTACGCCCACCTCTCCTGATGATGAGGTTCGCGCCATCATTGGCAGCAAGGTACGTGAATGAGGCTTCAAATGTTTTCATTGAGTTGACATCATAGTGTCTGGCGCTCATGTTCCCACCGCACGCACGTGCACATCAAGAGTTAAATCAATATTTACCAGCAATTGCATCATCATCATCATGTCGTATTGACTTTGTAATGCATTTTAGAAAAGGTTTGATAAGGTGCTTGCACTGCTTTAGTCCTTTTTTAACAGCAGCCTTACATGTGCACAGTGACCCTGAGGTCATTTTATCAACATGTACACTAGACATAGTGTGTCAACAAGAGTTTGGACATCTTATCTCTCTAACCGCTGTAACAGCAGCCTGACATGAGGGAACTTCCATTGAGTTAAAATTGTGAAAGGCAGACAAAATGTTGAGTCCACATTTTCATTGACCTACATCTTAAGGATGCCTTTTATGATTCAACAAATGTGGCCATGCAAACTAGTGCGCGAAGGATGTTTTGTCATTGTGCTTCCTAATTCTGCTCCGCTGGTTTCCGAGAAGGGGGAGAACATCTTAACTGGTAGCCCTTCCAAATGGTTGAGAAATGGACATTTTGCCATCCTTTTGACTAAAGCTACAGCTGGCCATCTTTTGGGCCCTTCATCCAGCAGTGGTGACCTCTTTAACCTGTGATTGCTTCCCTCCTCCTTCCTTCCCCCATGCTGCTCGCTTGTTGCCTTGCTCCTTGCCTGCCTTGTGTCCTTTGACCTTGGCACTCCTAGGGCTTAGACCGGTCCAACTCGTGGGTTCACACCATGGGCTGTAAGAGTGCCCCTTGGGGATCCAGCCCTGGGTCTGCTCCAGAAACCATGCAGGTGGTTTTACCAATGCGCCCATCCTCCTTCCCTCCCACCCTCCCTCCCTCCGCCTCCTCTCTTCTCTTTGCAAACAACTCACCATACTCACGCTGAAAGAATACTGATATATTTTGACTTTTGGTGTTGTATGTTCTCTTTGATAGTTGGGTCTTTGTTCATTTTATTTGTGTTGTCATCCATATTTACTGGTGCCAATTTATCCAAGTAAATTAATTTATCCAGTAAATCATCTGGGCATATAGATGTTTACAATACCAAAAGGTCCTACTATTATAGTATTCTACTCCAATCCTCCCATGATCCCATGCATGGGTTTCACAGTTGCTCACCCACCCCACCCATGTAAACGTAGCTCTGCAAGCGTGTTCCTAATGAAGGCCTCTGTATTGACACAAAACGCTGCAGTCCTTCGTTGAAATCCACTCCAATCCAATCTCCATCACCTGCTCGTTTCCCTGCCTGACTTCCTACTTCCCCTTCATGGAGCATGGGAGTGTCTGTTGTGTTCTTTCGTCTGCTTCATCTCGTGTGTTTGCTCACGTGTCGTCGTAACTACTACTTGCCGTAAGCTTTTCTAGCTCTTTTTCAATCATAAATCCCATCCTGGTTCAGTAACAGCGCATGTGAGCTTGTGACTTTTGATTTTAGGCTGCAAAGAACCCTTGTGAAGGATGAAGTCTGGCACCAAATTTGAAAGGCCTGAAGAAAAAAAACCAATCAACAGAAACTTAGCATACTTCATTGGAAAATCGAGAGAAAGATCGCGATGTTTCAAATCATGTAATCGACGGTCGGTCCTGTGTCCATATCAGTGTATGTCTTTGAGACCACAAAATGCTCGTGCGTGTTAGTCTGTGTCTGTGTTGTGGACCAAGACACCTTTTTTCTTGATGCTGAGAGGAAAAGGTGCAACCCCACGCTCGTGTTGCTCCTCTCCTCCACTAACTCTGTTGTCACGTTCCATTCATTCCACCCATAGGCCATGGAGCGCTGTGGCAATCGCATGTCTTCGCACACTGAGAGCGCCAGTTTCTTGCAAACTTTAACAGGACGGTTGCCCACAAAAAAGGTAGAGCCACTTGCACTGGGGGAGGAACGCACCCCCACCACCCTTTTCTTGCCTTCTCACTTGTCCTGTCTTGTCTTGTCTGTGGATGTACGGCGCTGCTCTCGATTGCTCATTGTTGTATTTGGTGGTTGTGGCGTCTTGCTGAATGTCACCCATCTGGGTTTTGTTTTGAAAGCAATGTTTTCTAATACTCTTTCTTTCCCACCACATGAAATTGTTGGCTTTTGCCAATGCCGAACCCGTGCGCATTGTGCATGAACGTGCTTTTTGCTTGCTGAAATAGCACTCCAGCCAAGATGACCATTCATTTTGGCGCCACGGCCGACGAGCGCTCGAGGCCTCTGAGTTTGGGGATTCCAATCTTTTGCTGCGGAGTTGACATATTCTCCATCACTGGGCACTCCTCCATTGTTGCACGCTTCTTAGATGAATTGAGGAGTCTAAATTGTCCCGAGGAGTGAATCCCTCAATCCTAACCCACGCCACTCTTCTCCCATACGTATCCCTCCCGTGGCGCACAACAACCTTTTTACTCAAGAGTGTATAAATGTATTAGACATGATGCAAAATCCATAGATATGGCGCACAAGCCGCAGCAGGCAGGGTTCAAAGCTTGTTAGCGGCATTTTGAAATGCTCGAAACGACTGTTGTTGTTTTTTTTTATGTTGCTTTTCATCAGTTATTCAATTTGGTAGCCACAAACACATAATGCTCCACCCGACCCGCGAGTGGAATATAGTCGTGTAGATGCTGTCATATAATTGCCTGTTGTGGTAAGCTCTTTGCCTTATTTTTGGTATGATATTTGTAACAAAGTGAGTATTGTGTATCAATCATGCGACCCTTGACGTCATCCTCTTTGTTTCCTCGGCCTTCCCCACGTAGCTCTTTCACGAGGAGCTGGCTCTCCAATGGGTGGTGAGCAGTGGAAGTGTCAGGGAGGGAGCTCTACAGCAGGCCTGGTTTTTCTTTGAGCTCATGGTAGGAAAAAGACATTCTTCTCCCTGTTACTCATACTATCCATGCTAAGCCATGAGTGCATTTTTCTTTCTCCTTGCAGGTGAAGAGCATTATCCATCACCTGTACTTTGCTGAACGCCTGGAATCACCCAGAAAGAATCGATTCCCCGAGCGCTTTATGGATGACATAACAGCGCTGGTCAGCACCATTGCTGGCGATATTGTATCACGTTTCCAGAAGGTGAGGCAGTCATACCTTATGATTGGAAATTCAGCCAATTTCACAATTGTGTTTTTTTTTTTTTTGTTCTTTTTTATTCGTCAGGATCTGGAGCTGGTTGAGCGACTGAATACAAGTCTTGCTTTCTTTCTCAATGATTTGCTCTCCGTCATGGACAGAGGCTTTGTCTTCACCCTTATTAGGGTCTACTGGAAACAGGTAACCAAGCAGCTACTCTAAGATTCGTGTCGGTGTCTGTGTTGCAAAACAAAAAAGCCCTCTGCGTCCTTTCAATGTATTTTTCTGCACTCGCCTCGCAACAGGTGTCCATCAAGCTTTATGCTCTGCAAAATCCCACCTTGGAGTCTCTGAGGCTGGATTTCTTGAGAATAGTTTGCAGCCACGAACACTACGTCACCCTCAACCTGCCTTGCAGCTTGCTCACGCCACCCGCTTCACCGTCACCATCTGTCTCTTCGGCAACTTCACAGGTCAGATTTGAACAAAAATTCCATCCAAGCAAAGCAGCTACGTAAAACATGTCTGTTGTAGATGTAATACTACTTTTACTGCAACTGAACTAGAATCAATCCTTTGTCTGATGCACAACTTTGGATCAAAACACACATCTTAAATGATTTAAAAGGAAAACAAGTCTGGATGTTCTCCTCTGCATGTAACAGAGGTGCTCTTGTCATTTGCTTGATGTTCACGTGTGACTTTTCTCTGTCTTGTCTTGTCTTGTCACAGAGCTCTGGGTTCTCCACACATGTTCAGGACCAAAAAATAGCAAACATGTTTGAACTGTCTGTGCCCTTCAGAGAGCAGCACTTCATGGCTGGCCTGGTACTGTCAGAGCTGTCTGTCATACTTGACCCAGAAAATGAGGGGTTGGTATCTTAAATCAACGTCACATATTTCCCCCTCCTTTCTTGTAAGTCTAAATGAAATGTGTTTTCCTCCCTTTTCCTAGGATGTTTGGCTTGCATAAAAAAGTGGTTAGTGTTGTACACAACCTATTGTCCAGCCACGACTCTGACCCGCGCTATGCAGATCCGGAGGTCAAAGCCCGAGTTGCTATGCTGTACCTTCCGTTGATTGGCATCGTCATGGAGACCCTGCCACAGCTCTATGACTTCACGGGTAATCCAGCAATCTTATTCAAATATAACACTGCGGCTGAAATTGAGTGTCTAGAACTGAATTCAATCCGATCTGACTAAAGTTGAGGAAGACGCAAAGGTATCTCTGAGTCGCCCATTGTGATTTGTCACTCTTTACCATCTCCTTCCTTAGAGTCCCTCAACCAGTGGGGTCGATCAGGCGGTCCCCAGGGCACGGCTGTCTGCAGCAATGGGGAAGATGTTGAGGCAGAGGGAAACAACATGATTAATCAGACTGTTGCCATGGCCATAGCGGGCACCACCACTACCTCTCCGATGTCCCGACCCAGCAGCTTCTTGTTGAATTCGCAGGTAGAAGCGGGCGGGACCCGGGGACTAAAGTCGACCTGATTGACGGTGTCTAAAAGTTGACTTTTCTCCAGGCGAATCGTCAGCACGGAAGCTTCTCAGCCGAGTCGAGTCGCAGTCTTCTCATCTGTCTGCTGTGGGTGCTTAAAAATGCCGACGAGCTGGTGTTGCAGAAGTGGTTCACAGATCTTTCGGTCTCGCAGCTGAACCGTCTGTTAGATCTCCTCTACCTCTGTGTCTCTTGCTTTGAATACAAGGTGAGATACCCAACATCTTTGTGCACATTGTTGGCCATCTATGCACTAAATTGGGATTGGGAAATCCAACCTGCTTTGCTTTTGTTGCTGAATTTCCTGCTTTCTTCTTGGAATTTGTTTCTGTCACTTTGCATGCTCTGCTTCCCGAGTGCTGTGCTGCAAATGACTTTGCTGCTCTTTTCTCTTTTGCCACTCACCCTCTATCTACTTTGTGGATGCAAGGCCCATGTTGTGTTCACCATGCAGGGGAAGAAAGCTTTTGAGCGCATGAACAGCCTGACGTTCAAAAAGTCCAAAGACATGAAGGCCAAGCTGGAGGAGGCCATCCTGGGTAGCATCGGCGCCAGGCAGGAGATGGTGCGACGCAGCCGCGGCCAGCTCGGTAGGTTCGACCACAAATACGTTGAAATGCGACACAAAGCCGATACGTGTGCTTTCCCCAGAGCGTAGTCCTTCGGGCAGTGCCTTTGGAAGCCAGGAAAATCTGCGCTGGAGGAAAGACATGACCCACTGGAGACAGAACAGTGAGAGATTAGACAAGTAGGTTCTTTCCTAGTACTTGTTGCCCATCAGTCAGTAACTGTCTTCAAAAACAAGGCAAGCCACACATCAGTGTCTCTTTTTCGAAACAATCGAAATCTTATTTCAAACGTATTTAATCAGTTGTATTGATGTAGCTTTTGGTTCAACTGTTGAATTTGTGTCCTGTCTTGTTTTGGCTTAATGATTGTATGTGGCTGTGTGTTCATGTAGGAGTAACAGATCACTCAGGTATTGTATGTCCCACATTTGCTGTGTGCTATTTCTTAAGTTCCTTGAGCAACGTGTTCACTTGCATGTGGAAGTATGAGTCGTCGTCGCCGCCACTGCTGTGGGTGGGGATGACAGGTTTCGGGAAAAAAATCGGATTTGCTTCAATCATGAGTTTGTTCATCCATTTGTTATTGCTATAGGGCAAACATATTGTTCAGAAATATTTGAAATAAAGAATCGCTCTGCATATTTATGCTGGGAAAGCTAGAGTCACGTGATAGTGATCATTTATTGATAATTTCTATCTCGATATTGAGTTGCTGTTCGAAATCACTTGTTGTTGGGTTCGACTTTGTAACTTGCACATGCACATGGATGCCCAAGAAAGTCATACGCTGGTTCTTACTGTTTTCCCCCCTCCTTCTGTCCCAATAACCTTGTGCTTGTTTGGATTGGTGGTGGCTGAGTTTGGTTGGCTTTTTTCTTTTTATAAGTGTGTATTGCTTATTTTTAGCCAGAGTGTGGTGTGTTTTCATCCTTGCAGTAGGCTAAAAAAAAAAAATCTATCTTCTATTTATTTCTCCTAGAGTGACTATATGTATTTGCCTAAGTCATTTATAGCCTTCTAATTTGACAGTGTGTACGTGCGCCCCCAATTTAAAAGCAATCTACTATGTCAATGATTTGAAAATGGACCTCTAGCCTTCTAAGACCTCCAACAGCACGTGGAAACATGAAGACAAAAACAGCTTGTGTGAAAATCAATACTGCACTGCAAAAATGGTCCTGAAGTTTCCTGTGACATTCATTTCTTTTGACACTTGTTTCCATTTGTGTGATTGTAGGACTAGAGCAGAGTTGGAGCATGAAGCACTTATTGACGGTAACCTTGCGACGGAGGCCAACTTGATCATTCTTGATACATTGGAGATCATCGTGCAGGTATGTGAAAGAACCAAATTTGACCAAATACACGCACGTATGCTCATTATTTGAACTTTTGTAGCAGCCGTTTTATTGAATTGTGTATCTAATAGCGTGGCTAGTAGCTCGAGGGTAACTTTTTTTTTGTTTTTTATTCAGACGGTATCGGTGACAGAATCCAAGGAGAGTATCCTGGGTGGGGTGTTGAAAGTGTTGCTTCACAGTATGGCCTGCAATCAAAGCGCCCTCTACCTGCAGCACTGTTTTGCCACGCAGAGAGCACTCGTGTCAAAGGTGGGCTCTTTTCATGTGATCATTCCGCAATTTCTGTATGAGCGCATTCTCTACTCTATTTGTAGCCTTGCATTTTGCTCCATGTGCCTTTTTTTAGTTTCCCGAACTGCTGTTTGAAGAGGAGACGGAGCAGTGTGCTGACCTGTGCTTACGACTGCTGAGGAGCTGCAGTAGCAGTATAAGCACCATCAGAGCCCATGCCAGCGCCTCCCTCTACCTCCTCATGAGGCAGAATTTTGAAATTGGCAATGTGAGTCCCCTTTTTTTTTTTTTTTTTTTTTTGCAAGCCAGCAATTCATGGGTTGCTGTTAAGACACCTCACCTGGATAGAAATCATATGTACATATCTAGTGGTGCTGGTTGTCTTTGTTAGCTATTAAGTGGCATCAGACAGTTGTCCTTTTTTCCCCCCACTTAGAATTTTGCTAGGGTGAAGATGCAGGTGACCATGTCCCTTTCGTCACTGGTGGGAACATCTCAGAATTTTAATGAGGAGTTCCTGCGTCGCTCTCTGAAGACCATCCTTACTTATGCAGAGGAAGACCTCGAGCTTCGGGAAACAACCTTTTCAGACCAGGTACTGATTATAATATCATTCGTTCCACTTTAAAAAGTACATTATTTGGATTTTCTATTTGTGTTTAGGTAAATCTGTCTTTGTTTATTTCTAGGTGCAAGACCTCGTTTTCAACTTGCACATGATTCTTTCTGACACAGTGAAGATGAAGGAGCATCAGGAAGACCCTGAGATGCTAATCGATCTCATGTATAGGTATTGTACACAAGTGACAATCTTCTCAGCTGTATCCGCCTGTTTTCTAACCACGCTGCCTCCACGTCCACGGGCAGGATAGCAAAGGGTTACCAGACGTCACCAGACTTGCGGCTCACTTGGCTCCAGAATATGGCTGGAAAACACTCGGAGAGGAACAACCATGCTGAAGCCGCCCAGTGTTTAGTGCACAGTGCTGCCTTGGTAGCAGAATATCTCAGCATGTTAGAGGACCGCAAGTATCTGCCTGTGGGCTGTGTCACCTTCCAGGTTTGAAGCTCTGGCAAGAGTTTTGCACGCCAAAATCTTCTGTACAATATTTCTTTTCCGTTCAATTTTACTCGTAGAATATCTCATCCAACGTGTTGGAGGAATCTGCCGTCTCCGACGATGTGGTGTCACCAGACGAGGAAGGCATCTGCTCGGGAAAATTCTTTACCGAGCTGGGTCTCGTGGGACTCTTGGAGCAAGCTGCTTCGTCGTTCTCTTTGGTACTGATTATGATAAGTACCGCACTGACAGTGCATGCCATTTTTGGGAGGTTGTGGAGATTTATTTCCTCACTTTTTAATTGACTCCATCTACCTTTGCATGGTTTCTTTCTTTATTTCCTCCACAATCTGTTTGTGCCCTTCAAATTGTGCTTCCAAGTGGTCACAATTTGCACTGATATCTTTTCTCAATCCCAAATTCTATTTTTGGTCAGGCCGGCATGTACGAGGCTGTGAATGAAGTGTACAAGGTACTGATCCCGGTACATGAAGCCAACAGGGATGCAAAGAAGTTAGCCACCATTCATGGGAAACTCCAGGAAGCCTTTGGAAAAATTGTCCATCAGGTGAGTATGTATTATCTACTGAATATGCGACTTTTGAAAAGTTACAAATTGTACGGACAGAATTCATGAAAAAAACAAAAAAAAAACGGTGGGTGGTGGGGTTCAACATTTGTAAACTTCAAATGAGACTATACAGCTCTGCATGTTTGTTTGTTTTCCTCAGTACATCTGAATTCAGCATAGATGTTGATTGATTTCCAGCATACTGCACTGGGTCCTGATATTTTCTCTCCCTAGATAGGTTCATAGCTGTCTCACACACAAAACATGACAGATATTCTAGGAATTCCATTGATTTATAGCACACCAGTTTCTAAGTGTTACTTTGGCAAATACCTGGCATGATCTGTGTTGGGAAACAAAGTCGCATGTGATTTGGCACGGAACGGGTACGGATGCTGTAACATCACTGAATAGGCGATGTTAGCGTGCACAGGGTTTTTTTCTCAATGTGAAGTCGTTCACATGTTTTGTGTTCTCTTTTACACACAGAGTACTGGCTGGGAGGTAGGTGGTTAAATGAATGGTTACTGCTTGGCCCTGCTCGTCTTTTTTTTTTGTGACAATTTCATTTGTATTGAGACTCATATCATTTGCTAGCCACAGGCTTTTTGTTTCTGCCTTTGCTTTTCACATACACTCCATCTAGTCCATTAACATCTGCAGACAACAGTGACTGTTTGCTGCCATCCGGGACACTTACTGCATTGGCAGCAAGACCCTTGATTTCTATACTTTTTCTTTTCCCATACGTGACACCGTTAACCGGCTGTGTGCATGGGAGCCACAGACACTAAACATTTGTGAATGCATCACATGCGCACTCCTCGTCTTCCATCTCGTGTTGATTCGAGGTGTCGGCCAAAAGCCACGCGTTGGCCGACAACTCCCACAGACCTCCTTGTCTCTCGTCTTTACAGCCAGGGTTCGATTTTAGTGCATTGTCGTTGTTGCCCTCTCTGGTTTAACCACCATGTGTTGCACTTGTAATTGACTTTGAATGATGCAAAATGGCGTCAGGGTGGCCATCAAATGTCTCAATTGTTTGTCCAAAACGCTCGGCGAGCCCTTGTCAATTTTTATTTGTTATTCTTACCCGCCCCTTCCCCACTTTTCAATTGTTATAGACTAAATCGACCCCTGTTTATTGTGATTTCTTTGAAACGTTCCTTGATTTGTTTTGTTAGCGACATTAACCTTTCCTGGTTTGTTGCATGAACGGAGCACTCGTTCCTTCAGGAACCGCACTGACAGTGCATGCCATTTTTGGGAGGTTGTGGAGATTTATTTCCTCACTTTTTAATTGACTCTTCATCCATCTACCTTTGCATGGTTTCTTTCTTTATTTCCTCCACAATCTGTTTGTGCCCTTCAAAAAAATGCAAATGTTTTGTTGTGTTGTTTTTCAAACATTTTGGAGGAAGTTAATTGTGATTAAATTGTGTTCTGTTTTCTCCTTTTTGATTTTCCTGGTTCCCGACCCCTCCTCCCCACTTTACGTAATTGTTTCTTGTGGTAAGTTTCTTTGTTTTCGGGGGCTTCTCACATGACATTTACTAGTCGACAGTGAATTTGAATGCGAGGTGGCTTGAGGTGTCCGTGTCGTTTTGATGCTGACGTCAACAGGCCCTTTTTCTTATCTGCACATATGAGCTGTTTCAACAAGAACTTGCCACCTCGATATTGACGGCAGTAAACGAGTGACAAGATATTTCCTGAATTTATATGTTGGCGGTTGATATCGTACATGTGGGTTGTTTATTGTTGATGAGCTGTGGCTACTTGAAACACGACAGTCTCGTTTCCGTCCCACTCAAGTTGACTTTGCGACAATGAGTATTGCTACAGTTAAAAATGGGAAGGTCACAATTTCAACTCCTATCAATTGTTGCCTGGATCTTGAGGCACTACAAGTGTTCCAAATCTTTGTAGCTGCCAGTCACTATCACTTGGCTGGCATGCGTTAGCAGCTAAGTAGCTTTTACCTAAATGTTCAAATCAGAGATGCTCGCACAAAAAGGGGATTTTCACTTTTTGGAACAGGAAACACGATTCCCTCACAAATACACAAACTTTGGTTGAACTGCAGTTATGAAGCAACGTTGTGTTTCCTTTTTATTTCGTGGAATGGGGTCACAGTTGACGCCTTGATGTACTAGTCAACACTTTTTACACAAACGTGTTGTGATGTAGTTTGCATTGCTGTTTTTAGGTCGCACTTCTAAATCTTGTCTCTTGTCAACAGGATGGGAAGAGGATGTTTGGAACGTACTTTAGAGTTGGATTTTATGGTTCCAAATTTGGCGACTTGGATGAGCAGGAGTTTGTGTACAAAGAGCCGGCCATCACCAAGCTGGCGGAAATATCTCACAGGCTGGAGGTCAATTTAAGACACGATCACAACCCCATTATCATGACACAAAAAATACTTGTGTACATGTGGTTTGTTTCACATAGGAATAAAGGTTGACATTTTATCAACGATTAAAGCTCTTCTTTTTTTTTTTGTAGGGATTTTACGGAGAACAGTTTGGAGAAGATCAAGTAGAAGTCATTAAGGACTCCAATCCAGTCGACAAATGCAAGCTTGACCCAAATAAGGTCAGTGTCATCAACTCAATTGTGAATGCAGTAAAAAGTAAGCGGTCCGCGTGGTACTTTTCAGGCCTTCGTTCAGATCACATACGTGGAGCCCTACTTTGACACGTACGAGATGAAGGACCGCATCACTTACTTTGACAAGAACTACAACTTGCGGCGTTTCGTCTACTGCACCCCATTTACGCTGGACGGACGGGCCCACGGGGACCTGCATGAGCAATTCAAACGCAAGACCATCCTGACTACCTCCCACGCCTTCCCGTACATCAAGACGCGCATCAATATTGTCCATAAAGAGGAGGTAAACGGGACAAGCCGGTCGATGGAGGGAGACCCAGCCGGGCGTTTTGCCTCGCTCAACGACGCTGCGGCTTTTTCAGATCATTTCCACTCCCATTGAAGTGGCCATCGAGGACATGCAGAAGAAGACGCAAGAACTTGCCTTTGCTACCCACCAGGACCCTTCTGATGCTAAGATGCTGCAAATGGTCTTGCAGGGCTCAGTGGGCACCACTGTCAACCAGGTCAACATTCATTTCAAAAGGCCTCTGTGAACATTGGAAAGAAATGTCATACCCCGTCCCGTCTGTGTGTTTTGTTAAGGGTCCTTTGGAGGTTGCTCAGGTGTTCTTGTCCGAAATCCCCAGCGACCCAAAACTCTACAGACACCATAATAAGCTACGTCTCTGCTTCAAAGACTTCACCAAAAGGTCCGTTTTGATCGAGCCGCCCTTTCCGAACGTGCGCTTTAGGTTGAGCCGCTTTGCTCGGGTTTACATTGCGTGTCAAAGTGCCCATAACGGACAAGCATCCTGTGAAAATGCAAAGTGCTTTTTTTGAACATCCAAAAAAATAGTGCTTTTGGACTAACCTTCCCTCAGGTGTGAAGACGCCCTGCGCAAGAACAAGAGTTTGATCGGGCCTGACCAGAAGGAGTACCAGAGGGAGCTGGAGCGGAACTATCACCGCTTGAAGGAGGCGCTGCAGCCGCTCATCAACAGAAAGATTCCTCAGCTTTACAAACCTGTGCTACAAGTCAGCTCACACAGGTACAGATCTTCTCCTCGCTGGCTTGATTTTAGGTGACTGGTCTGCTTATTCTTCTCATTTCACTTGAGTGGAGGGAGGCATAACCAAAGCTAGCTCACAAGTCAAACAGCAAAACAATTAAAAAAAAAAAAAAAAAACAGGCAGGAGCTGGTAACCCCCCAAAGAAATGAAGATATCACTGTATTTTTGTAATGTGAATCTTTGCTTTGGCTCTATAATAATGACGCACCCACGCAGCAAATGGACCGCTTGAGGAGGTAGCTTGATTCTTTTTGACCACTTGTGTGTGCTGACATTTCTCTCCAGCTACTCTGGCACTCACATGCATGTACTATAAAGCTTAGTTGAAGGAAATCTATATGGAGTCACTACGGTAAATGGTATGCTATCCATTGATAGGTGGCCCATTAAAAACAAAACACAAGGTGAAGAAAATATGCATGAAACAAAAGAAACACGTTCACCTCCATCAGTCTCATTCCACTTGACTATGCTTTTTTTGTTCTTTTGGAAGATAGCACATCTAAACTGGGGCTCCCTCTCTTTTCCAGAGATTCTTTCAGCAGATTGAGTCTTCGCAAAATTGACATTTGAAGATGAAGAGGGTACACGCGCACAAAGCCACAGCAGAAGATGCAATATTAATTTATTCTCCAGTGTAAATAGCAGCGTGTTCACAATGGGTCACAGTGTTTGTTACTGAAAAAGGCTTCAAGTGTTCCAACTTGGTACGTCATTCCAGTGTCTTAACTTGTTTACACATAAGCAGGACGAACAAGCGGATCTGATTTTAAAGAGACACCTTGACCTGCCTTGGTATAATGAGGTACGAGACGCTGCCCGCTGCGCAACCGGTACCACGAATGTTTGCATCCCGTTCGTTATTGGTTCCAAAAAGTGCCAAAAAACTTTTTACACCAAATTCTTTCACAAAAATGTTTCCAATGTCAAGGTGTCTTTTTAATATTGTATGTGTTTCAAAACAAAAGCTGTATTTAATGTGTGCACTTTTTTTCCTTGTTTTGTTGTAGCAATACATTTGACAACTTGAAAGTTGGGAAAGGGGTGAAGAAATTCAAATTTGCAAAACAAATTTATTTATCGTATTGCTTTAACACATTTTGTTAAAACAACAATGTTTTAAAGTTAGGTACTGAAAATGTATCATTTTATGTAGTTCTGTTTTGTTCATTTGGAATATTTTACAAAATAAATATTTTAATGTTCATGCCTATGGCTGATGATGGATTTATGTCTCATCCAAATGATGGAAAAAGGAAGGATTTAGATTGATGCGTCAGCTTTAATTCACCACTTTGATGCTACATCATTTGCAGGAAACTCAAAGATTAACCAAGTACAAAAAAAAAATCACAGAATGAGAAATCCAACAATAGTACACTGACAGTGTGAGAAATTAATTGAAAAAAAATTAAATCCAAGGGTTCAAATCCAAAAGAAAACCTGAGGGAATTTTGCTACAGATGTTGCAACTAAGTCCACATCATTGTTCCTTTTATTATCCGAGAAAATAGACCAAAGTACATTTCAGGGTAGAAGACGGACGGACGGTGCTGTTGTCAATGTGCCGACTCGACGACTTTCTTGTAAAAGAGCAAGTAAGGTGTTGAAGACGAGCAGGTCTGAGGGCAGCAGGCTCTGAGAACATCTTTTTCCTCAAACAAACGCACTTTGGAATCATCAAACAGTAGCCATTTGCCTTCGTACTGAAGGAGATTGTTTAAAGCCTGCTCTTTGGAGGCTTGCTCTTCCTCACTGCAAGTTGTTTCGCGCTTGTCTCCAGCTTCAAGCTGGACTTCTGCATTTGCTTTTTGACTTTTTCTCTGCTCAGGTTTGTCTTTGGCCGCGCCGTCTTCTCGCTCGACGCCGCTGCGACCCCGCTGACCTCCCAAGAGTCCGAGCCCACGCTCCGGAGGCTTGTTACTTTGGGCTTTGCCGCAAGCAGCGCCGGAGGGTCGCCTGACGGAGGAGACCTCGCCGTCGCTGCGGTACCGCGCTTCTTTGGTCTCGGGCAGCTGCTCGCTTTCACGCAGCCGGAACTTGGCGTCTTTCAGGTCGCTCATCCGGACGTAAGCGGTGTAGTGGCCGCTGCCGATGGACACGCCGCTGTGCATGACCACGGCAAAGAGCTCGTAGGAGTGGCCTCCGCGGGACGAGCGCGGAGTGCACCACTCCTCCAGAGACAAGGTCAAGGGCGTCTGCAAGGGCGCGGTCACCTTGGACAGACAGGTGTGCGGGTCCATTCTAGACAGAAAGAGGCGTGAGAAAGGAGGCTGACAGCGAGAAAGGTCTCGACCGGTGAGGCCAGGCCGCTCACTCCAAACCGCTGGCAGAGAAGCGCTTCAAGTGAATGGTGACCACTTGGGGGGTTTTGTCAAACAGAAGACTCCTCTCGGCCTCTGCGTAACGGCGACACGTGTCACAGAAGTATTTGTCCTCTCCGGTCATGCGCTCCACCGAGGCAAACTGCCCGATGGCCCATTTCAGGCTCTTCTCTTCTGGTTTAAGGTATGGAGAAACTGGAGACAAAACATTGGAGCTTTTCATTCATCAGGTTACGTATTATTTCTCAACTTTCGGCGTCTCACTTGAAAATTGGACAACTGAACAGTCTGTGGTTTATTTCTGCTAACCCGAAGAGAGCTGGTCCAGGCTGCCGGGCTGCTCTTCCAGCACGGGGACGCTGATGTCCTGGAAGTCTTCTCGCCTCTCAGTGAAGCTTTCGCACTCCAGACAGCGAGTCCGTAGAACCAGCTGGCCGTGGAACAAGCGCTCCATCAGGTCTAGACCATCTGCAAACATTTAACATCTTATGATTGTGAAAAGAGGGTAAGTTCACACAAAAATTCTATTTATAAAAAAAAAAAAAAAATACCTTGATGAGCCGGCGTCTTGTGGACCTGGTTCCCATTTGGAAGCATGACCCCCTCATACTTCTTTTCATCCTTAGGTTGGTTGTCATTTTCCGTTTTGGTTGAGATTTTGGCAAATGTGGAAGTGAGCTTTCCGACAGTACGAAACATGGACATGATGCTGCGCTGTTTCTTAGCAGGCCTCCGCCAGCCCCTTTTACGGCCTTTCTTCTTTTTGCCATCAGCCTCTTCTTTCTCTTTCCCTTCCTTGGTCTCCTCTTTCTCTCCAGCTTCGCCCATTGCGTTGTCACGGAATAGCTTACTTTTGGAGCGGGTGACGGGGCCGCTGAACAAGTGCTCGACCTCCGCTCCAGATTTGCTCGACTTGGGCTTCTTTTTGGCATTGCCCATCTCTGTGTCGCTTTTCCTTTTTCCAGTCCCTTGAGCATCCTCATCTTGGCCTTTTTGTGATTCTGCCATTAAACTGCTTTCATGTTCCACTTGGGTGGGTTTGTGTTCCTTCCTGATGGTGTTGCAGGCCTCCTGGATGTATTCCAGGATGCACTGCAGAACCTCTTGGGCATCATGTTGAAGATAGCCTTCATACATGGGATTCAGTTGCCTGCAGGGCATCAAAAACACAACATCTTGAATAAGCTTCTTCTATCCATTCATTTTTTTTTTTTAAATGAAAGTCAAGCTGGCAAAAAAACAAACATCCATCTTCTTCCAATACGCATGAACCCGATCTAATGGTATTTGTTCATGCCCATACATCAAGGAAATGGGTTTACTGGAATGTTTTCTTGACCCAAACTTTAGGCTGGCCTAATATTTTCAAGATACCTGAGCGTGTTCAGTACTTTACGAGGTGACGTGTTGAGCTCATTGAAGCTGTCGGTGCTGAGCAGAAAGTTAGACTGCAGCTGCTCCACGGAATTGATCAGACTGTGGAAGCTCTCCAGGAGCTCCATGTGTGCAGATACATCCTCGGCAGCCTCCCCTGCTGGCTACAAACGAAATTGAAGAATGAAATGTAGTGATCGATGAAATACACTAGAATGAGTGTCTTCGGGGAAATATGAGCTAACCTTTTCACATTGTTTTGCTTCTTCAGTGGATGTAGCATTCTGTTTCGACAACTTGTATAAGGACTTGATTCCCTCTTTCAGGCCCGGACAGTGATAGAGGACCTACAGAAACAATCCCACATTTACATGTTATCTTCACCTGAAGGAGGAAAAAAAACATCCATGCACCAAAGAGCAATATATGAGCAAACTGCAGAGGGTACGTGGAAACATATCTGATCCCACGTCAACTCAAGCTGCCCTGACAAACTGGGTGTGTGTTTAGTCTGCAGGGGCGGTACAGGTATCGGGCGGGGCTGGTGCCGATGCCTAATTGACGCCTGCTGCGGACCGGCCGGGTCGGTGTCTTTGCAGAAGACCCACCGCTGCAATTCACACCGGCTGCGGGCGGACGACTGCATTGCATCCTTTCGTTCACATCGATCCCCTTTCGGGACATTATTTCCAGGGATTTCTACCATGGGTAAGTAGGTTTTGTGTTTATAGAGTTGTTGTTTTGTCATTCATTTCACCTGACTTGCCACTCTCAAAACAAAACCAAAGATCCTTTGTATGACTTGAAAATGGCAATTCACCTGCAAGATGCTGTTCAGATAACAGGTGTTGCCCTCGTTGAGGAGCCCCACAAATGGCAAGGTGTCCTCAAGCCTCTGACATGACAGCGGGAGGTCATCGGGCGAGCTCGCTAGTAGAGATGGAGCCGGCACCACCTGATCACAGCTGTTGAGAATCATATGGCATGAACTCGAGGATGGATTATTTCCACCAGTACATGTACACTCACTCGGCATCATCTGCTTGAGGTTCGGAGAAATCCAAGGCTCGTTTGGTTTCTGTCTTCTGGAAAAACTTCAGAGACAGTTTGCTCCTCTTGATGGGGCTCCCCAGCGAGGCCACGTGTTCACTCTGCAGACCAGGCATCTTCACATTTCAAAGAGTTGCAAAGTGCCCCTATGTGGAAAATGGAAGAAACACTTGTCATACATATATCAAAGTTGCAAACAAACGCCGGGGCGGGCGCACATGGCTTACGTGTCAACTAGCCTGCAAATACTGTGGCAAGGATCCCATATCAAATAAAGTCGCCTGTTGGAACTTCGAGCGCTTACGTACTGGTAGTTTGCATTGTCAATAGTTTTTTTGTAGTGACTAACCATCAACATCGCCGACACTACTCAGAAAGAAAGACGCTGGGAGTTTGCAGTTCGAAGCGCCACTTTAAGTAATCTAACTTCAAATAAGTAACATATCTGCAATTGTACCTTTAATAAACCAGTTCAGGATGAACCCGAATGCATTTTACGGTTGTTTTGGATAAAACCACATTTTAATCGACGCTGCACCAGAAGTTGGCGCTTTTTCTCCACTGTATCGTTCAGTATCTGCTTCATCGCCGGTGGACCATTGTCGCCCGATAAAACGTCTGTTTTTTTTAAAGACGAAACTGTCGAATGAACTAGTCTCTTTATCATTTACTACACCTCACAATGGTGAATTAAAGGCATGGAGTTATATAATTGCAGGAACATTTGATGACATTTTATCTGGCGTTTGTATTGGACACCAATATCCTGTCTAGACCCACTGGAAGCCATTTTTGTAGTCTTTAATTTGTGCGGAGGAAACAGTTGTAGTTCAAGAAGAAGAATCAAGCTGAAGTGTATCGTGCAATTTCCTCTAAATACAAAGATCGTTGTTGTTCATCCGGAATGCAGCGTAATTTATCGTGATACCTGTTCTGCTATAAAAAAATGGCATCCTTACGTTTTGAAACTTAAAATCTATTCCACACACTGCAAGCGTTAAAAAGCAATGTTATGAATTGGCCAGCAGAGGGCGCTCTTGTAAATGATATCGTCACGCCGTCTAACGGCGTCCAATCGTCCACAGTCACTGGACCGTCTCCACATTTGACAGTCAGCTCCAGCAATCCGTCTGCGATTTTCAACGGTAAGATACGATTTACCTTTTCGTCTCTGGTGTCTTAAACCAAAGGAGGGGAAAAACCCAGCAGAATTGCTTCCGTGCGAACGATTCCTTTGAATCAGGTGCAATGTTGATCTAAATAAGGGGTGGATGGAGAATAGTTGTCTTCCGAAGATGCTCGCATCACTTTAATACGGATGGAGGAAAACAAATAATGAATGCAGTGTTTCTTATTTCACGTGCATCAGCACGATGATGTGCAGGAATAACAGTCTGCTGCTGCTGCTCCTGCTGCTGCAGAGTGGCTTCATGGTCAGCACATGCATATAGATGGATGGACTCGTATCAGCTACATCTTCCTTAACCCGCAATCAGCCGACCGACTTGGTCACCGAGTGACGCTGTCAGACACTCGTGGGTAAATTGCAGTAGTAAGGTGGTACCTTACCTCCCGTGGCTATGTCATATAGTATGGTAAGAACAGCAGTGCAATATACTTGCGTGCATCATCATGCGTATGTTTTCATTCAAGGCTATAGGATTCAGGAATGATGGACTATAGACTAGGGCCAGCCAGGCGCAGCTCATATACTGTACCACACAATGAATCTTGATTTAGATTCAGTATGACAGACTTGCATTTACAATGTTTTTTGGAATTGAAAGGTCAGCAGGTGTTTTATCAAGGAGGAGTACTTGCTGCGCTGGCATTTAGTTTTTCATAGTCCATCAACAGCAGTGTTATGATGCGTTTTATGTATTTTGCAAGTCTTGAGTTACTTTGGAGTATCTGTGGATTTCCCTTCAACCCGGATGTTGGTGAACGTGTCATTTAAGTAGACTGAGTTAATTTTGGATTTCTGGAATGTGCAATCAAGGATTGACTTAAAGTCTCACTGTCAAGTAGTTGCTGTTTATGATCTATCATGGATATTATTTAGCGGGATACCGACAAAATGAAGAATAATTCAAACGTCTGACCTTTTACCTGAACAATATCTCAAAATGTCACTGAATGAAACACAGTGATGATTCATTGTTATTATGTCTTTAGCACAGCATCTTGGGGCAGGCAGCAAGGTGCTGTGGTGGTTAGCATGTCTGCCTCTCAGTCAAAAGGTCATACCGTGCACAATGTTCTTAGCTGACTCACACTACAAGCAGTGGAAGCAAACATCTGTTGGGAGAGTTCATTTGAGATATTACATACAAAAAATGTTAATACAGAAGCCTGGTGCTCCATCATATGAAAAGATCCCTCATTCCTCAGCCAAGAGGGAAAATGAAGGCATGATGAGAGATAGGCCCTCCAAGAATGCTACATTTCATTCCATGCTACAGTTCACTGGGCAGCTTGCCAGCTGATTTTATTAAAACTATTCTGCAAATAACAATCACTTCCCTTATATTCAATAAATGCTCCTGGGCTGAAAGCCAGCTTTTTTGGATTTGGAACTCCAACATGTCCAACCTTTCAATTCTTCAAACACAAGGATGTTGAGAGAAGATTTATTTTTATTTATTTTTTTCCCACCTATTGCTGGTTTGATCTTTGTACCTGTATGTGCAGTAGGCAAAATGAGATCATGCACTGCACATTTGCGAGCTTGTTGAAAGTAGACTCCCTCTGGCTGAAGAGGTGGGTGTATCCACTCAGCCGCTGTGATGTTAGGAAGCCGTAACCCTTCCATCCTACTCAGTCTGCCCCGGACTCTCGCCGCTCTCCTGTTTCACTGGCTTCGCCTGCCTGTCTGTCTGCTCTCCGGTGGAGTTTCACTTAGCACTGTTCATCAGCACCGAGGATACACGAGAGGAGGGAGGACAGGCTTTTTGCAAACAATTATTGTGGCAAAAGAGATAGAAAGTGAGAATCGAGCACTGCTGAGGCGTCGATATTTTCCAAAGGATTTCAAAAACAAGCTCCAGAGGTAAGGGAAGATCAAATGTGTGTGTGTGTGTTTTTCACTCAGTTCCTCTCTCAGCTGTTGATGGGGTCCCATAGTTCTTTTTCTTGCTTGTTGTTACATTCTCGTTTTCCCAATTTTATTGATCTGCTTTTCTTGTAGGACTTTTTTATGTGTTTTTCAGGCACCATATTTGTGTCTCCAAGAACACATTTCAATTCTAAGCAACACACTTTGTTTTGTGATTGTGCATTTATTTGGATCATCCGTAAGGTAAAGAGTGTTGACGGAAAAGCAGCTTTCAATGTCATTCCGTCTTCTCCTTCTCTCTGTGTTGCTAAGCCAGTTGATAGCAATTCCTAAGCTTCTCATTATCTGTGGCAGTTTTGAGTAAAGTTACCTGCTGGCTTGACTAATGTCTTCCAGCTGGCGGGCAACGTGTGCACATGTGCACGCAGTTACAGTACACACACTTGAGAAGGTAGGCCTACTCTAATCAGATGCGAGGGGTGGAAGGAAATGTTTCAGAATGATAATATGGGCTCGCACAGATCTGCATGCGTTCACTCTGCATCACTGCGTTGCCTGCATTTGCTCTCTCTTTCTCTCCCCCCCCCCCCCATTTGTGCTCTCTCAGCGTGTCCATGTATTCACAGTCAGACTTGCATGTCTGCCACACAGAATCGGCCACGGTTGGTTGGCAAACCACAGCTAGACAACATTCAAAAGAGCACACATTACAATTAGAAAAGACTTGTTTACAATAAACCTCACTGCCTCTGTGTGTGTGTGCAAGGGTGCCTCTCTCTCTCTCTCTCTCTCTCTCTCCACATATCTACCTACCTAGCTAGTCTGTCCATCCATCCATCCATCCATCCATCCCTGGTCAGAACGAAAACGCAGGTCGAAAGGGCACGGATGTCGAAAGATATCCGTAGGTGGTCAAGTGCAATATGTCTTGGTCACATTTGCGCCTGGTCCGTCACTCTGTGTTCATGTACGCATTTGCGCGTCAGTATGATTTCCTGGGAGGTGCTGAGAGGTGATTCATTGTGGCTCATGGCTTTTCGAGCCCTTGCTGTAGCGATGCAACCATGTGTATATCTGTGAGATGTGCCCGGGAATCATACGCCCACACTTTTCTCATAATGACCATCCAATGTGAAACCTTTTCCAGGCTCTTGCTGTATCTTCTATGCAAAATGGCAGACATGCTGCTAGAATATTGCACAATCCAATCAATTGATTCATCCAGTTGGGTGGCTTGATGCATGACCCAGCCAGACTTGAATATTTCCTCATCATGGTAGTTGATCTCATCAATTGTGAAGAATTCTTTGTAGATTTTAGGGCACACACAATGTAAGGAAAGATTTCGCATCCACCTGCAAGTAATGAATGCAAGCGTACACACACTCTCTTCCCTCCCAATTTGAGCACTTTAGCTATAGAAGCCTTGCTAGAAACACAGCTAATATATCAGGATGCAAGACGAGGCTTTATTTATAGAGCAAGACCACGAAAACAAATTGCCAACAAGGTATGGGCAAAAAAAGCCCCTGCATTTCATTTCCACTCGAGGCCGACTTCACTTTTGCTTCTTCCTTTTGCGTGCGGCATTACAGCTAAATGCTGCTTCAGCATCTTTGTAATGAGGCCATTGAAAGATCAAGCGATTGTTGTTATTTTGGTTCTCTATCCTTACTTTTGGCCTCGTGTGGCTGACATTCTCCAAATACACCATGTGTCTGTATTAACTTAGCCTGATCACTTGAGGGCAATAGAAGTGAGAATTGTTTTGCTGCTATTATTGATGCACGGAGACAGAACGTTCCGCCGCTAAGCCGCCACTGGAGGTAGTCCCTGGCAATTGTGCTCGACAAAGAGCCCTGCAGAGCTACACCACTTTGACTCACAGGATTTAGTCTAGGCTGGCTTCATCTTCACACTATTTAAATGTTCTTTCATCAAACACGTGCTGGAGACGGTGTAAGGAGCTTTAGGGCTTCTAAAGAGCTGCTGTAGGAGGAAGAGGGACTCCCTAAAATCGTTTTGTGTCAGTCAAAGGACCACACCGAGAAGACACGAATTAGAGTTGACGCCCACACATATACAGGGATAGGACCGCTAATGAAATTGCGTTGACACGCTATGCTTTCCAGTGCCTCTTTTGTCACTACAGGTGGATCACATCCAATCAAGGATGTCTTTATTGGGGCTCTGGAAAGCACACCCGACATTTCATCATCAAACTTTTGCTCATGCTCTCTGCTATGTGCTATGTGCTTTTTTTTTTATTCGTCAGTCCGTCTCCCATGTTTGAATCTACCCGTGCTTGTGTTATGGTCCTGATCTTTGCCCAACATGATTGACTAAATGCACACCATCACCACTACTGGCAACTTTGTTGAATCCCGTCCATTTTTTGGATAGTTGCCAGCCATGCCTGATGCGCTTGCCAAAGTCGGCAGATTTTCGTCCTTGCTCTGGAAGCACAATTGCCATTAAAGCACTGTCAGCAGGCCAACAACTATTCGCAGCATGATCTTGCGACACCAAAGTGCATTGAACTTGTGTACTGTGGGATGAATTCACAATTTCCAATTTCGGGCAGCGGGACATTTGTTACTGGTCCACTCGCAGAGACTGGGAAAAAAAATAAGAATCATATTTTATTGATGATCAGAGTCTGAAAGAAATTTTATTTGGAAAATCTGATCATGTGATACAAGTAAAAATGTAAAACCAAAAACAAGCTAACGTGTTTGGAGAGCTTCTTCGGAAAGAACAGGCCAAATACTGTGACAAAAAGTGCCCCAAATCTGAAAGAAAAAAAAAAGAAAGAAACTCCAGAAAGGAGCAAGGTGGGGGAGCGCCATGTGCCAAAGCGATGATCTGACTGGCCTCTTGATTGACAGCAAAAAAACAAAAACTCAAGAGAAGTTAGGAGCAAGCAAGCAAGCAAGCCAGGCCCCATTCACTCAGCTCTCTTTTTAATAGTCAGCACAGGCAGGAGCATTGTTCCACTTTGTGCTTCGCGGTTCAGCCATTGCGTCATTTCTTTCAATTTTATATCTTGTCGTATGAGGAATGAAAAAAGCTTACGTAATTGGAGTATAGAAGTTTGACGGGAAGTAGATGTATAAAAAAAAAAAGACATTTATTTATATTCACGTTACAAAACTG
Source organism: Syngnathus leptorhynchus (assembly GCF_054491065.1). Lineage (NCBI taxonomy): Eukaryota > Metazoa > Chordata > Actinopteri > Syngnathiformes > Syngnathidae > Syngnathus > Syngnathus leptorhynchus. The sequence goes on from NC_141207.1 coordinate 10,556,973, forward strand.
TGCAATGGTGAATTTCACATTTAATCATTTATTTGCTTTATTTACATCGTTACTTGATAGGAGTCTGATGACAATGCCGATGTGTCCGATTGTTTCTTCTGAGCTTGGCAACTTTTTCAAGAGGCAAGAGTGAGGAACAATAGCTGGGTTCATCCTTCCATTGTCTCCCAACACATTTCTTAATGGGTTCCTGGTATTGACAGGCAGGAAAAAACATTGTGCTTGGAGAAGAGCAGAGGGAGCTGAAGGGAACACGGGACTTCCTTCATGCTACCTTGGCTTTCTTATTGGCCGGCTCAAGGAGGAAGGAAGGTCCTGGTCGAGTGTGGATGGAAGTCAAGTGGCCACTCCCTGCTGGAAGTCCAAAATGTTTGGCGTTCGGCTGCTGCTGCTGCTGTTTGTGGTACAATCCTGTCTGTACTGAAATAACCTTTGGCTTTCTTAGTGTGTGTTTAAATGGTGTCTGCATGCCTTCCCGCATATTTCACAAAGGTGGTCCACTAAATCAGTCTTGTCCCACATTGAGCTCGCTTTGCTGGCTGGTATGTGGGGGGATTTGAATGTTGCTCAAAGATCTCCCTTTAGGATTTTGGAAAATAAGGCTACAACTGTGACTGTTATCTAATGAGTGATAATGTAAGAGCAGAGTTGAAAACCAGTTATCCTTAGAACTGGAATCATCTTTATTCACCAAGTATGTAAAAACAGGAATTGTTCTCAGGTATTTTGAGCTCCTCTAGTATTTACAGCTGAAAGATGAGACATGCTTTAATATGACAGCTCAGCTCTCGGGGTCCCAGGGGTGACGAACACTTTGGAGTTGTTAGAGTGCCACACAGGTAGAGAGAGTTCAAATAAAACCCAAAAAAGTGTTGGCGGCGAAGTCACTCTGTGTGTGCACAAATCCTGTTTGATGTTCCATCTTTCAAAGAAACCTCTGTGAGATAGCTCCCACTAATGGCTTGCATGAAGCTCAGGAATGTAGATCAACTGATGAATGAATACCTTGCATGCACGTGCATCCCATCCACACACAAGATACACCATGCGAGTGTGTGTGCGTGTGTGTCATGTGAGTGTGTGTCTGGGGCAGCAGAGTGTTCAGCCTCAATGGAGTTGCCGCTCTTCCAGAATGGAGTGATCCTTGAACTCTTTCAGCTACTCAACCTGCAAGTGTGGTTGCACTTTGTACTTTGTCACGTCTTGCTTGACCACCAGGGACTTGAATAGCACATTTTGTACGGGAGCATGTTTTCTATTATGGTACAAACACGCACGATGATTTCTTCTCTGATACTTGCATGACTTAGAAAAGATCAAAGCTTTGCCTTATTTGACACGTCAATCATCAATCTATTCTGCTAGATCCAAAAGATCTTAGATTTTAGAAAAGTCAATAGCCTGCTCATAAATCAACAACAATATTTATACACATTTTTTTCTGCAAGACAGGACAGGGAGAAACACTGTGTCAATCCATGACCTCGTTTCAACGCGCACCTACCAACATTAGACACATTTTTGCATTTTTTCACCATTTAAAACTGTTCCCAGGTGTCATAAGAACATATCCAAAGGATAATTACGCCACCATTTTCATCTTCTTTTTTTCTACCCATGGTTTCATGTAAATGAGTCACTGTAAAAAAAATACACAAGAAAAGGAATGTGGCTTATCTGGTAAAGTGAAGAATGCACTCATGTAAATATTGGGGAACTTTGTTTGAATGCATTTCGACTGTCGGTCTATGCTTGTATTCGCACTCTAAGTTTTTTTTTTTTTTCTTCCCCCCAGCAACTAATCTCTACTTATGACGAGCAAGCAGATAAAAGATAGAGTAGCCCCAGTCAGGGTTATCTACTGTACATTCTACTAGTCAAGAGCATTTTTTTTTTCCTCGACATAAAGCATTCAGCATGTTCACTCTTTTAGACTGAGGGGGAAAAAAGGTGGCTGAGGGTGAGCTTTGCATTCCATAAGGAAAACAGAACCTGAGGACAATGATTTGAGAAAGAGATTCAAAGCATTTGTTCATTAAAATCCCGTCTCATGAATGTTTTACAGATTGTAGTGAAGCCATAAAATTGGCCCAACGTAGGAGGGGAAGCCGCGATTGGAACCCGCGCCCCTCTTATTTGTGAGGCGGACACGCTATCCGCTACTTAACAGCCACGGGCCTTTTCATTTCGTTTGCCTCCACTCCTACTTTGTGTTTCAATAAAACGCCCATGAGGCAATAAATGCTCTTATCTCACTCGGGTGGATTTAACTGGTGACAAAAGATAATTTGTCGAACAAGTACTTAATACTTGGTCAATGGAAATGAGCTTGCGTGCAGTCGGCCTGACAACCTAGAATCAAATCAAATAGTAACAATTAATACCATTTCTAACAAGCCTTTTTTTACAAGCTTGTAAAAAAAAGTGCAATTTGCACTTTCATTTGCTTGAGGTCTAAAATATCATCCTCGCCACTGAACTTATAAAATAATTGACAATATTGTGAAAATATTTGCCCAATACGATAAAATAGTATTTGTTGATAATGGAAGCAATTTTTTTTTTCTTCCACGGGCGTCACAGTGGAGCACTGGTTGGCACGTCCGCCTCAAAGTTCAGAGGTGCAGGGTTCAGTTCCGGCTGTGGCCTTCCTGTGTGGCGTTTGCACGTTCTCCCGGTTGCCTGCGTGGGTTTCCTCCGGGCGCTCCGGTTTCCTCCCGCATTCCGAGCGCGGTGGGCTCATCGAGCGCTCCAAATTGTCCCTCGCTGTGGATTTCGATGAAAGAAAGACGTATTCCCTCTCCATCCTTCTTGAGCCTTCCCAAATATTCCTGCCGTGGATATTGTTGTAGCGGCCTGCAGTATGGCCCAAAGACAAATCCCAAGTGACCTAGTGACACTTTTCTTTTTCTGTGCATTGTCTGCAGCTGCCTAAGCTGCTTGAATCCGCTCCATGCCATGCAGCCATTGGCAGCAAGCCAGATTTCTTCTAAAAGCTCTATGGTGCCAACTGTGGCTTAACGTTGAGAGAAAAAAGGAGCCTCAATAACGAACCCAATTTGCCACTGGAGCTCTGGCAGATGGGGGAGTGTTTAGTGTGTCTACTCGGTCCAGTACTGTGGTCTCTCTTTATCAGAGCGTCTTAACGTTTCAAACACTTTAATGCGTGTCAGCATTGGGTGGCCATCTGTTGCTTTGCTGGAAAAGGAAGAAAGAGTTTGGCTTGTACCTTCCACTTTTATTTGCCGGTAGATTTGAGCTCGTCTTCTTTAAAGGTGTCAGAGCGTGCGTGCGTGCATGTGACCATCTGCCTTCTTCATTAAAGAGGAAACATTATCCTCTCATCCGTTTGATTTATTTATAATACCATGTACTTTAGATGAGAAAATCTTTGGGCGGAGAACTGAAGGAATTTTTTTGAACCCTCTGACTCTCTTGTCCCAATAACACCATCTCATCATTAGTTGGCTCCTCTGGTCTTTTTTCGTCGTATATTAGCAAGCATTTTGTCGATTCATGAGCGTCCTTTGAAAAAGAAGCAGACAACTCCAAATGTTCAATTTTCTCCACCTCATTGAGCTATTTATGATCAACAGTGGCAAAAAATGATCGATGCAGCTCGTGTATTGGACGTAATGTCATGAATGACGCATTGCTGCCACGTGGAGGGAGCTCTGCATACATCTCCATATGTCATAACGCTTTGCGGCAGGTTCAACAATGGCGGGAAGAGGAGTGGCTGAAATCGTACTCTTGCATAGGATTACCATGCTGGAGCTTTAGCTTGATGAAAGTGTAATCCTAAAGCGATAACCATGCCTCTCCACATCAGCCAACCGGCCATCTTCTTCATAGAGCACCACCATGCTTGAGATATGATCATACAAAGGCTATCTTCAAAGAAAGCAGCCATGTCATGGGATCCTTCTCTATTCCTAGGATTGTACCCCTTTCCCGGATTTCTGTCCAGTTCTAAATTGATGAGCAATGTTCTAATTCTGGCTGGCTATTCCGAACCCGGCCGGCGTTTGAATTCAATGGTAACAGAGAGATTGAAAGTTTCTTTTGCGATCCAGATCCTTTAGCAATGATTTCATTTTGACCTGTTCTCTTGACAGTTTGTCAAACTTGACAGTTGTTTTCTTGCAACGCCATTCTTACTGCAACACAATGCCACTAATATCTCATTTATGTGTTTCTTTTGCAATACATATCCTTTAGCAATGATTTCATTTTGACGTGTTGTCTTTACAGTTTGTCAAACTTGACAGTTGTTTTCTTGCAACGGCATTCTTACTGCAACACAATGCCACTGATATCTCATTTAATCTTTCTATATTTTGCAGGATAATTAGTTCACTGTGTCATGTGATCATGCTCAGTTATTTCTGGTTCTACTGAAACGAGGGATGATGTAATTTCCCGTCCTTTATCCTCCTCATTTGTCAAAGTGTGAATGTCCAAAAATAGTCACTGTCTGTAGCCGTCTCTATTATCGTGCAGTGTGGCAATTGTAGGCACTTTTCCTGATATTGACATTGTGTAGCTCTACCCAAAGTATGAAACGGTGAGAGAAGAGCGTTAAGTAGTCAGTGGAGCTGGGGACAGAGCGTAAGCAACAGGAGATAAAGTGCTGAGCCATAAAGCCAGTGGACATTGAGTTCTGAGGAGGCAACAAATGTCATGGGAGTGTAAAGTGTATTTACGACATGAATCCCACTGCACTGACCACTTGACTATTTCTCCTGCTCGCTTCCTGTTTGTGACTCCCTCTTGTCCTCACCATAAGGTCGTAGCCTTTGAATGTTTCCAAAATACACTGCTGTGGTTGTATGTCAACAGGACAGCAACGGTGCTTATGTCAAGTTGTCTCCACATCGACGATTCAAGTTGGCCTTCCATTTCTCAACCTTTTAGAAATGATCAACCTTATTTGTTTGAAATTGAAGATGCACTGACATTCATTTGCCGAGATAAAGCGGACCCTAATCCGGATGCACCGGCAGACATGCGGACAAAGCCAACATGGAGTGTAGCCTAAGCACAGGCAGGTTTTCGCATGAGCGCTCTGTTTTCCCATTCACTGCCTTCTGCTACTGCACAAAAGGAAGCACAAGCGCACTCAAGCTGTAGTTATCTATCGCTGTCAAAGCGGGCAAATGTCTGTCATTTTGCCACTGATGCATTTCAGTGTCAGGGATTTTGGAGCTTTCGATTGACTTGGCTTATCTAATGCACCGAGTCACAGCCACTCAAATGTCGAGTCAAGCAAAGTGGTAAAAACAAATCAAAAGGTCATGACCCCCAAACTTCAGAAATATGACGCTCATTAAGGCTGTTTCTACATTTGAAATTCTTCATCGACCGTAAAAGGATATTTGTGTCAGTTGTATTCGGAATGTGCAGGAACCAAAGTGCCTCATGTTCTTTTAATGGGCATCAGATGAGTGAGTTGTTTGAATGAAAAAGGCTTTCCTTTCAAATGAAAAACCTTCTTCCACTCCTTCCAATTGCATCTCACATTCCCCAAAATGTTCAGATGTCCATTTAGGAGAGAATTGTTCAAAGAAAGTCTCATAAACATGATGAGGATTATCCAAAGAGGCCATCTGGTTTGTTGAGTTGTGCTCTCACCTGATAAATTGAGAGAAGTTGAGCGAGCGTTTACTTGCGTGTAGATTTCTGAAGGCGATACGAGCTAAAATGTTGTTTGCGTTTGAAACGTTACTACGTAATTGGCTCACAATGCCACAACAGGCGACTTATGATTGCTATTGTGTAGCATGGTGTTCATTTTAGAAAAGGTTTCTTCCTCCTCTGGTCTCGGCAGTAAAACTTAATGGTCATTCAATCTTAGCGGAGATTGGTGCTCGCCTATTTCAAGAACCCGCTCATTTGGGCAAGTAAACAAGGCTTGCAGAGTAGCTGAGCGAACCAAGCGCCTGTCTGCTTCTAACGTGACACATTGAAATGAAGAGAAACGGCCTGAAATATATGCACATTCCACAAATGGAATATTCCTGTCCTGTCGTGAAATGAATCAGCTATTAGCACCCGTCACGGCTTTAGCGTTCTTGCCGTTTGTGAGATAATTGCTGGTTGCAAGATGAACAAATCTATTCAGCATTCCATCCACAATCCTGGCAACATTCTCATTACGCTCTGTAGCCTAGACGCAATATAACATGCGTGAATATTGTGGCCAAGGACCACACTCCATGTGCCGTATGATCATTAAATTGCGTCCAGTAGTTTGACATTGTCGAGCAATGGTCTGCAATAATATTTGCTGACCTTTAACACTTAATTGGGCCGTTGCACTCGAACTCCATGTGTGTGTGAATGCAATATATGCTGATGGACTCAAGTGTAAGATACATAACGAAGCACTGCAAATCATTCTCCCTCTCGGTTTGGGTCTCTTCAAAGCCTTTTATCTTTCTGTCTGGCTGGCGGAATTTTCACTCGTCTTTGCCTCTGCTCCGAGTCGACGCGGTGACTGAGGGCTTGTGCTGCAGCTGCACGGCATGTTCTCCTTCCTGCTTTTTGTTGTTGTTGAAGAATCTAAACGGAGGCACTTTTCACATTGTCGCCAAGTATGCCAAAGCTTCAGTGTCAACATATTTTCAAGCCAAGCCTTTTGATGTCATCATTCTCCTACTGGAGTCATCTGACTGAATATGTTACATCATTTTGATCAATCATCTCTGAATGAAACAATTGCAGTGGCCAGCAGAAATCCCAATGATCTGTTCTAACCCGAAGGGCAAGACAGAATGGAAGTGACCTTGGCCACCTTTTGTTTCCTTCTCCTTTGACTCTGGGTAAGAATGGATTTAATTTGATATCATCTGCCTGCCCCCCCCCCCTTTTCTGTTTCAGCTTTGCTATCTGTGGCTTTAATTTACAGCCGAATAAAAGCTGCCCTTGGAATTATTGGCTTGTTTCTTCAACTCCATCCCCGTCATTAATGTCATTCTCATTTGGATTTTTATGCGACAGGCTGCAGCTAGATTGCTTTAAAATTTGACAGTCACTTGAGATTAGCACAATGTGACTCTAAAAATAGTTATATCAAAATTCCAGAATTGTATATACAGGGATTTTTTTTCTTCGCTTTTAAGAGGAGTGATGTGATGCTTTTAGTATCTCAAACCCACTGTAAAATGTTTGGCCTTCACGTTCTACTACTGCTCATTTCTTCAAACTTCAGCTCTCCTACAGAGTTGAGAACAGATAGATCATAAAATAAAAATTCATAATTGTTTGAGCGACATGTCATTCACAACAGGGTGTTGCCAAATCTCACATTTTCAACATATTCAGACAGCTTGATAGGCGCCGGGCGTCCGTAACACATCTATCTACCGGTCTTTCTCATCCACCTTGGGAACAGTTCACACAAATATAGCATGAAGACATTTCATTAGCAGTCAGGAAAAAACATGAAAGAAAATCAAACTGCAGTGTAGCACCGTTCTTGTGTGCCTGATGCTGCGAGTAGAATAGCTTCTTCAAGTTTGCTTCAATGCAGTCAAGCAAGCCGTCATGCCGTGCCACGCCATGCCACGCCACGCCGCTGATCCAAATTCTTACTCTTATTATAATCATTCTTTTTCTTCTTATTATGTGTGTGTGTTTTGTATCACCCACATAGACATTGACAAGCAGATGGATGGTCTCCACATCTCATCAGCTTTTCACTATAGCACCTCTGGGCTGCTGTCATTATTAAAAAAAAAACAAAAACACTCAGACAGCTGCTCTTTGCAGCTCAACTGAGCAACACCTGGCAAGGATCCACTCCAAATGCCTATGCTGCAAAATCTCAAAGCACAAATCGAACGTTGGCATGGGTGGGATCCAAAATAAAAAAATAAATCAATAAAAAAAAGCCAATGGATCAGCATTCTTGAAACTAATGCAAGTTATGTTTTCAACCACTATAAAGCCATGTAGAAGCTCCCTGCTGACCAGTCTGAATTTCAGGGAGATCCTATTCAGTCTTCCGTCACCTGACCAGGATTCATTTTCTCTTCTTTTGTATTCTCCTAATCTTTGAACACAACTTCTGATGCTTTGCTGCCTGGCAGCCCGCCTTTGGAAGTCATAATCTATCCGTCAAACTGTACATGATCCCGAGTTGCATTAAAGCTGCAAATCGAGTGGTGATCTCGTTGAACTTTGGAACAATTCTTTATGGCTAAAGCATCCAAGGTCTTTTTGGAGGAAGCCTGGTGGCTCTCGTTCCCCTCGTGCCAGCCAAATATGTTCTCGCTTTTCTTGGAGTAGGACACCTGCTTGCCTGCCCGGAGGGCTGCAGGGCTCTGCCGCGTTCCCAGAATAGAGGGATGCAAAATGGAGGGCAACAAAAAAGGGAGATAAATACTGGTGAAGAGAGATGATTCTTTGCTTCCTTGCTGTGCTGCAGGCAGCTGTTGCTCTAAAACGCCAGCAAGCAGGCCTCTTGACTTCCAGATGAGTCTGGCACTTGAGCTTTTGAAGATTGAAAATCACCGTGTGTCAATCTAACACATGAATGACGGGAAGCCTCTCTTTTGCCACGCAACTCCAGAACTGTGCATTTCTTCATCCAACACCGAGTATAGCCGTCTCTGTTTTGTGTGAATAATACTCGTCAATATTTGATGATTGTTGCAATTAGTTATCTGAGTAATTTCTCCACAGACACGGGAGGAATCTGCTTTCTCTCTTTGTTCCGCCGTGTTTTCACAAAGTGGAAATTTGCCTGATTTGTTGAGACAACAAAATGTCGCAAGCATTATAAAAATACACACACTTAAAAGAGGGGATGTGAAAAAACTGGATTGTGTCTTTGGTGTCCTCCCTCCCTGCCTCGCATGCACAGACAGCTTCTTCCAGCTGACCTGCGATGGCGAGAAACGCAAGCTACCAGCTCGGCTCTAATATATCTCTAATAATCATTCGAGCCAAGAAAGCCCCGTTTGAAAGGGGAGGAGGGATGACACTACTGTACTTCAAGTTCCTGTCATGGTGGTGTTCATTCATTGCTATTCTCATCATCGTAAACAGCTGCGATATCTTACAAATATCTGGAAGGCATCATCAAATGCGAGACAAAACAAAAATACAGAAGAGGATGACTATGCAGGATCACTGGATGCTATGAATGGCCAAGCTCCCAATTCCCACGCAAGTTCATCGGAAAGGTCAAGTTGTTTCATCCGACCGTGCCTTTACGTCTCCTACTTTGTCGGGCTGGATTAGAAAAATAACTTTCCATCTTTTCACACAGCATCAACATATCTAAAAATATCTTGAAAACTAAGGCAAAGCCTGGCTGATTCATTCTGAAGCGTGAACTATAGGACTATCCGCTATATAAATCACACATTTCTGAAGGTGAGGAGAAATGCTATAAAAAATGGAATTATCACCTCCCCTGTTTTTTCTTTGAACATCCACATAAGTGATTAGGAATAACCTGTGAATGCATTTTGGCTTTTTGGTTTCAAAATTGCTTGTTTTTCACGTCAAGCCCCGATCCACTTGATGAATGCTTCTTTCCTCGCAAGGCTCCTGTTGGCGTGTGAACGTTGCCCCTCCTGACTCACACGTGCATTCGCAGAGGTTCAAGTGTGTTTTGTGTTCAGTGCTGGGCTGGGCTGTGTTGGTCTGGCGTCTTTTCCCTGGCCAAAGGCCTTATCAGCAACTGGCCTTCCTCAGGATGACTGCCTGCCTGCCAGCCAGCCAGCCACGTCTGGCCCACGCCGACACACTTTGCCAGTGGGAAGTTTCCTTCTTTGTTTTTCCATCCTAAAACCGTCTTTTTGATCGATACTTGTACAAAGTATAAAGGAGCAAGCCCCACAAGGATTTCTGTGCACTTGAAATTGTTCATTCTTACCAGTGGGTTGGCTGTATTATCAAGTGGCTTATACAATTCCAAACAGTTCTTTGAAATGTGTCAAAATGTCTTGAAATAAATAATAGCACAGCCTCTCACAGTGAACACAATAGAAGCACAAATGCTTCATTTAGTAGAAATGGAAGTCCGGGTGAGCTGACCCAAGTTTTATTTTGACACATTTTGGATAACACTTCCCTGTTACTATTTTAATGTTTGAACACCACACGCTCAAGTTTCATTCAGACAGATCTTGCTCCTGATATTTTTGCCAGACACTTGAGCGAGCATAAAGCACACATACGCATGACTGTAATTCTTTCTATGAATGGGAAGCACCGTGTGATTACGCCAAGCAAGCATGCATTGCGCCAGACTCTTTTAACCAACCAACCCCGCCGTCATGTGCTTTGGCTTTTTCCCCCTGTCTGATTGTTACGAGACGGTTCAAGCCCTCACCATGTAGAAAGATGGAATGCGCCAATGAGATCAGTTGAATAGTTAGCAGGACTCTTTTTGTGTGCAAAAATGTACTGTAATCAGGAGAAATGATGTGGATGGCGTGCCAATTCAATCTTTTAACATGATCCAAGTCGACGTGTTCTCTCAAAATGTGGTTGAAGATGCGACTCCAAAGGTCCCAGGGGCTTATGTGATCCCTCCTGACAGCAAACAGTTGATGCGATAGGAAAGCGAGAATCTTAACCCCCCCTGGGCCCTCCCTTTTTCACTTGGCTGCATGACATGAAAGGGGCCAAGATGGTTTTATGCATGTTGGGAGCGCGGCCAGCCACAAAACACGCCTCGTCGACGTCATTGCTTCATTTGACAAACACAATGCAAGCATATGCTCACTGTATAAAAAAGTGATGTCATGGTACTCTTCATTGTATATTTATGTTTGCTGTCCAATGAAAGGCCGAGAGTTGGTTCCAAATAAAATAGCTCCCCTTGTTAATTGAACCCTCTTATTTTCTAAGTCATCTGATGTTATTTGGATCACTGTGCTGGGAAAATCAATAATGTCTTGTTTCTACTGGATATCCAGCATAAGCCTACTAGGGTCAAGACCCTCTTTTCAATGTGCCATATGAACAGATGAATATTTCATGTCTTCCATTTTCCTATGCACACTCCAGCCTGCATTCTGTAGATGGTGCTTGAGCCTTCGGTTTTGCATTTGTCAAGCTGAAATGACTAAAAGCGATCAAATTAAAAAATTAAGAAAACTAGACCATTAGCCAGCCGGGCAGTTAGCTTATTTAAAGGCTGTTAATTATTTACCTCATTTACTCGAAGGAAGCATCTGAGCCTTTTTTAATTGTGATTGGACTGAAGACAGACATGGAAGGAGCGTACTCATCTGACGGAGATCTCTGAGATGCCTTTCCAACAAATTGCTTTTGCATGTCCTTTGGTATCAACGAGCGTCCTGGAGGTACATAACTGTCATTAGACTGCTCCATGTTGAGACGCAAACATATGACGGATGAATGAACATACACATATCTGTCCTCCGGTTATTTGCTCTCCAGGAAAACCTCATCCTTTTACACATCCTCAAAACAACCACGAAACAACTCAATATAAAATGAATACATACAGTGAAAATGAATTTAAAAATCAACACAACTAGCTCCACCATTAAAGGGGTTTCCTGGACACACACAATTCCAGTTATCGTCCCCAGTTTCTTTCTGGCTATTTTCTCCAGCCAGCCAGCCCTGCCAACAACCTCCACCCATTTCCCAGCCATCAGGCTTTGTCCTCCCTCCCTCCTTTATATCTTCTGTCCACGCTATGGGGTGAAGACAGACAAGGGTCAGATACTCCCACACAAATCGGAAGGACATGGGGTGAGGAATTGTGTGGCAGGCAGGTGAGCGAGGCGAGACAAGGCGAGGCGAGGTAATCCCCTGGAGAATTCTCTCCTTTCCCTTTGAGCTCTTCTCGCTTCTCTCTCTAGAACAGATTGCTGATCCCGAGTTGATCTATAATTCCAATTTGCTCGCTTGACGTTGATTCACCTCACCTCCCCCTTTGTATTTTTTGCCGGGTGGAATATAGGTCACACGTTTTGCCTCGGCTGTGTAAGAAACAGCGAGACAATGGGTATACGTGTGAGATTGTTTTTTCTTTTATGATTTAGTTTGGCTTACATAGCTTGAGCAGCTGACAATGCAAGAGGAAGTTGACAGGTGTGCCATCAGCAAACACTTTTGACACAATGTTTGTGTGCAAATGGAATCAGAATGCTCCCAAAGATCAATAAACACCAAATGAATGCTGTTCTCTGCTCTCCAGAATGTGCAGCTAGCTCTAGTGAGCAGCCACATGGGCCTGTGAGCTTCGCACCCACCCCACCCCACCCCACTGGTGTGAGGGAGGGGGGGGGGCAGGCTGGAGATCACATCGGGAGTGTTTATGTGCTCGTATCTGATTCAAATTCCTTCAGCGTGTGCATTTGTGTCCTGTCACTTGTCAATGTGACAATACTAATGAATGAGGCATCGCTTGCGATTGCATGCTGTAATTGATTTTATTTTCAGAAGTCCTTTTTTTTGTTTCATCCAGCTCTAATGTTCTGTTTTTTCACACAGTTCATGGGGACATGAGTGAGAATGTACTATAAATGTTCTTTTCATTTGGATGAAGAGGATGTTAAAGCAGCTCATCAAAGAATAGAAATGAATTGGCAGGTTTTAGCACATGGTGTTTATGGCCCATGCACAGTAAAACACTTTTTGACATTCACACATAGATTTGGCAGCAGCCAGATTAATTGTGTCACGCAACGTGGATTGCGCTATGTTTGAAATTCAGAACGTACCACCAGGATTGGAGACATTTGCATTTGTGTATTTACTGGCCACCACTGCAGAGACAATAAAACATCAGTGCTCATCACTCAAGCCTGGCAAAAACAGAAGCCTCATCTTTCTCTTCATACACCACTATTACTTAAGATGATGAACACATATTTTGTTTACATTGTATTTGGATGGTTGCAGATTTGGATGAACTGACAAAACACGGGAAACACGGCCACTTTCATGGAAATCATTGCGTCATTGGTGCTGGCTTCAATCTTGTGGCACTCAATCACAACAAAGGTTCTTCTTATTGGAAAAAAGAAAATGTGCTTCGTAAAACAATCAAAGTGGATTGTCCTTTGTCAATTTATAAAAGATGCTTCATGCCATATTTTTTAGAAGAATTTCCCAAGCGTGTGACTGCGCTGAAAATAACAACTAGATATGAATGCGTACAGCTGCCACTCACTCCCGAGCCTGCCTCCATTTTGACTTTCTGTGGATTTGGCTCATCTAAGCGGCGCTCACCTCCCTCCTGTCTGCTGACTGCACTCGCCGCTTGTATTTCCTGTGGGCCTGTCATCTCCGGAGCCTGCTCTGTGTCACTGTTTCAAGCTAATGGCATCTCTAGTTCACCAAGGACCATTAAAAGCAATGATTTTCTTATTTCCTAGTGGGTGGATTGGGTCAGGCCAATTCAACCTGTTTAAATACAGCAGGTTTGATGACTGCCTGAGGGGTTTTTATATCCGTGTTGAATTAAAGTAGCGAGCTCAGAGGCGGCCGTTCTTTGAACGATTCCGTTGGTATCTGCTGAAAATAGCCTCTAAATAACAATGGCGATGACATTTAATGACACGCTGTTGTCGTGTTTTTTTTCCAGTGGCCTCTCAGCCAGCTGCTGTGCTCTCTGTATTGGTGAATGTGGCATCCATCCAACAGCTCTCATACGCTGACACACTTCACACTTTGTCATTTTGTCTGGCACACATTGCAAATGCTTTTCTTTACATGACATCGATTGACTCGTCAGTAGGTACACGTGAGATTATATCACGCAGCAAAGAAACTTCTCATTGAATGTAATGCTGCGTAACGTGAATTAGGCACACGGAGGGCTTGAAATGAATCTTTACCTCTAAAATAAATGAATGACTTTTCTTGCCTTGTCATTTAATTGGACACACTGCATGCCTTTTGAAAGCTCCCCTAAATGAAAAGCCTTTCATGCAACATAATGCATTCAATTAAAAGTCAACTTTTACAATCCTCACAAGTGCTCCTTTCCTATCTGGCTTTTGACTATTTTGTTCATTCTACCACTTCTTTTGCTTTCTTTGTCCATCGACTCGAGCTCTCTCTTCAGTCAAGCGGGATTGTTGTGTGTTGCGTGCTCACTATGCAGAATTGCAAAAGGCCTCTGACTCTTCCACCAATTACGATCAGCATTTTTCAGCTCCCAAATTGGCTAATTAAGCCTTAAGGACAGTGAGCCGTAGTTCCATTAAACACCCAGAGAAGTCAGGAATGCCGATGCTTTTCTTTCCTGGGACATACAGGGAGGAGCAGCTGCTTAATGAATGGTCGCCACGGCAACAGCCACTTGCTGTGACATTCAATGCAAACCGCTGTCGGTCGAAAATTGAATTCATTTTCATAAGAGAAGCAACGATAGTGCTCCAGATGATGTACAATTGTCTTATTTTACGTTTCAGCCCCTGCGTGTAGCAGTCAATTTGATCGACAGCAAGTACCGTCGAGTATATGTCGGCTGATTTCATCTTAACTATTTGTTAAGAAGATTTGAATTCTATTTGACTAATAACCACAGCCCATTTTGCACCCTCTATGACCTGAAAAAAATATGGCTTGAGTGAAGAAGGTATTTTCATGTTTTGTAATAATTTGAAGATTTTCTCAAATGTGTCTGTTTTTCCCGTTTGTCTGTAGGCCGCTCCACCAAAGCGTTGTCGATGACTGAGATCTCTGCATCCCATGATGGACAAAAAAAGTGGTGAGAGTCACAAGGGTTTTTTTTATGGGAATGGATATGGATGATTTGTGTACATCTAGTTCAAAGTCAAAGTCCGCTTTATTTATCTAGTTGAGCACATCATGAAATCCTGGGAGATATTTATTTTAATTTGATGACAGCACATGCTGTAGAGAAAATGACATCAATCATTTATTCTTCCTGTTGTGCCCAGAGGCAGCTAAATATTTATTTTTCAAGAACAAACTTTTTATTTGCAGTTTTTGGAGAAAGGTTTCGACTAATCGTCTGCGCTCTTTCCCCCTCCCAGCCAATGGCTTTCAGACAACGGCCAGTGAAGGCGGTGTTCAGAGAAAGCAACTTCCCTACTCTGTCGAAACTCCTTATGGCTTCCACCTGGATTTGGACTTTCTCAAATATGTGGACGATATCGAAAAAGGCAATACCATCAAAAGAGTCCACATCCAACGTCGGATCAAGGGTCCTCCTAAATTCAGTACACTACCCAGAAATTTCAGTCTCCCAGGGCATGGCATCCGTCCAGCCCCTAAGGATAGCCCATGGTCTGGGACATCCACCTTGGGACCAAAACCGAAATTACGGCTGACAGAGGTTCCGCAGATCTCTGATTTGAAAGCAAACGAAGGGGGAACTTTAAGCCGAGTGACAACCAACCAGCCGACCAATGTTATTTCAGCTCGACTTCGAGATGAAGGACTTCTGGGCTCTCAGAGTATTGAAGAAAAAATGAAGGGCACTCAAATGCGTCCCAATTTGCTTCGAGCGTCAAGTATGCCCGTCACGTTGCAACAGCGGAAAGGTTCTGATTCAAGTAGTCCAGACCGTATTGCGGGAACGCCAGAGAACGGTTCGACTGAAAATGTTTTTCGAGCGTCACCGGATATAGCGGAAAGAAGAAGCGCTCCCCAAGAACGAGTGGGAATTCACCAGCAGATCACGGTGGCTTTGAAGCGGGTCAGAGAGCTGGAAGAACAGGTCAAAACCATCCCTGAACTGAAAGCTCAGATCTGCTCTCTAAGGTTGGAGAGGGAGCAGCTGCTACGTCAGCTTCAAGCCCAGGAAAAGGCCCAGGCTGCGACATTAGCATCTAAAATGGCCGCACGTGATGAGGCCCAGCCACAAGCAAGCAGACAAGGCTTTAATTTGTCCCTGACGCCACAACTTCATCAGAATGTGACAAGAAAGGCAGTGACTAAGGAAAACAAACCGGAGAGCTCAGAGGCCAGCATGCTTGAAAAGGTGAAGAATGTGTCTATTATTCAGCCAGAGCTCCCCGAAATGTGCCACCAACACAAAGAGACTGTAGGTAGTCCACTTGAACACGCAGGGCAGGACGAAGGCGATTCGACAGAAGGAGATCATTTAGGGAACTCCAGTAGTGTACAGCAAAAGCTTGTATTACTCGAGGCTAAACTTCTTAAGGCTAGTCAAGAACTAGAGAGAACTAATGATATGTTGAAAGAACAAATCGTGGAGAACCAAGTGAAACATGAGAAAATAATTCAGCTTAGCGAGGGAATAAGAGTCGAGGTGTCTCCGACAGAACCGCACAGCAGACCGAGAAGAGAAAGTATAGACGCAGGGACAGAGACCGACAGAGTAGACTATGCCAACCAGGAAACAGAGACAGAGTCACCCGGTACAGTCGATCAAGGAACTGATACCGAAAGAATCTGTATTGAATTAGCCCTTCCCATACCAAGCTCTAGATGTATTGATAAAGAAACGGAGACTACCATTGTGGACACTCAGGACAAAGTGACAGAAGTTGCGCCACAATTATTGGAGAGTAGCCCAAAATTGCCCGTAGTCAACAGCATGGAACAGGCTACGGTGACCGAAATAGCCATCAAGAAGAATCAGACGACTGAGACAACCATCGCTCATTTAGAGGAAGAGACGGACTATCCACAGAGGTCAAGGGCCAGCAGCGTTGATCGGGGGACAGAGACAGAGAGGGTGGACACAGTGGACAGGTTGACAGAGACAGATGTAGCACAGATGAATGATCAGCAGACTGAGACAGAAGTGGAAAGAGCTCAAAACAATAATCCAGTCAGAAATGCTGAAACAGAGACTCAGGACGTTGAAACTCCAGGCAATAAGAGGAATGAGGATAATGTTAGGCTCAGTGAAAGTGAGGAAGGCAAAAACATCAATGAAAGAATCCAGTCAGACCACAGAGAAATTGAACCTCTTACAGATAGTCCCGATTCACTTGAAAGAAGTGGGATTCAGGAAAAAACCCAGGCTGTTAACCAAACCGAAGAAAGGAGACCATCACAAGTTGGAACAGGAGAACTTGCAGAAGCTGGAACAGAAGGAAACCACGTGCAAAATAACTCGGAAACTAAAGCAATATTACTTTCAGGAGGTGTTGAAACACACACTTTGAGTACTGTCACTGTTGTAGTAGCATCAGAGCGAGCCTCTGTGAAGACAGGAGTTCCAGTAAGACCTCAGAGAGGTCATAGGCCACCCGCAGATCAGTCACAACCACTTCCTCAACCTCGAGGTACTCCTGTGTGTCCCCCTAGTGGATCCGATGAAATCCAAGGTCATCCTTCAAAAGCCTCTGCAGAACTCTGTGAGCCACAAGTCAAACAAGAATCCCCATCTCGAGCTACTCCTGTGTGTCCCCCTAGTGGATCCGATGAAATCCAAGGTCATCCTTCAAAGGCCTCTGCAGAACTCTGTGAGCCACAAGTCAAACAAGAATCCCCATCTCAGGCTCAGTCTATGGACAACACTACAGACATAGCATGTGAAAAAGAATCCCAATCACAACCTCAAAGTGACGTTCAAAGCCTATCATCAGGCACCAAGGAAGTCCAAACGCGACCAAAATCTATCCAGGCTCCATCTAAAACTACAACTCGACGGGATTCAAAGGAGCCCAAAGGAGCCACTAGAGGATCGCAGCCTTTAAGACGTGGATCCGGCGACGGCCGCACACGCCGCTCATCGGGTGACATCCAACCTCAGTCTCGAAGATTGTCCGATGAGAGTCCGGTGCTTAAGAAAGAACCTGAATCGCAAACGTTACGCAGAGGCTCCAGTGAAAGAGTTCAGCAGCGGAGTTCCGGTGAAGCCGCGGCCTCACGGCGCGATACCGACGAAGCTCAGCAGGCACGCAGAGGCTCGAGCGAATCACCGACTTCGCCTGCGGCTTTGGGTCAAGTGGTAACCCGGATAACGGGGCTTCTGGGCGAGCAGTGGGCTCAGTTGGGGAGCAGCTCCGGAGCGCAACCGTCCGTCAGCCAGCAGCAGAGTGCCAGCGCGCAAAAAGCCACGCCGGAGACGGGAAAGAGCGCCTCGGCCAAGCCTGCGGGAAAAGTCGCTGGGAAGCCTGCCCCCTCCAAGATGAGCTCCATTCAAAGTCAGTTGGTCAGTTCCCTGAGTGTTCTTTCTGCCTTTTACTCACCAAGCGCAAAAACGGCTGGCAACAAACAGCAAGATCAAGGTAAGCCCAATGCCATATCACGTGAGCTATGAACAACGCGAGTGTTTTTCATGAAACAATGAAATGGACTTATTTCACTGCAGACATCAAAGTGGTGGCTCCCTTGATGTCTCAAAAGTTGCTTTATGGCCCGGGAGCTGAAGTACAAATGATCACGTGTATTTTATCTTTTCAGTTCATTTTAAGTTCAGTCTTGAGACACAATGCATGTGTGTGTGTGTTGGAGGTCAGATGGATGGATGGATGGATGGATGGATGGATGGATGGATGGATGGATGGATGGATGGATGGATGGACGGACGGACGGATGGACGGATGGATGGATGGACGGACGGACGGACAAGAAAAATGTACTTTGAACCCTGTAGTCACTTTGCCCTCTCTTATGTTGCGCCCTTCTCCCCAGGTCTCAAATCTATTATGAAGAAAAACGGGGATGCTGACAAGAAAGGGAATAAGGCAACCAAGAAAAACCTGAAGTTTGTCGGAGTGAACGGAGGGTAAAATCACTTGAATCCGTGTCCAATATGTCTGTGGCTGATAGGCTCCTTTAGGTTGCATTCGTACGTGCGTGTATGTACGTATATCTTTGTCTTTGTCTGATTGATGGCTTTTCTCCATCCAGATATTTGCATAATTCACAGAATATCCAAACGAATACATCAAATCCATTGAACAAGAATGAATGAGTTGTGCTCTCCCCCACCTCTCTCTCTCATGGCTACACATTTGTGAGCAGCTAAACATACCTTAAATGGAGCTTTCTTTACCTGCCTGGCTCGCTGCAAAGGATGATTTGGAGGTGTGAGCCAAAGTTGTATGAAACAAGCATCTTTTCATTCCACAGGAATGACCTTTGCTGTGTATCTAACCTTAATTGCTTTCATATTAGCATTTCGCTGTGATGTATGTATATTTGTTCAAAGGCTCTACACATGGTTCAATTTAGCTTCGACACATCCTGCAAAGCCCATAGCGGACAAAATGTTATCTGTTTGCTGGTGGAGGCTGACAAAAAAAAAAAGAAGCCAAAAGCACTTGATATCCAAGTCAAAACATTTTATTGCAAGAGAAAAAACAATGGAGGCTGTCGGAGCTCAAAGCACACAGTGGGAAGACTCGGCCCAAATAAGGATGAGCAGTCAAAGACCGAGCTGACACTAAATAACTCACGGAAGCAAGAGCTGATTGCAAGAGACGTCACGTAGATGACAAGAGAGAAGGCGCTCGAGAGTGACACCAAGGAAAAAGATCATTCAAATCATTAGAAACTTGACGATACAAGAAACCTATTCAAGGTTAAAGTCCAAGTGGATTTGAAAGGCACGGTTTAGAAAACAATCACCATGGTGCTGTTTCCCGCCTGCCAGGTACGAGAGCACGTCCAGCGACGAGTCCGGTGGAGAGGAGAAGGCCAAAATGGATGTTGAGGGGGGGAGTTTAGAGCCAGAGGAGGAAAACCACAAGGAGCCGACTTCAGCAGAAAAGCCGGAGGAGGGAGCACATGCGCAGGGCAAAGATGCTGAGGAAGGTGTGGTGGCCCCGTCGGCACACAAAGACCTGCTGGATCCCGACACCAGCCAGGAGCTCCTGGGGGAAGAGCCTGAAGGGTGAGATACATTTACATAATAGCCGTCATTCACCTCAATGTGGCTGTGGGTGGCAAAACACAAGTGATCTTTTGTTGCCATTTGAATAATGATATTCAAGTTTAGCTCTTGAATCATGACAACTTTTTCCTGGTCTTTGATTTCAGAGAAAAAGTTGACAAGAGCTTTATAGACGCTTGCCTTTATGTAAAAGATCGCATGGAGGAGGTAACATCTCCAGATAAAGAAATGGTAAGGATTTGAAATCAACCATTGAAGACAGGTTTTCTTGTCCCAAACAAATGTTGACATGTTGATTTCATGTTTCCCTAGCTTTAAACCCTAGTTTGAAAGCCTGACCATAGTTTGAAGCCCTAACCCTAGCTTTAAACCCTACTTTGAAACCCCAAGCCTACTTTGAAACATTGTAGATGAACGTTTTGTCAAATAAAGCTTGCTTTCTTCCTCTCCATTTGGAATGAAAATGCATGCCAGGTCTGTACTTTCCCCTTGGAGTTTTTTTTTTCTTTTTTCTGCTGGGGAAAAAATACCTTGCAATGTCCTGTCCCTAATTACATTTTTGTTAATGTAATTCAATCATATATATTGAAAGACAAAGTCTCTGGCTCTTTGAAAGGAACAATGTCGAGTCCTCATGTGCTCAGTATCAATGGAAAATGATGCTATTTTTCGAATCGCCATCTCTTTTCCTATTTCTCTCCTCTCAGCGTCAGGTTTTAGTGGTCCTCTACCAGGAATGGTTCAAAGTTTCCAGTCAGAAAAGCTCGCAGGCCGATACGGTCCGCTTCTACCTGCGGCAAGTGGGCTTGACCACACCCACTCTCCTGCCATACGTTGTTAACCTGACGGACGGCAACGGTAATATGGCTCTCCACTACAGTGTGTCGCATTCCAACTTCCCCGTGGTCAAACTGCTGCTTGATACCGGTGGGTTGAGCCACAAATGGACGCTCCAAGGCCACGCAGCAGTTGATTTTGCCAATGCGTTTCTCTTCAGGACTTTGTGAAACAGATAACGTGAACAAGGCGGGCTACACTCCAGTGATGCTGGCCGCACTGACGGCTGCCGAGAGTCCCGACGATTTAGAAGCGGCGCAACAGCTGCTTGGACTGGGTGATGTGAACGCACGCTCCAGACAGGTGAGAAATTTCATTCTCCACGACTTGCTCGAATTTGAATGTCCCCTTTCCCTCCAGATGGGTCAGACAGCCCTGATGCTGGCCGTGAGCCACGGCCGCCTTGCCATGGTGAAGCTCCTGCTGAGTTGTGGCGCCGATGTAAATGCTCAGGATTGTGAGGGCTCCACAGCCTTGATGTGTGCCAGTGAGCACGGCCACACTCACATTGCCCGCCTGCTGCTGGAGACGGGTCGCTGTGACACCAGCCTCACAGATAAGGTACGGCAGCAGTGTCTTTGTCACCAGCGGAAACGGAACGTCACGTGTCGGATCGTACCAAAGGCAGTAGATCTTAAATGTCTGTCATTATTACGTAAATTCAGCACATTTGACATGCATTCAAATGTTTTGTTCATGAATTGGTTTGAATTTGTCCCCCCCTCATACTAATGCAAGTCAAACCTGTGTACAGTAGACTCAAATGAGAATGCTCAAATGACGCCACCATGAGGAGTAGAATGTTCACTACATGTACTTGGAAAATAACGCCTACATTTTGTGCTTGCGCCAGAATGGACAGACTGCAAAAGAGGTGGCAGAGGGAGCCTCCCACCCAGATGTTGTTGACCTAATCAAGGCCCATGGCCAGCCTGAAAAGAAAGCTGAGAAATGATGCCAGCACGCCAGCCAGCCAAATGGGCTGCTTACCACCTTCAAGCTCTCTGTGGCTGCGCACAAGCAAACTTTGGAGACGCTCAAGTATGCCCAAAGATTGTTCCACATTGCAGCCAACACTTTGCCCGGAGTTGCTTTCCATAGATATGCTGCATCAACCAACCAACCACCCACCCACCCAGTGGACACCACGAGAATCGCCTTGATTGATTCAACAGGTCACGTGACAGTGAGAGGAATTTTCAATCGGAAGAGAAAGATAACTGCTGCCTGCCTCTTTATAATACGCTTCAGAATTCAAGCATAATACTAAGCACAGAATCTACCTTTTCAATCAATCAATATATAGATATATATATATGTATACAGTATGTAAGATATTCACCATGATATTCTGAATTTCCTTTTTCTCTCCATTAACATATTTTTGAAAGGTAGACGTCACAATATTTCATCAGATTACAAATATATTCAAACACAGAGTCTGTATTTTCTACTATGTTCCTATTTTATTTTTGTAGATATTGTTTTGTAAATACTCAGATCGTCGTCCAGGCCTTTAGCTGAATTATTCAAATGAATTTAAAATAACAATAATATGGTTTCCCATCACCCAGCTGATATTTTACATGTATTCAGTGTCTTATTTTATAATAATAATAATAATAATAATAATAATAATAATAATAATGAAATGTGATTTGCGTGTGTGTGCGTGAATTTGACAAGAAACACTGATGTTTCAATCTGCCATAGTGTGGCAGTTAAACAGTATCAAATGTATTTTCTAACCATTATTGCTGCTGTCGGGCTGAAAACGTGCACCTCTAAAAGAGTCACTGTTCAGGAGAATGGCGTATTTGTTCAACCAATAATGTTGCATTACAGCCATTGTGAAAAGAACAGCCACATGTGTGGAATGGCCAACAGTATGGATTTTTAAACAATTGACCAAATTGTGACTTAGAAGGTTTCGGCCCGACGGTTGAGATCTAGCGCTCATATTTCACAAGTACTAACTTATTGGCTTTTTTTTTTTTTTTCCTTCAAAGAATTGTGCAGAAATGACATACAGTTGATTTGTTTTGTTGGCTGTTGTTTATGAATATTACTCATTCTTTTTCTTAGGCTATCCAACATGGTGAATGTATGACTGGCTTATGCATTCCTGAATATTAATAATAACAATAATAAGCAAATGTAGCAATGATAACTATTGGGACAAACTCCCAGTATCCATGAACTTTAATAATTGCTTTTGATCGACAAATCTTGAGACTGTATATACA
The DNA here is from genome assembly GCF_054491065.1 of Syngnathus leptorhynchus. Lineage (NCBI taxonomy): Eukaryota > Metazoa > Chordata > Actinopteri > Syngnathiformes > Syngnathidae > Syngnathus > Syngnathus leptorhynchus. Next base: position 10,579,845 of record NC_141207.1, read on the forward strand.
GTATATGAAAATGAGCACATTGTTTAACTCGTAAGGAATGTTAAAGAATCTATAAAATTATGAATGAAAGTGAGTTTGACTCATGTCATATTTGACTGTAATGTAGAGGTGAGGCTTCTCTGTTATGCTCTTTAAACAAGCCAGTATTCCTTCAATTTCTCCAAGCAGGAGTCTGATAAGACATTTCCACCCTATTTTTATCATATACTACTAACAAAGCTTTGACTTTGGTAAAAACAAAACAAAAATCAACAAGAGTGTTTTCCTACTAATGGATCCGTTTTTAATACAAACCTTTCACCACATGTCAAGAAAAAATAGTTCTTTCATGGTGACTCTAAACATTGAGTGCTTTGTACAAGCTAATATGTATTAATATTTGTGCTTATATGAAAACACATTTGTTGGCTCATAAAGAGTTATTGGAGGACATCAAATATGTGAATACTATCAAAGATATACTGTGAATAATTCAAGTCGGCAACGCAAATGATTTTCACGAGTGGCAATCTCACAATTATTTGAACATGATGTGACACGTACATATTGTCTCAGTTGTGATTTTGTGCTTGATTGTGTATCAGTGCACAAATTTGGTGCCTCTCATCTTTCAAAATATGCTTACATTTGTGTTGTGAAAACTTTGTATCTGATCTTCTGTGCCATCCATGAAAATGTCCAATACATACAAAGGTTTTGCTGCCAAAGACTTCGAATTCACAGGAGTTAAATATGTCTTTTATTTGTTCTTGTAATGCCAGCCAAACACATGTATATACAGTATTGTGAGAACTATATAACCTCTATTGTCAAACAATATGCTCAACGAATAATATGAAATATTTATTTGAAATAATATATATTTTTACCATATAGTAAAATATGTACGTATGCATGGACAATTTATTCCAGTGATTGACCTTTGACATTGAGCAGTGGCTAATGGAGTGACTGGTGGCTGGTGTAGTATTGGTGACTCTTTCGTGTGCCCTTCCTTCCATGTTACCAATGACACGTTACATCGATTAAAAGTATATTGAACAGAGAGTATGCTGAAAAGCATTGAACATAATAAGCTATATCTTTATGTATTATCTCAATGAGCTGATATGTTGGAAAGCAGAAAACTATTTCACAATAAATATCAACTTTCAAATACTGGTCTTTTTTTGTTGTTGTCCCATTTCTTTTATAACAGAATATGATATTATCCATGACTAGAATGTTTTTACCGAAGTCTTTTCTTCTTTTGATAGTACTATTCATAATAATAATCGTTCGTTAGTGTATCACAAGATTGGAGAAGTAGCCACAGGGTGGCGCAAACTCTTCAATAGTTGCTTTATATAGTTTGTCGGGGAATTTGTGCCACCTTATGGCAAAGAGTAATTGATGTGCATTCCAATTCTTTTAAGTGAACTGAATCTTCAACATCAGTTCACTCGAAAGATTCGTTCAAACGAATCGTTCAACAAATCGTCCCCACACACACACACATTGATCCTTTTTTTGTTTGTTTTAAATCATTCATTCATTCAATAACAAAAAATTATGGTCAAAAATTAAAAGAAAGTGAAAAGTGCCACGCCCGCCCTCATCCCCACTTTCTGATTGGCTGGTTGATCTGTGACGTCACTCGGACACTCCATTAGGGACGCCGCCATTTTCAGGTGTACCTAATAACAGGCCACTTTAGGGAAAAATCATGGTCAAAGCTTAAATGAAAGTGAAAAGTGCCACACCCGCCCTCACCCCCACTTTCTGATTGGCTGGTTGATCAGTGACGTCACTCGGACACTCCATTAGGTACGCCGCCATTTTCAGGTGTTCCTAATATCAGGCCAATTCATTAGGGAAAAATCATGGTCAAAGCTTAACTGAGAGTGAAAAGTGCCACACCCGCCCTCACCCCCACTTTCTGATTGGCTTTTTGATGTGACGTCACTTGGACACTCCATTAGGTACGCCGTCATTTTCAGGTGTACCTAATAACAGGCCATTTCATTAGGGAAAAATCATGCTCAAAGCTTAAGTGAAAGTAAAAAGTGCCACACCCGCCCTCACCCCCACTTTCTGATTGGCTGTTTGATGTGACGTCACTTGGACACTCCATTAGGTACGCCGCCATTTTCAGGTGTTCCTAATAACAGGCCACTTCATTAGGGAAAAATCATGGTCAAAGCTTAAGAGAAAGTAAAAAGTGCCACACCCGCCCTCACCCCCACTTTGATTGGCTGTTTGATGTGACGTCACTTGGACACTCCATTAGGTACGCCACCATTTTCAGGTGTACCTAATAACAGGCCACTTCATTAGGGAAAAATCATGGTCAAAGCTTAAATGAAATATATATATATATAGAGCTCGAAAAGAAACAGCAGTAGGCAAAGAACAATTTTTATGAATTTAATATATCAATATATATTGTAGAGATATTTATGAACAGATTGATTTCATAGAAACATGAGTGAGACCATTTTGGCATACTGAACAGAACAGATAGTCAATGTAAGCAGAAGAAATTGCTAAAGTTTAATCTTCAACAGATATCGACGCACCAGTTAATCTCGTCTGTCCTCCTCCAGACACGGAACACAGAAAGACAGAGGGTCAAAGTATACAGGAGCACAAAACAAGGCACCAATAAATTAAAAATGAGAACCCCCTTTCAAATGTACACCCACACAACAAAATCTATTCAACAGAATTAAATACAGTATGAACATAAACTCTGCAGTCCTGTTAAAAAGCAAAACAAATGCAACAGACAACAGAAGAAAAACAAAGTCAAATAAAACACTTTGGCAGATTATTCATTTTAGTTACAATCAGGTAGTAAAGAAATCCAGTGTTCTTGTGTACAAATAAATTCATCTACTATTCTACACTCATCCACCCCACAGAGGTTTATGTACATCTTTCCTTCTTCCTTTCTTTTTCGAGATACATTTAAAACACTATCAAAAAGTTGTATGAAAACTATTTACAAGTCACAATTCAAAACCATTGGACTGTATGTCTGGACGAGCTCTCTCCCCCCCACCTCCCCTATCTTTTTTACACAGTGCAGAAGGCTTCTTGAAAGGTTTTTGTGCAACAAACAGCATAGAAAATGTCCACTGAATGTCTGTGGAATGAATGGAGGACCCCCTCCCTTCCCCTCCCTTTTTCTGTAGACAATGTCAGAAAAAGATTTTCCAAAACAGCTGGCAGAGCCAGATGAATCAATATGGATATTAGCAATGCCCCCAATAATGTTATGGGGTTCTTATTTTCCATAGCAGTAGAATTGTACTTCCAGTATTGCTAAACAGAAATGTCATTCCTTGAACTGGCAATAGTTTTAGATCAACTGTTAAAAAATGGCCAATTAGATCATCTACAGGCTGAAATGATTCATTTGGAGTTGAAATAAAAAGAAACACAATATGAGATACATAATAGTGTCTTAGGTAGAGTTACAAAAACTGAGTCGAGATCATTTTGTGGTCCAAAATGCAGGAGAAGGAGGAGCGGCTTCTCTTGGAGTGTCTTCTTGACAGGTTTCTTGTCGTCATTTTTGGGAGGACTTTTGCCTTTTGTCTTTTCCCTTCTTATTGTGCGTCTACCTTGATGGCAGTGATAGCCCTTGCAAAGAAAAGATGTTGATGCGAGGATGAAGATGGGATGGCAAGAGAGATTGGAGACTATCAAGGTGTAACAGGAGCGTCACAAGCACTAAAAACTACAGATGAAAACAGTTAAAACCTCATAGCTGGTGTTACTCTTTAGCGTTATGGAGTGCATGCAGTGAAGATGTGGAGACAAAAAAAAAGCCGTTAGAAAGCATTCACTCATTTCTGTGAATGGAGAGATTTGGAAGACCCTGTTTAAAGCAATGACTTTTTGGACAGGCAGCGACATTTCATGAACAAAAGCTTTCAGAGCCATTGAATCACAATAAGGAATATTATCATATAATAGGACAAAGTGGGAGTAGAATTCTTTCCTATCAGAGTCGAGAGAGAGATAACTAACTAACGTGTAAAGGACAGTACCGTCGTTCTTAGAGTCACTTCAACAAATTGAAAGTTATCAAATTGATTCCATGCGTTCTTGACGACTGAGCTTGATTTTGGGCTTCATAAAATAACAAATCTTAAGCCAGCATTCATTTCAATAAATGTCCTCATTCATTCCCATTTGAAATTGTGTGAGCCCATGATATTAATTTCTCATTGTTTCTCCAAAATTGTCTCGACTCCCACTCTGGAAGCGACCAGAAGAAGCAGCAGAGGCAAGCAAACAAAGTCTACAACATCCTGACTGAGAAGAAACAAAATTGATCGTAAGCGGTGCGCATACCACCTCACATGCCAACACAGAGGATTACTCATCATGCTCTTTTCTGCCTCGCTGCTTTTTGCCTTGAGGCCCAACCATCTGGTGACTTAAATCTTCATGTTCACATTGAAAAAAAGAAAAGAAAACAAAAATTATTCTCCTCTTCGAAATGATGCCCAACCCCAGTATGAGTACTTCCTATATTTGCTATATCCGTTGCGTATGTGACTGGAAAAGATTTTGATCCCCTGCCAATCCGACTAAATATCAGCCATGCAAGCGGAAGAACAGTCTGTGCCAAATAGCGTACATCATTTGAATCGAGTGCAAACATTCATTTGCACAGACGACAGCTCAGTGAGGTTAGTTGAGTTTGTAAATGTTCATTAGGGCAAGGTGGTGGTGAGAGAGAAGAAATGGGCGGAGCATAAGCGCTCTACAATTAAATAGCGGAGCTACTGGTGGGAGTCTCGCAACTACAGTTAGAGCACCATATGAGAAAGCGGCAGGCAATTTACTGCTCCTTAATGGAGAGGCAAAGGGAGGAGTGTCTCCTCTGCGCCGAGCCGGGCCTCATTGCGGAGGGAGGAAGAGAGGGAGGGAGGGATGGAGGGATTGAAGGAAGAGGCTGCATCCCTCCTTCAGGGATAGCCATCGTCCTCCAGACTCAGTGCCACTCGCTGCAAACAGCACATGAAACATGTTACCAATGTAGAAAGAAAAACAAAACAAAAAAAACCCGGCTTCAGCTATCTGTCGATAATTTCCACTTCCCCTTCCTACACTTGACCTCCTTGTCTTCCTTTTTTGGAGGAACGCAGGCCGCATGCATGCATGCATGCCTTTGGCTGCAAATGTTTCTCTGGCTCTCTTGAGATGCCACAAGAGAATAGGACAATATCTGGCTAGAAAACAAAAAGTTTCACCTCTGTACCACTTCCTCACCCAAGCACATGAGTGAAGAAACAATATTCATGGTGCTTGTAAATTGTTTGCCTCTCTCCTTGCTGGAGTGACACAAAGGAATCAGTGTTGCCATGGCAACTGATCAAAGCGCTTTGGGTCCCATCGCGTCACATCGTATCGCATCCCATCCCCCACCTACCCACCCAGCGATGATCCTTTTTGGCTGCCCTGCACTGCACTGCATGCTCTGCTACTCTGACAACAACATATGACACGGAAAGACTGTTCTTACAGCGACTTGAGTCCCCACCTTATTGCACCTCACAGCTGCTCTTGAATTGATACAACTGTGGCCTGGATGGAGCCTGCACCGATGTGCTGGCAGAAAATCCAAACTTGGATATGTTTTGGGTGGCTCTTGTTTCTGATTTGTGCTGCTAATTACAGATCAAGTTGACACAGTGTGAAATCCCAGGCCGTCCGTCCCGTCAGCTTTCGTGCGGCGTGTGAAACTTATCAAACTATTCTTAGGTAACCAATGACAAGTTGGCAGCGCTGGTTGCGGTTTTCTGGCATAAAATGATATGAAGCCTTTTTACATTAAGCAAAAAAGGTGAGATGTCAGTGCATGTTTTTTTTTTTTCTTACATCATAAGATGATGTCTTTCTGAAGAAACACAAATAAATAGTAAAATCACAAAGTCAAACGACAAGGATGCAGTGTGATGGGAAAGGATTGATCAAATATGTCACATGGTGTAGGGCTTGCTTCAAGTGTTTGGCCTTTTCGGTGACTACTGCAAAAACACGATGCGAGTGTGCGTGCGTGCGTTGATTTGTGTGCCTGCTTGACTTTCAGCAACAAGTAGGCTTCTGTGACTCCTACGCACGACACGGCACGGCTCGGCTCGGCTCCTTTGAACCATTCCTCCTTTCATTTAGCGCTGGAGAGCATGGGCGCCCCCGAGTACCAGTGAGAGTTGCTGTCGCTGACGCCGCTCCCGAGAGGAAGGGCTACGAACGGCTGACTGTGGCCGCCACTCACTGCTGGGTAGACGTGTCCCACCGACTCGCTGTGACGCCCGATATGGATTTCGTCGTCGTCGTCCTCCGTGGTCTTGCGGTACACGGGATTATCGAAGTTCATGCTCTTGGTGTTCTTGCGCCGCCAGTTGCGCCACACCAGGTAGGCGCCGGTGCAAAGGAGCCCGATGACCACTGTAGCAAGGATAGGGACTGCATGTGTTTAACACACACACGCACACACACACACACGGCGGGAGCGTTAACACAGCCCAGGGGACACAGAGCGAGCGGCACTCCAAGCACCTCCACATCTACGCACTTTCTTGTACTGAGGGCTCATTCTTTTCATTCGCTTTGACTGATTTTGTGCAATATCAGTTTGGCTGAGAAGACAACACAATGAAATCTTAGGATTGTCCAGAAGGCTGCGTGGCCTAATCGGTTGTAAAAGGAGAACTCAAGGCCACACTGCCTAGAAACAAATGATTAGCTTGACAAAAAAGGTGGAAAACAATGAGCCCTCATTTTACATAGCAGTCATTTTCAATCAGAAACACAGAATGCACATGCGCCATTTGCAACAATGCATGAATGTGTACACTAAAACAAATAGTCATAAAGATGGGCCGGTTCAAAAGGTCAACATGCACACAAGCCTGCTGAATGATGGAAATACTCTAGGCCTTGTGGTGGGTGGACATGCCCTTGAGAGCCCTCCTCACCCCAAGACGCTTTTGTCTCATGCAGAATATTTGCGTCTAATTACAGCGCAGAATTTGCCCAAGTACTGAGCTGATCCCCCTGGAGAAAGTGTTCATTAGTGACGAGAAGCCCAGATTCCGGCCTGTGACAATAATGAATGTTTCAAATCTGCCCAAAAAGCAGAATGAGCCGATTGACTGCCTGAATGAATAGCAGCAGGAGGCGACAAGGAGCAATGGATGAGCTGGGGTAAACAATTTGGAGGCTTGAGCTCATATCTCAATTGTAGGGAGGCGAAAATAGCAAATTGCCTGCTGTCAAGTCAATCGTGAACCGAAGATGTCAACAAGGAATACGTCAAATATTTGTTTTAGAATTTCACATGTTTTGCATTGCAACGAGATGTTTTTTCCCCAATCAATTCTAGTTCAGCCTTTTGGTTGTTGTTTTTTGACTTCCATATCTGCTTGTGTCAAATCTGGGTTGCAATGTGTCATAGCAGTTCGATCGATCGATCGATAGATAGATAGCAGTGGGAGCACGCTGTATGGTCAAAGTAGGAACTTAATGCGGCTGCTCCAATGTGACAGCAAAACATGAAGACAATTCCCCGCTTGCGGGAGGGAATCCGCTTAATGTGCGCATTACAAAGGCCAGCGCTGACTAATGAGCTTACTCGCTCATAACGGCTTCCTCCAGCAATGGATGGGGCCAGAATTGGAGAAAATGAACAATCCATTGGGTATCAGCCATAGATGTTGCCAATTAAAGGGGCACGTCCAGTCCATTGCTAACGTACTTTTGAGGTGAGGCCGGCCGCAACCAGGCAGTGAAGAGGTGTGACCCATTCAAGTCTAAGGAGGCCTGCGAGTCGTGGATTGTGGACATGCAAATTCCATAGAGATCCACGTGGAATATATTTCACAGTGGAAATGTGCATATGGATCCAAATTCTGATGCTCCCCCAGTGATGTGTACGGCTCATTTAACCAGCTATTTGGAAGTAGGATGAAAGTAGCTTCATATCATGGCTGAATGTATATTTGCAGCTCTTCCATTAGTTGAAAAAGCAAAACGCTTCAGGATGGGGGAATCTGCGCAGCCCCAAAACGCACCTTTCCGTACTTAAGCACCTGAAAGAATGTTAGTTCAATCAGGCGGGTGGTCGAAAAAGACTCAATAAGTCAAACTCACGTATGCTGACACACACCACACACACAACTGCACATGGTATCCAAAAATCACAGCGGTAAAAGCCAGGAGGGAAGGGAAGGGAAAAGCAGGCAAGCAAAAAGCCAAAACAACACAGCTAGACAGTCTTTCGAACTCACCGATAGGAATGACTATCCCCAAGACAGCTACTGTGATGTTGTTGCCTATGAGGTAGTGATCACCCCCCGCAGCTGAGACAGACAGACACAGCGAGAGATGCAACAGTCCAATGTTATTTTCAAACCCAAACACCTAGCTCAAAGGGAAAGAAACGTTTGCTGCTGCAAGGAAGCATCATGTTTGAAACAGAGCTAATTGGAAAAGGGTTTCCACGTATAGGCATCCTTTTTAATCCTACATTTTGATGATTGGATGTACAAATATGCAATCTATGGCCAGCGACGGTTTGAAGTGATACAAATGAAAATGCATCTCCATTTGTGATGCAAATAAAATGGATCTCTTAGACACATTTAGTGTAAAAACGGAGCAACTAGGTTGAGTACGGGGACTGCATTTGAACTGTACATAACATCTGCTGTTTAGCTCCACTCGCGCTACAGAAGAAAACGCTGCTAAGGACATGTAACAGCTGACGTGGAATTAAAAAATGATCATAATTGGCCTGTGGGTATGGAGACATGTTTTGTTCCTGCCCTACGTTTCACTCTGTCTGCTGGAGCTCATCTGGAGCGTGCAGTGAGGACGTGACACTCTCTGAGACAGGAGAAATTACGTTTTTGCTTAGTGGGGGTGAGGGGGGAGCCGTTCTCCGTCATTCCCCCGTCACCCTCAAACAACTTTGCACGTTTGCCGTATTTGTTCTTAGTCATCACTTTCCAACATGTCGAGGCTCATAAATAGCACCGAACCGCTACGCTTTCTTTTATGCACTCGTGATTTTTGCAGAGCAGTATATGCTTCCAAGGAGTAGCGGTAACGTGTATTTGAAGCCGTTTTAGAGAGTGCAAGTGAGGGGTGGAGGGGAGGGAGGGAGGATGGGGACAGGGAGACAAAAGAGATGAGGTGTATGGAGGAGGGAGCAGTCGGGACCCTTGTTTGGTAGTTGTGACAGCGCTCTTACATGCTTCTCATAAGGGACACCCTGCAAAGGGCTACAAAGAACCAAAGAAAGTGTGCAGATTTCTCCAGACAGAACCAAAGAGAAAGAATTTCTAGACAGAAAATGGAAGACTTCTTTTTTTGGAGGCGGTCGAGCCGCCAGCTGTGATGAGGGCAAACTGCAGAGCATCTCACGCAAACCAAACGTAATTTCCATCTCTTTGTGTGTCTTAACATGTGAAGAAATTGACAATAAAGCTGACTTTGACTTAGCTAAGGTGCTTTGCATCCATCCTGCTTACCTCTGTGTGACAGGTTGGCGTTGCTCTCTTTATGAATGCTGCTGGGAGCCACGGCGCCCGCTAGGGCTGGGTGAGTGGATGTCCATGGCTGGCCGCTGCTGGTGCTGCTGCTGCTGGGCGTACCGGTGGAAGCAGGTGTTCCGAGCTGCTCGGTGGAGGTTCCCCTGGGATTTAGGGGGAGTTTGCTCGTGGCCAGATTCCTGCTTGCGGTCACGGGTGCGGTAGAGGCAGCGGTCGGAGCGGATGTTGTCGTGACGACAGGTGTGCTTTTGGGTGTTGTGCTTGTGGTCGTTGTAGTGGTGGTAGTAGGAACTGCTGTTGTGGTTGTTCTTGCGCGCACTGTAAAAAAATCAATCAACTTTAGTCAACTGGAGTTTACATGTTCTACCCCAAAACAGGTTCTGGACTTACCTGTGACACAGCGCCTCATATCTGGTCCCAGTTCCATTCCATCAGGACAGGCACAGGTATATTTGGGGGAGTGCTCTGTAATCTGGGGGGCCTTTAAACAAAGGTACTCGCAGCCACCGTTGGGAAGACTGCCTACGTTGCAGGTGTCTGGAGCTGCACACAAGACGGTTGTGTCAGGTCCAATAAAATAGCAATGGATTTGAAAATGTGTGAATCCCAGTGTTTCACCAAGGGAGGGACACGACTCTATAAAAAGCCGCAATGTCCAAGTATGAGGGAAGGCGGAAACGCTATTAAAAATGAAAGAGCCTACTTTTCACCTTAGGTGTGTACATACAAGTAACATTAAGGCATCAGTGGAATCAGCAACAACTTAGCGAGAGCACGGAGAGCATGCATGCACCAAAAAGGAGTTTGCATGTCTGGGACTCTTTTAGTTGCCAGTTTCTGTGGTCTATGACTTCTCCATTTGGAAGGCTACACACTAGTTAGCCACAATCTTGAAAATGCATGCAAAAGTCTCTCGCTCTCAATTAGGCTTGGAACTCAACGAGCCGGTTTGCTTGAAGTTGAGAGTGGGCTCTTTTTACACTCAAATACTGAAATATTCACATCCCTAACCCAAGACTCAAATATGAAATGTTATGGAAGAGACAGCGGAAATAGGTCAGCTTGTGGTCGTTACGTGTTGTTTTAGCGAGTGCTCCGTCAGATGAAGGAAGCAACAGCGGTCGCGCCTTCTCTGAAGAGTATTACAGCAATCAGGCAAACTTTGGATGGGCGATGTGAAGGAAAATGGAGCTTGGTCAATTCTTTCATTTCTTAAAATGAGGATTTCAAATGGTATTGCCACAGACGAATGAATGAAAAGCAACTGCACAAAGACAACTGACAAGGAATAAAAGGAAGGGATCGGCGGAGGCATCATCACAGCAAATCAGGAGCTCATTTGGAACATAATTGTTCATTCTCAGGCTTTTGCTGGCATTTTGAAGAAAACATTGCTGTGATATGTCTTTGAGCTGAAATTTGCAACAATGCAATTAATTCCCTCCTGCTTTGGGCTTTGATTAAGGGCAGGAAATGAGGCGTGAAAATATTGGATGAACTCTAATTGTCGTGGTAGCGCACAAAACACAAGTGTCACTCAAACAAGGCATCTTGGAAGATGGGAAAGCACCAATATTATTGGAGTATCTTATTTTTCTTGAAATCCTACCTGCTGTGCAAGGAAAGGTGTGTGGCCTACCTTTCGGCTGCCTTTGCTCATGGAACACCACGAGATCCAGCGGATTGTTCAGATGCTCTGCTACTTTTGCCACATCGTTCCCCGTCAGGCGGTTGGCGCTATATATTGCTTCATCCTCCAAGTCGGTCCAATATATGCGGTCCTGGACAGAAGAATGACCAAACTGAATACAACCATCATTTATCTCCCCAAGCATGAGAATGAAATAGCTTCCATATCAAATCATATGACTATGAGGCTCTCCCTTGATGGTACAGACTACTTAACATTCTTTTTTTATGTCACAAATCAAACATAATAGGCAGGCAGACCATGTTAAAGGCTGGGAGCTAATCAAATAACTGACTGTTGAGTACTGTCAATAAAATCGAAAGGTTAGTTTCCCTCCCTTCTTCTGGGCCTGTTGAACCTCTATTTGCCACGATATGCTATTTTTGTCATGGTTTGAGCATCAGAGTATCTGCTATGTTGCTGCGTCCCTTTGTTGTGGACATCGGTGGACTTTATGAGCTGCATAGCCTTTTCAGATAACCTTTACTTCCATGACAGTAGTGCTGGCACAAAGGAATAAATAGCAGCGGCGAAGACTCCGATTTATTCATTCAATGCTTTTGTCTCGGAGGACAACTATCTCTAAAACATTCAGTCCTTTTTTTCATTTATCAGTACCGGTCGCTAGAAAGCTACAGAAGTCAATCTAAGACTGCGCATCAAAGCATCTGAGCAGAGCAAATGATCAAATGGCAGCCAGGTCAAGCGTTTTCCACGTGAACAAGCATCTTATCTCTTCAGCTTTGTTTGGACTTGCTGCGGGGAAAAGATTTCATCTGAATGGATGCTAACCGACCTTGATGATTCTTCCCCGAAGCAACCTTCTGAACAAAGCTGGCCATCTGTCTGTGAGCTTACAGCCTGCTCTTATTTCCACATGAAATATATATCAAATGTTGGGACTGACCAGTACATTCAAAGGATTCATTGACTGCAAGAAATAAATCCATGAAAAAAAGACCTGTTCATTCTCACCTACTCGCCTGAACGACACAGTTTTGTATTTTGATTTGTTTTCTACTTTGTAATATCAGTTTTATTGTTGGATTCTTGAGAGCCTTGAAAGATGCTGACAGATCAAATGTTTTATTGAGATGCATCATCCCATTTTGAAGGGGGTCTTCAGAGCACCACGGCTGAATGTCAACAAAGCCAATGCAATGAAGACAGACAGACAGACAGACAGACAGACAGACAGACAGACAGACTATCGGAAGCTCACAATCAGAGGAAAGCTGCGACCCGAACAAAGCAAACCTTATATACATATGGACTAGTCATTATAAATTCAGTTTGAAAGGTGTGGAATGGGACTTTCAAAATCATTTGTTTGTGCCCTTCAGCGCCATCATTTTCCCTCTTGTCAGTGTTGATTTATTTGTTTATTCCTCCCAGGTTGTCCTTTCAATTGGCATGTTTGCCTACCTATACCGCTTTTGAGTCTGCAAGTAGTAATTCAGTGACATTGAAGATGACACAGGAAATAGGACGTTCCGCCTTGCTAGCGTCAAGATTTCCTCAGGGCTTGCCAGGAGCTGGACACAGCCTAACTCTAGGTTAATCATATTGGGCCCACGCGTGTTTATAAAGGAACCAGGCATGTTAAACAACAAGCACCTTATCCTTAAACATACAGTAGTGATTTTAAATTTGAAGATGCTTGTCTCATGAGGAATTCACACATTTGGTGATGTTATCACCCTCTGTTATTCCAGCTTCCACAGCAACTCAGAATATGACAAGATGGAGAGAAAAGGGATCTTTGCAGTGAATAAATTGAACCAAGCACGCTTGCTTTAAAAACACAGAGTCTTTCCGAGCTTTGCCTTATTGGAAGGGGAAATGCTTACTGTGGGATCTTTAATTTAGTTTATATGTTAAGCAGAACGGATGAGAGAGAAAAAAAAAAACACAGAGGGTGATCAATCTTCAGACACAAACTCACACACCCGTGTGCACACTGGCACCACCAAACACACCCACACGCTCAGCAGGACATGATGAATGCCACCTCTTTTCTTCTCATCTTCACAGTGGGTGCAGCAAAAGGAGGAATGGAGAAAGTACTTCTCACTGATCACATTACTCCCCCTCCATTTTCACCCCACCGGATCTCGTCCACACCTTCCAAGTGGAATACTAGATTGGCTCTTTCAGACAGACTCATTCCTGCCTAATAAATTTTTCCAAATGAGTTTCATTGATTCTTCTGCTGGAGCCTTAAAGAGTTATCATGGGCTATCAAACATCTTCATCAGCCTCAGACTAATTTAGCGTTCCATCTTCTTGAGCAGATTGAATCACCCCACTTATTTTTCTTTCCTATTTCATTTACAGATTAGGCTGATGTCATAACATGCTGTATACTTGCCAGGAAAACCGTCCCCCCCCCCAACTCATGCCCCTATTTTAATATTTCTAATTGTGTACCTGAAAAAGAGTGAGAGCAAAGGGATGTCCCAGGTGGTGATGGGAGGACAGCAAGACTCTTCGGTTGTCCCCATTCAAATCCACACTGGACAGCAGGTGCAACTTGGAATCCACCCAGTAGAGGCGCCTGTTGGACAAGTCTGGAGGAAAGAAGGAGCCGTTATCCAAGGGGAAAAGGAGAACGGTGAGAAAGGGAGAGAGAGAGAGAGAGGTCAAACGTAGAGGGGCGAGAGGTTTATGAATGCTGAGCCCAAGTAGCTACGCCATCCATCTTGTGTGACATAAAAACACCGATGTGATCGTAACAATGCAGCCAGCCGTCTGGACGCCGCTCTGGTCAAGTGTTCCGGGCATGGAAGCAGGCCCCGCTATGAAAAATAATTATTATTCACATGGAGTGAATAATATCTTACAATTCCACAGTGTGTGGTAACTCTATGCTTGCACAGGTAAGAGCAGCAGGAAAAAATTGGCTGCTGGGAGGGAGTTGAAAGCGATAATGGGAGGTATCGACAGAACACGGCGCGTGGCTTATTAATTCAACCGACCATATTTGTCAGCTTGATAGATGAGAGCCAGACACAAAGTGAAGCACAGCAATAATAGTGGCTCAAGGGTTGCAGCGCCACTCGTTTTGGTTTTTTCCCCTCCTGGTTCCATTAAAACCTTCACGGCACTTCAACATTTTTTACTAGAATAACGTCACGTTCTAAGATGATTGATTATCCTGGATCCCAATTTTCAAAAGTCATATTATTGACCTAAAGTTATTCCATTGGGCCATTCGATATGCTCAGACACCAGAAGTTGGCGATCCACTCCATTCATCCCAGCTTTCTCGATCTTGGCCTGTTCACCCCAGTCTGACCAATACATAAACCTGGGTAAAGAAACAAAGCACATGTGTTATCAAATCAAATCAATTTATTCATATCGGTGTAAATGGGGTCGTCTTGGGGCAAAACAACAATTGAGCAGCACTGTGTATGATGAAAATCTTCATGTTGATATTGAAGAACTATAACATTTTCAGCAAACATTCAACTCTATTGCACTGGTTTTATCTGCCTGAATCGATTGTGAATGTCTGGAGTGTGTCACTCATTTGTATTGACATGGAAGATCCATATATTTCATGGCAGTGTCATGGAACTGATTGAGTAAACATTTGATGTGAATAAATTGTCATTTCTGTTTGGTGTTCTAACAGCCAAAAGTGCTATTTGTTATTCTCTTTGTCACCTCCTTACCCTTGGTGCGGGTCAACGGCGATGGCCCGTGGCTCACTCAGCTCAGTGACTATGAGCATTTTTCTCTTGCTGCCATCCCCCGTGGCCACAGAGATGCTCTTGTTGCCCGAGTCGGTCCAGTAGATGTTCTTGTGAACCCAGTCCACGGCGAGGCCTTCGGGGGAATGGAGCGCCTCGATGAGTGTGACTTGCTGCGAAGAATCGTTGGCTTTGTTGATGTAAGCGCTGGTTGATGGAAGAGAGGAGAGGAGAGGAGAGGAGAGGAGAGGAGAGGAGAGGGGAGGGGAGGGGAGAGGAGAGGAGAGGAGAGGAGAGGAGAGGAGAGGAGAGGAGAGGAGAGGAGAGGAGAGGAGAGGAGAGGAGAGGAGAGGAGAGGAGAGGAGAGGAGAGGAGAAGAGAAGAGAAGAGAAGAGAAGAGAAGAGAAGAGAAGAGAAGAGAAGAGAAGAGAAGAGAAGAGAAGAGAAGAGAAGAGAAGAGAAGAGAAGAGAAGAGAAGAGAAGAGAAGAGAAGAGAAGAGAAGAGAAGAGAAGAGAAGAGAAGAGAAGAGGAGGAAGTGCTCAAGTCAAATGTTGCGACAACAAGTCATATGCCAAACATAGATGAATCCCTCAAATGTATTTGCTGGTCCTGAAACATGGCTCAATGTGGGCCAATGCGTTCGTTTGCAGATAATGTCAAGGGCAAGCCAAGCTGCCGCCTCTATCAAAAGCTCATCGAAGCAGTCGCTCAGAGAGAGAAGGAATGTGTCCAGCTCAATCTGCACCTAACAAATCAAGCAGACTCCTCCTCTGTTATTTTCAATTGATTTGGAACTGGCTTCTTGCCTTCTTGGTGGCTCGTGCCTTCAGACAAGGTGCATTATTTTCTTCCCCACATGTGGGCTGGCAATCAAACAAGACAATACAAGACATCCTTGTTGAAAGGTTGCAACACTGTGCAACATGTGCATGCAAACACAGGTACGGATGGTGGCATGGTGACATTTCATAAAAGTTCTTTGGGAATACCTCATGTTTTTTTCAATTGTTGGTTTATTGTTTTGTTGCTCGAGTATCCTTCCAGAATCCATCCTGGTTTTATTCTTTTAGATCATATCCTGTTATCAGAGCTTTTTTAAAATTTCCAAATATGATTTGGATTCCCTAGTAATACAAACAAGATAGCGCTTACGCTTTTCATGCTTTTGCCCTTATTTTCAATGCCACAAGCATTTGACGATTCTGCATTTTAAGTGTGTGCCAGAATACGTGTGTGTGTGTGTGTGCACAAAGTAAACGTGATGCAAAGGGCCTTTCAGCATCACAAATGAACCATATGGTCTTTCTCTAATCTTACTGCCTCAGTAATCATGCTCATTATTCATAGGCATGCACACACAAGCACGTGCACACACAAATAACAGTACAGTATAGCTACTTCATTTGAAAGTGTGTGTGTGTGTGTGTGTGTGTGTGTGTGTGTGTGTGTGTGTGTGTGTGTGTGTGTGTGTGTGTGTGTGTGTGTGTGTGTGTGTGTGTGTGTGTGTGTGTGTGTGTGTGTGTGTGTGTGTGTGTGTGTGTGTGTGTAAGTGTGAAGGACAAACAGCTCTCCACCTTTAACTGTCATTCGTTCAGTGACAAAATCCCCCAGGTGTGACTGACACACACGCATATATGTACACTGGGGCAGGCAGGCAGGCAATGAGTACTTTTGGGAGTAGAAATAAATGAACAGGATACATTTATATTGGTGACGGGCTATATTCAATTGAACACACTACAAAGACACAATATTTCTCATTCAAAGCAGCGGTGTAACGCTCTATTTACGTAATCCATGTGTGAGAGCCTTACTTGATTTACTAACAAGTAAAAACTTGATCATGGGTGAGTGGGTATACCTGTATATTTTGTGATGATATAAATCACTCCAGAACATCTTATTGGTGGCAACGTCAACATCCAGCGCCACGGCATTCTTCAGTGTCGGAACTACTTGCGTGTATTCGCTTTTCAGTAGATCAATACGACGGATCTCGTGTCGGTTAGTGAACATCAGGTAAGGACTCTTTCCTGAGGACGTACAAAGAGCAAGAATGGACAGCGCTGTCGTTCAATACATTCGCAATTCATCACCTCTAATGGTTGGATTAACTGAGTTTAGTCATCTCATGTGCGTATGGGGGGGTCATACATTTGGAAAACTCTTTTCAATACACACACAGGAATCATTTGGGTGTTCTGCACATTAAACAGCTTCAGAAAAATAAATACATCTCAAGAAATAGGCAGTGCTATGTGCAATGTGCAATTTGGTTTCAGTAATTTGCTAAGAGAAGATGATCAAATATTCATGAAATCAAATAAAAAAGAGGGGAAAGAAACAATCAAACTATTTCTTGGAGCTGTTAGCTAGCTCGGTTGCCACATTTAGACTCTCATCATACAGCATGTAAATTTAATGCTGTGACGATTAATAAATCATGCAAATAAACCTTTAAAGAAGTGGTTTTCTTGACACAGACAAGAAAAGCTTGAGGCACAATCCACAGCCATGCACTTCATTATTCAGACTGTACTTTTGAAAAAAAAAATGGAACCATAGTCGTTAGGAAAACACATGTTAATTGAGCGTTTCATATTTCTGTAATGGAGTCAATTGAGTTGGAAGATAAAGGCCAAACAACAACTATGAATGAAAAAAAATGGGCTCCTGCATCTGCGCTCCTCATCATGTGTTGGTCACCAGCACATTAGTTACTGGGAAGGGGGCATTTTTTTTCAGCGGGATTCAAGGCTTGCAATGTTCAAAGCACAATTTCTACTAGATTGTGCAGCTGTACACAATCTAATCTGGACTGCCATTAACAAATGGGATTTTTTTTTTTTCCTCAAACGGCAGTTTTGGAAAGACCGTTTATGTGCTTCACACCCTTCAAAATGTACAGACATTTTTTTCCAACTCACTGTCCTATGCCAAGAGTGAGGGATGGTTTTTGCTTTTTCATTAGCACTTCATTCCGTAATGACAGCCTTCGACCCGTGCTAACACAATTGGTTTTCTCTTTGCACGCACTTGAATTGGCCATGGAACTAAGCCAGTTAAGGAATCCAATTCCACAATAAGACTAAGACAAACGCTGCTGGAATGTAGATGCCGATGTCAAGAACAAAATAGATAAATGATGCCACCAAAAACTATCAATGAAGAGGAAAGACACCATTGTTGAGCCATGGGCTCCGTTAATATGACCTCAACCGACAAAAGCACTGTTAGTCTTTGCTCTCGTAAGCAGGCAAAAAGGTGGTTGTTACTTCAGGATTCCAACTCCTCTTTAATCCTTCACTTTACACTCCAGGGAAAGCATGGCAGCTGGCTGAAACCTTTTCATTTGTAAAGGCAGCAGCAGCAGCAAATATTTATCTTTGAACAGACTGCTGAAGAGGGTGTGCATACAAAGCAGGCTTCTCTTCCTTTTCTTTCCAGGGGATCCCACCGAGAGATAAGAGCAGAGGATACAACGAGGATTGCCGGAAGTAAAGGGCAAATGCAATCTGCGAAAGGCCGGCCAATTGTGCTTATGTTTGCACGTGTGTCTTTGGGTGATTCAATATTGTGTGTGTGATGAATGACTGACCCACGGCTTTGCAGGTCTTGGAGGCAGGATCCATCAGGAAACCTTCGTAGCATTCACACTTATAATCCCCTTTGTAGTTGATGCAGACCTGACTGCAGGCGTCGGGGTTCTCGCATTCATCGATGTCTGTAGGTACAAGACATGGGTACAGAGTCAAATTCGCATCTTAAATGGTCTTTCCATACTGAGATGGAATGCAGATGGGATGAATGGTCGATCACGTAAGTATTCATTTGCAATTCAGGAGGTTTTTTTTCAATATTGAAAAGAACTTGGAGTGAGAAATGCAGTGTGCGTACACCGCCTTTATTTTGATTTGATTTGACAAGGACAGTGTAGATCAATTCTATCCTATTATTGTAATTGTAACAGTAACATCCTGTCCACTCGGCGAAAGTAAGCGAGCGGCATGAACCTGGAAGATTGGTTATTTGCAAGTAAAGAGGTTTTTTTCTTTACCACCACAAGTCTTTTTGTCCAGAAGTTTATACCCAGAGGGGCAGTCGCACATAAAGCCAATCCTCTGGTCCCTGCAGATGTGGGAGCAGCCACCGTTGTTGTCCGAACACTCATTCAGGCCTGCGCAGATGATAGTCAGAGAAGCAATCTAGCAGGAGTTGGGCAGAAGGGATGTGACTGACACCACAAGGGCGATGAATAAAACAACAGGCAAGTAACTCTTAATGCGTGTGTGCGTAATTCATTTTGCTAGGATAACATTTTTTCATCAAGAACAAGCGGATAGAAGTGTATTACTTTGATATACGTACCTTGATCCAATAACTCCTAAAAAATTAAATGTGGCCCCACCTGCCCACATCTTTTGCACATTGTGCTCTCCCCATGTTGTCCTATTGGCCTCATTGAATTCTCCCCACTTTCCTCCCCTGCATGTCCTTTCTTTGTTGTATCTGTTTTAAAGTTGGCATTTATCCTCCTGTCTTTCTTTCAGTTGCCCCCGGGGAGGAATCGCTTCAGAGAGCCAAAGTAGTTGCTGCTACTGCTGCTGCTTCATTACCGGTTTACATGAAACATTTAAGCTTCAAGGCTACATACAGGTACTGCTTGGGCTGGGAGAAATTTGAGATTCAAATTTGCTAGGATATTACAGTAGTACTGGCAAATATTGGGATCCAGAAAAACAAATGTTTATCTGACGTGTATGTACGTACATGGTGGTACTTTGCACGTCATGCTGTTTGAAGTCCTCTCGTTACGCAGCGGTTCAAAATGGACCGTTTGAAAGTTTGAAAATCGAGACCAAAATATTTCAAAAACTTCTGGCTTGACTTTGATCTTATTGTACATCTTCACAATTGTTTCATTTGATTGGCAGTCGTGCATCGGGAGCATTTCATCACTCCGAGGCAGCTTGGCTCAAGGTTTGCATTTCCAAAAAGAGCTGCTAAATTGACAAAAAGGTGTGGAGACTGATCTCGCCAGCCAGCCAGCACAGATCGAGTCTGTCAAATGAGCTGGATTGCTGCACCGCTCATCTCAGGCACGCTATACTTTCTTCGATAAATCTTGACGAGCATCCAATCATACGTGGTACAAATGTACATTTTGATTGAAAACTAATCCCGATATACATTTGCAAATCCGTAATACGTTTCCCCAACTCGTGGTGTTTTTCTCAACTGCGCCAGTCTGTTGACTTCACCTAGCGAGAGGCTGAAGCGAAAGCCGTGACCGAAGCTCGCCGAGGGCAAATTTGTATCTATGGCGTGCGGATAATCTGTGCGCTTCCTAATGGCCAATGTAGTCTGATCACATTTTCCTGTCTAAGATAGCACCAGAGGGCAGAGGCGCCAAGGTCTTTGATCATAACAAGGCACTTGAGAAATGTCCTGATTTAGTCTGCCTTGATCAAATTAAGCTCCTCTTATCGGGAAGAGTGACTAGCCATATTTGAACAACTGTGCCTGAAGATTCAACGGTTGAGCGTACAAGATGTGCGGGATGCTTTCAGTAAAATGAGGATTAGCGTGTGCACGTGCATCTTACCACACTCTTTCACAGGTTCATCAGACCAGTCTTTGCAGTCTTTTACATTGTCACACACCTTGCTTCTGTCAATACATTCTCCATTCTTACAGCGGAAGTGTCCGGCACCGTCACACTTTGTAACTGTAAACACAGGCACGCATTTATGATGATGATTATTATTATACATGCATACAAAAATGGCACAGCACATTTATATATTAAAACAAAAAAAAATGCTTGCGGTACTTCTCCAATATTGAGTTTCTTACCATTGACGCAAGCGGCTTCATCACTGTAGTCTGGGCAGTCATGGACCTTATTACACTGTTTGGTGCCGTGGATACAGGAGCCATCGCCACACTGGAACTCATCAGGTCGACATGTAAGCAGCGCTGAGGAGGAATAATACAAGCAACCCCCGATGATTACAATTTGGAACACGTCATTCACTGTCCACTCTGTCTATTTAGTGTGTGCTATCAGTCGAGCTATCAATCGCATAAAACAAAACAACAGCACTTTGCCAAAGTGGTTCAAACAGTTCACCATAGAGCCAACTATACGTACACGTCATTCAAAAGTCACTTTTACACACACATTTCAAGTAGGATCACCCAGGGATCTGTCGAATGAACTTTCAGCATGGTCATGCCAGGTGGGAGGGAGCATGTATTGCACAAAGCCTCTTTTGATTGTGTGCCACGTGCAGCAATCAAGGAAGCCAGCGCAGGTCGTATGTTTGCCACATCAATTAGGTCCCTGTTCAGTGTTGGTCCTTGGAAAATGTATCTTTGGAAAATGTGTGTTTGGAGTGCGCGTCCTTCACGTTGCAAGCACGAGTCTGCTGTCATGTCCCCGAGGAGTGTGAAGAGCAGACCAGATGGGCTTTGTGCTTCACCTCCCACACATGCACGTGCACACGCAACAAACACACAGGCGCTAGCTATCAGCTTGTCCTGTTTTTACACATCTCACAGTTGCATGGCAACCCATTCTTGGATCATGATGAAGTTAAGTTAGTCTTGATCATCCTTCAGTCATTTTGAAACTCAATCGACGATACAACATGTACTCGAATGATTTTCCAAGGAAAACATGATATGGAGTGACCTCTTGGTAAATTGAACACATTGGCTGGCATGGCACCAGTTGTTTTGAACCAAATGGGAAACAATCACTTAAGGATAAATGACCATTTACTCACGACAGTTTGTCTCATCGGACTTGTCCTTGCAGTCGGCATCTCCGTCACATTTCCAGCTGATGCGGACGCACTCTCCACTCCCGCACTGAAACTCGCTGAGCATGCAACGCGCTTTCTGGGGCTCGGTCCTCCGACTGCAGCGCTCCATGGATTCATCCGACTTATCTTTACAGTCGGGATCGCCGTCGCAGCTCCACAGCGCCGGAATACACTCAGAGTCATTGCAGCGGAACTCGTGCTGGCCGCAGGTGGGGTTGGAGCACTTCTCTTCATCCCTGCCGTCGCCGCAGTCGTCGTCGCCGTCGCAGACAAAGATGGCCGCTATGCACTTGCCGTTATGGCACTGGAATTCCTTCGACGGGCAGGCGTTGGCGTCTACAAGTGACATGGAACATACAGGTGCTGATCATTCATTTCAATATTCTGCAAATGCAAGGAGAAAAGAAACTCAATGATGAAACTCAACGCAAAATTGTGCAACGTGAAATGTCTATGTTTATCAAATATATGGTCAAACCGAAATAACAGGACATACAATGCTATGAGCTTCATGAAGACATTAACACCGACGGGGTCACAAGGTAACATTTGGGCATTTGCCGTTTCTTGGGGCACAGTGCCAAAAATTAAATTGAAATGCATCTGTTTTGTAATACAGTAATCCCTCCTACTTCGCGGGGGTTACGTTCCAGACCCACCCGCGAAATGGGAATTTCCGCGAAATAGAAACTAGATTTTTTTGAGCTATTCTTGGAAGATATTCTATTTTTATCGCTGACATCAACCAGCTCGCTGCTAGGGGACTTTCATATCAATGGACTGTGCGCTCCGCATTCATGCCTTAGCGACGAGACTAACAGTGTATTGCTATGTCCAGATGAAGGCCACCGCCGGTGGAGAGTGTTATATCTTTACTATTTTCCAGGTTCTGATGTAGCAAGCATGGTTCGGACAACGACGTGATGGATACTGCTTTATTCCTTTCATCACAGTCAGTTCACTGGCCGTACATCACAACACTGAACGTCCCCGAAGCTCCCCCTCCCACATCCGGGGTTTTCCCACTACGGAACATGAGTTAGTCCAAAATATACAACATCTAAATATACAACAGAGAGAACGCCCTGAAGTCACATGTGACGATAAAGTATACTGTACTGACTCTTTAATTTATTCATTTCAAAACAAGAAAACAACTTTTAAACATAAGCTATCATTATTAAAGGAAAATGAAGAAACTCAAGTGGCCGCGAAACCTCGTGAAATGATGAAATTTCTGCGATAAAATCATTAATTTATTTTTGAAAACCCGCGATACAGCGAAGCCGCGATAGTTGAAGCCGCGAAGTAGGAGGGATGACTGTACTGTGGAAATTTGATAGATTTTCCCAGAAACGCAATTTTACCATCACAGGTCATCCTCATCTCAGAATATAACAGATACAAACTCTTATCAGAGACGCTTTGTACCATATGTCCCAATAGCAAAGACCTTTCACTCAGTCTCAGTGACTGCAGAGCAAAAATGATCCTCTTTGCGAGCGAGTGCGGGGGAGCACTCCAGTAGACATGCAGCAGGTTGAGCCACTTAGTGCCACTAAGTACAATAAGCATCCCCTACCAAAAGGCAGCTAGCATGTAGGTAGAGAAGTGGCAAATTTGGTGACATGTCCTTGCTTAGACCTTACACACAGAAATGGAGCTTTAAAATGTTTGCTATTTGTTAATGATTCTCACAAAACTATACCTTAGCTCAATTCAAATTGTCATTTCAAAAAACTGAAATAAAACTCTGGGGGACTTGAAATTCCTTCAATACAATTCGTTCCCTGAGGTTGTCAGCAACCTGCACAATACAGAGCTTCTAGAAGGTTTTATACCTCTTATCCCATGTCAAAATGCTAAGCTCATTAACCTTTCTCTCAAGGACAACTGACTCTGGTCCAGCCACAACTGAAAGGCTTTGAATGTGTTCAAATCCAGGTGCACGTGAAAGGCGTTAGCCATCCGAGCACATCTGGCTTCCTGCTTTTAGAGCATGAAATTCAACCAACCCTACTTTGACATGATGTGAAATGAACTATGTCCCGCTCGTGTGTTTTCCCTTCTTTGATCATGTGTGTTTGCCAAAAACAAACAAACAAACAAACAAACAAACAGATGAGCTCCACCGCAAAGGGAGTTTGATTACACACAATTCAAAATAAGACGTGAAAACAAAACGAGCGGCGCAATGGGCGAGTGTTATGATCATCTATTTGATGAAATATTGATGCCTTTTCTTGCATCCATAAATGGAATCAACAGCTCATTTAACTGTGGCTTGGCATAATAGCAGATGGATGTGTGCCACAAAAGGGCATGGACCTTCAACTGGAGAATGGCCCATTTGTGGCGATCAAACGAAATCTGGCCGTGTACGCGTGAAGAAAAGAAAAGAAAACTCTTTCACGATATTTTCAAATACAGGACAAAAATGTTTCACAGAGGCAAACAACCAATCCGACTAAGCACCAAAGCGTGTGTGTGCAAGTAACCTTGAGAAGACCAAAGCATGACCATCTCCACATAGAAAAAGATGCAAAGCCTGACCAAGGCAGAAGGCCAGTGTTTTCATCTTCATATGCACCTTCTTTGAATGGAGCAAAGCTGCTGGCAAAGGTGAAAGCAATGATTTCATGGCACCTAAAACAAAAAGTGCAACAGCCTTTGGGGTGCATAGGAGCTTGCGTGTGCGTGCATGCGTGATCCTTGCTGCATTACATTCCGCCTACGCACGCAGTGAGAATAGTCAAAGGATTGAGACGGGAAAAAAAACAACAACATCAACATAAGAGGCTACAGACACCTCTGAAGAATGAAGAAGCTAAATCCCGCTCCAGTAATTTTTCATGTGGGTGGACTCTTTGTGCTTCTCTTTGGTGTGCTATTAAATGATGGAGTAGAGGATTCATTTACTGTGCACCGAGGGGCAGCGTTTTTATGCCAGTGCACTTTGCATCATTTGATTCTCTGACCAGCCTTTGCTTTTTGCGAAAATGATGCACACAGAGATCTCCCGAAACCAGCAGCCATGGATCCCGCTGTAGCGGCTTGCTGTAATGTAACAAGTGATGTTAAAAGAGCAACAGGTCCCCCAGGGCCCACGGGACTTTCTCAGACGACGGTCCTCTCCCTCTCTGTTTTGCAAGCACTGCAGACAAGCCAGCGACTGTCCCCAACATACAGCGAGAGTCAATCTGATGTTTGTCTGAATGGGATTCGACAAAGCATCCATTTTTTGCCATAAGGTATGAAGATGGAGACTTCATGTGGCGTCAGGCAAGGATTGACCCAAATTGCCACCTTTCCAGACGTGTTGCGTGCTTCAGGGGAAAGATGTAATTAGAAGGTCTATCAAACCGCATCACACCTGGATCGCCAAACTCCGCGGAAGCTCATTCTCGAGCAAAGTCATACGTACGTGCCTTGGAGCATGGTGGTAAAAATCAGCTCTTTACAACTTTCAAAACTTCTAATCAGCAATTAAGCGGAAATAACATGGACTCTCCATAAAATAAAGTGTGTGGATAAACAAAGTGATTACAAAAGACTCAACTCGCAATTATTCGTTCTTTCACAGTGGAAGAACTCCAGGCAACATTTCGAGCAATTCACTGCCAAGTCTGTGGACCAATCCAATTCAATGAACTTTTTAAATTGAATCACTGCTGGATGTCCTTTTGAAATCGGAGACAACGAGAGATCGATGAATCCCGCAAAAGTCTGCTGTCATTCATCCATCCGTCCGTCCGTCCGTCATACATGAAAAAAAGGAGATGTTGCACTAGGTTTTGCTTAACTCCATAAAAGTTCCCTCTTTTAAAAGTTGCATTGCGTTCACTTCACAGTTTTGATAGGAGATAAAAAAAACGTTGAGCATGAAAGCAATGATTAAACGTCTGGACTTTTATGTGTGAGTTTGAGGTCATTTCCACAACGTCAGATTGCCTTTCATCACTTTTAAATGATAGATGAAAGAAAGAATCATCCTCACAGGTTGGAATATTGGCTCAAGTCACTCTCACGGGCACACTCAAAACACTGCAGAAAATCAATCATCATCCAGACATTCATGAATTATTTCAGAGCTTGATTCTCTCCTTGTTCACACAGCCGTTGGAGATGAGAGACAATAAAAGGATTTGATTGTCTCCCATTACTCATATATATATTAATGCCCAATGTTCACAAAAATACTCGGATCGGTCATTTCAATGGTGTAGTTCTGAAACTGGACAAAGCACTTCTAAATTTTGGAAAGAAGTGCTTCTTCTTTGATTTATACACATATCAAATTGTTGTTCATATCCTGGATTTGGATTGGAACTAGAAAACTGATGGATGGATGGATGGATGGATGGATGGATGGATGGATGGATGGATGGATGGATGGATGGATGGATGGATGGATGGATGGATGGATGGATGGATGGATGGATGGATGGATGGATGGATGTTTTTCCCAGCGAATAAGAAAGTGATGAAGTTCACCTGCGGCACAGTGCTCTTCATCCGCTCCATTCTCGCAGTCCCTTTCCCCATCACATCGCCACGACAAGGAGACACACTTTGCGGCCGTCCCGCCGCAGTCAAACTTCTCCGGTGAACACGTCTGCCGGCCTGTTGTGAGAGAGAAGGAATGACCTTGCAGCCCAAATAGAACAATAGGCCACAAACAGCAAATGTCATTTATTTGCTAACTCGATGATGAAGTGCCGTTACTTTGGAAGGAAGTGAAACAAATCCTGGCTGGGTTCATTTGAATACGATGTACAAGTGTCATTTATTTGCTGATTAAGTGGTGTAACTTTCCAGTCAGTGGGCTGATAACCATTTGTTTGAATATGTTTGTCGTTCAAGACGTTTTCAAGGAATGTCCACTATTGATGGTATAAAATAAAAAATCGGAACCGTGTTTTGAGTGTTTACTCGATTTAATTGTGACTCGGCCGACAGCTAGAAGGCAATGATTGCACTTTATGGGTGCTTTGGAATCAACAAAGTGGATTTTGAAAAGCTTTCGGTGGATCCTAAGGTCCAAAACGCAATCCGCAGTTTCTTCTATTCCAATGAAAAATGCTGGGGATTTGTTATTCCCCTCACAAGGTGGGCCTAAGTGACAATAATGTGCACGGTGTAGGGCTGGACTGAGCTCAGCTCAGCTCAGCGCTGTATGCTAATGAACTTTTGATGAACTACCTTCCTCATTTGCCTTCACGAGGAAGGAGGGAATGGGAGCGTTTCAGCATGACAGCCAGTGCAACTGCTTTTCTGCAGCTGATTGATTTGGACAGTTCATAGCCTCACGGGATAATTCAGAGATCATTTATTGAGCACGAGTTTGAGGCTGGCAGGTGATATACGTTGCCCTCGACTCACTGTCTGTCACATTGGCAAAACAAAGGCACGTGGGAGGAATACAATTGAACATCATTGCATACACACTTAACCATTTTACTAGAATTGCATCACAGATACATATGAACTCACTTGACTGGATATTTCAAAAGAACAATTACAATCGTGCTATTTAAAAAAGATAAAAAAAACTTGATATCATTACTTGACTGTATTCACACGAGGTTGTCGAACATTAGTGACGTACGTATATGGAAAGATTATGATTGTTGATGGAAGTGGAAGTCTTTGTTCAATGGCATTTAGGTGATGTTTACACAACAACTCGAACTTTGGAAGCCCAAAGTTGAACGCATTTCACGACTACTACTTTGCAGGGTGTTTGCCATATAACCATAGAGGGAATATACCACTATTAATAAGTGCTTGAAACTAAAGTTGGAATCTTCTTTGCATACTAGCAAGCACAGATACCTTTCTCCAGGAATTGCAGTGCAAGCAGTTCCAACAAAGCTTTTCCATTTTGAGAGCGGTCTGGAGGAAGAGGACGGGCGGGCGGGCGGGCGGGCGGACGCATGGGTGGGCGGGCGGGGTAGCCATGGGAGCTTGCAGAGTGCTCCCGTGTGAACATCAATGATTCATGCAAGACTACAGATATATGGATCAACCACTTAGTCACCTGCTAAAGACTCAGTTGAACAATGCTGCAGTGATGGATGCATGCATGTTAACCTCATTATGACTTGTTAAGGTGCTTTGAGTCTGTGGCTTTATATATGTGCTGCCATTTGCTACAAGTGTGAGTTTACTAAATGATGCATGCAAAACAAAATGACTTGCCTCTTCTTTTACTGTGCTGATACACAGAAACTTGAACTTTAGCACATCCAATCAAAAATCCACGAGTTTGGGCAAGATGCAGAGAACATTTTCTAAGTCGGCAGCAAAAGTATGGCCCTTCATGTCGCTGTTTCACTACCTTCATCCTCCTTTTGTCCTTCAAATGTAAAATCCAATTTAGACAACGTGCGTATGGATAACATCGGATTACATTTTAAATTAAGGTTAGTGTTGATGAGTGGCTTTCATCGGAACACTGATCTGCAATTATTACCGCTCTGTTTTAAAGAGACGGAGAGCCCGTGTCGGAGTGGGCGCTGATCAAAGTCACGGGAAATGAGAGAAGAGGAAACCCGCTCGGAACCCAAGTAGAAACTGACAATAAAGGATTATCAGTCGGAGAGGAAAGACACCATCATGAATCATAAGTTAGTGAATGCAGTGAAGGAGGAATAAGGACATATGAGAGGGGCAGCTAGAAGTTTATTGGAGCTGGAACAAAGCGCTTTACGTTTAACAATGGGACCACCACAGTCACAGTATATGTATGTATGTAAGGCATCGTTTCCAGCTATAGGCTTGTATTAAAGCTATAGGCCCCGTTTTACAGCTCCAGGCCGGGCTGGGTGACGGAGTGATGAGAAAACATTAGTAGCGCTGACACCATGGGCCTGTCAGTGCACCCGGCTGGGGGAGGTCGTGATCAGGGTAAGAATAAGACAGCAGCAGCACCAGAGAGTCTTGCTACTTCCGAGAAAAGAACAACTTGCTTTCCACTCATAAGTGGCTGCTTAACTGCAACGCTCCAAATGAGATGCATTTAGCCAAGAGAACGAGCACTCCACACACAATGCGTGAAGGCTTCTCATTCCTTTTCCAATGCACTGGACAATTCCTTCTTTTGCCCATTATGCATAAATGGTCCTTGCTTAACAATGTGGAGCAACTTCCTGAAGTCATTTCCTTTTAATTAGGCTTACTTGGGGAACTGATTATCAAAACGATCTCAATTATTGATGTTGTATTGGAATAGCAAAGATAAACAACATCCCCAGAAAAACCAAATGTTGATTCGAAGGAAATCCTTCATGTGTAATCGTTTGGGGCACAGCGAGTGTCCACTTTACATTCCTCCTCAAGTCTAAACAGAATAATACAACGGGCTTAGCAAACCAAATATAAGGGTCAACAGATTGAAACTCTATAGAGCCACCTGTTTTTGACCAAATCATATCGTATTGTACTGGCAAAATTGTTGTTCCACCCGACCTCGCCAGCAGAATGTTTTGATTTCTTAAGCTGATCCAATTGTTAGGATAAAAAGGAGGAAAACTTAAATTGGGCAAATACAATGTGGCCCAGCATCCATGTATTGAAGACAATAAACAAAACAGCAAGCTAGGAAATGAGAATTCTATCCATGAGCAACCACAACAAAATTGATCAGTGGAGCAACCTAATTCAATCATTGTTGACGATTAGATGCATTACTTGGTGTTTTGAGGGCCGGTCGTGCAGTAAGGTGGAGAAATCAGTGATGTTGAAATGAAAAGCATGACTGCAAACTGTACTGCACATAATTATGTTTCATAAACCCATTGGCAGTAATGTCTATATTTCACACTACAATCTGGAGAGATAGTGTGAGTGAGGTAGATCAAAAAAATATACAGCTCAAATCCTGATTGAATGCTCATGGAAATGCCAATTATTCATATACCTGCTTGCAAATTGCTTACTAGTGTATTATGCCAACAAATTCATTTTAGTTGTGATCATCCTCCTGGTGAATTTCAAAGCAAGTCATCAGTGTGAATTGGAATATAAATTTGCTATGCGAGTGTGTGTTGGTTTATCTATTAACTAGCGTATTTATTTGTGTGTGTTGAGTTATTGAACAGTATAATTCACAAGAGCAATCATACAAAATGAATGTGTCTGTCAAAAACATAATGAATTCAGCTTATTCCCATTTCCACATAATGCCTCTCTCTGCTGGATAATGTTTAGCTGACGACAATTTTATACACACCATAGAATATCGTATAAGTGGACAAATAAAAGAATAGTGGAGATGAAAGCCTGAAATGATGACTTCACAAGAGAGCGTGAGACTTCATTGTTTGTCTTCATTACAGTATCATCCATAATGTATGACCTTTATACACACATCCAAAGGCAATAGCTGTCAAGATTCAGTCAGCGCTCGTACTCACTGGCCAAAGTTTCAGTCAAAATTAGCCTTGAAAGCCAGACATCTCGTTCAAATTATTTTTACAATGTCAAAATTGAGTCATCTAATCACAGTGGCAATTTTGAGTTTGGAAGAACTTTTTGATTTATTTTGGAACTTTGCATTGTCGCAGATGGCAAGGCAGAAACGGGGAGGGCCAATCAGCTGGGAAATGATGCTTGCCTTGCAAGGCCTCATGCATGAAATTGAAAGCATCAGACAATGCAATTGACTGCTTCCTTCCTGTTCATATTTACAAATATTTAAGGAGCCTCCACTCCTGAAATGCTGGCACGTGTATGGATGGGAAAGCTCCTTCCCGCATGGAAGAGGAGCCTGCAAAATGCGGACAAAATTGCCAAAAAAAAATGCTTTAAAATGCTGCTCTATGCTGCTTCAAACAGATACAATGCATAAGGTCCAAAGGGTGTTGCAGTTGAGTTTATTTTTAACACAAATGAAAGAGGCTCGCTCGCTCAGTGCTATGTAGAGGGCTGCACTATATCAAATGCTCACTCACCTACTTGTACCAATTTGGACTAGATACGCACTGGACTGGCACGAAAAGGAAGAAACACCTGTTTTTACGCATGCATGGCCATTTTTGTGCTGTGGCATTGGCCTAGTTGAACATATTTGGGATGCGTGGCTGTGCCTCACTTAGCATTGGCTGTCCCCGCAGCGTATCTGCAAATGTGATTACAAACAGTCGACTAAATCAGCAAAAAATCACGTCTGGGGCCAACGTGTCAGCTGACGTCATTCTGTGACATCAATGTCGTCTTCGGGTGACGTCAGTACCGATCACTCTGTGATGTTTCGACAACTCTATCGACACCTGCTGAAAAATCCCAATTCCTTTACATCATTGAACGTTTCTGAAAAAATGACCTTCCCATTCAATTACTAATTCAATGACTTTTTTGGAACAGTAAGTGTAACTAAACATTTGAGGTTCCACTGTATGCCCGTTTCCTAAAATATTGGAAAGCAATTCAGAGTGAATCGATTCTGGTTTTGAACAGTAGCTGGAAATTGTCAAGGGTGTTCCATAGCAGCTCAATACGCAGGTGAAGGTGTTGGGCAGAATGTATGGTGGTGCAATTCAATCATCTTCAACCTGTTTATTGAGACGCTTGCTTGCGAGAAGGGCTCAGGTTAATCCCCTTGTTCAGTCTGACAGGCCCAAATGAGTGTGTGTGTGTGTGTAAGTGTATTGTGCACACGGACACACATTGCACGAGTAGCGCTCCAATGAGCACTGATTGGCGCACTTCAGATGCTTGCTAATGCCAGTGGGAATGAGCAAAAGCTGACTTGGTGCTTTCTTGACCACGCTGGCAACTGAAAAACACTTGAGTCCGAAATGTTTTGAATGAGACAAATTGCACTCTATACTATCAAATATTAGGTAATGGCATAGTTAATACAATGATAAAGAATAAAGACTTTGGTCACACTTCCTTCTCCAATGCACATGTTGTACCTTGGCCACCTAGGAGCTGGATAAGACCATTCCAAATGGTACCGCTTTTGGGGCGTTTGACTTTGATTCCAAACAACTGCATTTTTTTTTGCATTTGTGTCTGGAAGGAAGCCAGTGTTTGTGTCTAGGTATCAGAAGCATCACTGGAGATCCATAGTTAATCAGTAGTCACCGGAGGTTGCAGGGATCAGCACATCGACCCTTTCTCTGGCAAATCAATTCAATAAAAGGCCTTACTTAAGCTGAACTCGCATCACAAAGTGTGGAAAGGACTGAGAGGATTAAATGCTACATTGTAACGTGATGGAGGGAAGTTTACCAGTCCCTATGCTGGAGATAAGAATGATTCTAAATAATGGAATAAAAGAAGGCCCACTGGTTATTTAGCAATTATGCTGACTTGTACTATTTGGAGGATGGACTCTGAGAATGCCCATTGTCTCCATTCGCTAGTTAAATATACATCCATACAGTTGTGATACAGGAAAAAGAAAATAACTAGCCCTGTCAATGAAGCAATTACCTGCGATGTTGACAGCTTCAAATCCTGACTGAGTATTTCTGATTGTCAAATGCATCTGACTAAACAATATCAAGTCGGACTCGTGGAAAAGAAAGAAAGGTGTTGTGAAAAAGAATGGCCATTAACAAACAACCATACTGACTGAATGAATAGTTTTTTATACCTACCACCGAGGTTTTAGTAGCCTTTAATGTGCCATTTATAAAATGTAACTGCTGGCAATGCAAAGCCACACCATAACCTAGCGGTAATTGTTGTCACACTCAACCCGGTTTAAATTCACAGTCTATTTTTTATTTTATTTTTATTTTAATTGCAGCATGAGCGGCTTACCTTTTCAATCAGACCTTAAGGGAAGAAATGGACCTACCTTTAATGACATGAATGGCCTATAATACAAAGGCTAGACACAGAACAAAGACAGACACGCTTTAAATGCTACTACATACTGAGAAATCTCTAGACGACAACCACGATTAAACTGAGAATTAACATTTGTTTCTCTGAGGCAATGAAATGTTGGTTGACAATCTTATCTGAGCATCCACACTTTAAAAATGGAATTGTCCATAAAATTCATTAATTGACAAAGTGTGTGGCCGTCTGCTTTGTGATACAACCAGAGCAAATAAATGATTTATTGTGTGAACATTTCTTTCACAGAGTACGTAGGTATGTATGATTGCAGAAACATGGGACACGCAAGCATCTCAATGTGCCAGAGGGACAGCATCTGCATATCACTTCATTTCAACGTACGCACGCTGCTGAAAAATCACGGGAAGTCAATTTCCACTAGCAGCTGGACGACAGTGACCAGCCAGACTGCATCGCTCATCTATGTCGAATTGGCATCGGGTCTGTGGGGCTACTTACTGCAGATTGCGTCAGCCTCGTCGGAACCATCTGCACACTCCTGCTCCCCGTCGCAGCGCCACCTAGCGGGAACGCACTGGCCGTTCTTGCAGGCAAAATCTGTGGTTGCGCACGTCTTCTTTGCTGTAAAGAGCAAAATATTAGTTAGCGTATTCTGAATGCATTTACCAACTTGCCACAAATCATTTGAAGATCGAAATAGCACCGGCGGCTAATCAAGGTGGCCTTGTTTAGTTGAAAACATACTTTGGTGAATCCTGATGAAACATTTGAGTATGTTCCAGGTTATTTGTCATCTATCTGACAAACCATAACGGTTGGCCAAAAAGCACAAATGCAGATATTCTGCAGCTACACAATGATAATTGGCCCTCGTCAAATGTGGTTCAAAGACGGATTTTGCCATGCAATGCTTGGGAGATGACTTGACTTGCTTTAGCAATCTCCCTTGTGTGCGTGCGTCATGAATCTGTTGATGTGCTCCCTTGGGGAAATGTTCTCTTTCACTCATTTGGAGAAAACAGACTCTTATCCTTTTTCCTCATTTCTAATTCCTCAGAGTGTTAGTTTTGCTCACTTTGATTTGCCAGGCATTAATGTTAAGGGTTGATGAAAGCAGATGTGCTATATAAAAAAACAAAAAAAGCCACTCAATTGAGCAAAGTGCAATGAAACAATGAATTGCAATGAAGTGCAATGAAGTGAACTTGTTTAAGTCAAGAATGGATACAATGAATGCCGCATACATAGCAACACGCCCGCTTTAACCTTCAATCATGCCATCAGACATTTATTTGGGATGAGGATGTGGCCCATAGCCAAGCACGACAATCGACGACAGTGCATCTGTACAGTGACAATTCCAGCTGTTATGGCGATAAATATGTTACATCTGGGATTTAGCGGAGATGGTGCACAACCGCAGAAATTGTGTCAATGGATGTGAATGAATGAATAGCCCCCAAATCCCAGCTTGATAAAGTGACAGATTTTGAAAGCGGCTTGAGTTAGGGAGTCCAAAGCTTTCAGTATGCCTGCAGACCACAGAAGTTTGTTTGATGAAGCTTGATAGGAAAATGGTTCATGACAATAACCAGAGCAATTTTACTTTTGCACTCACAACCACGGGACAAGCCACCGAGCGCTTGACTCTGTGTTGTGGCAGCTCCCAGAGGAAATGGAAAAGCTCAATAATCATGTATTCCTTGCAAAACGAATTAGCACACCCACCCGGAAACACAAAGAAAACAAGCAAACAAATGTTCCTGCTGGCTGAATGAATCGACGCTCGCTGTGCAAGTCCTCTTTTCTGTATCGTCGCCATTCATGTCCCGAGCTGCACACATGCAGCGAGCGCACTGTTAGCCAGCCCACATGACAAATTATCACTGGGCTTATTGTCCAAAATCATGCACGCGCGGAATTACCTTCAGCTTTTGAAGACTTGCAGCGTTTGGAGCCTGCTGAGTAGCCACAGACCAAAACCACAAAAGATCTACCTGCTGACCAGAGAATCCAACAAGGTCAGCAGCTGTTAGTTAATAGGAGCATTTGAATTTGGATTTTACAGAGACCAATGGCATCCCTTGCGTCTTTCTGTTTGATATGGCTTCAAAGGCTGATAGAGCAAACCATTGGTGGTTTGTGGTCAAGGTGAAAAACACAAAGGGAATCCCAAAGCGCCAGAGGTGAATGTGGATGTGGGAAAAATGCCTCAAATTGTGGATGAAAGTCAAGTGTTATGTAGCTGTAGATTGGTGTTTTGGTTACCAATGACCTGAAGTTACCTCTCAATGTGTAGCTCTCTCTTTTTGTGGCTATCAAGGGCACGTTTGTGATATAACCACTCTCCCACTTCTTCCCTTGCATGTTTCCCAGTCACTAGGTGTATCCACGGTTACCCCGGAACACTGGGATACAAATACGCGCGCACACACCAAACACACCAAACTAGCCTGTCTTGGGTCCTGATCCACAGTGTCTCACACACACACACACACACACACACACACACACACACACACACACACACACACACACACACACACACACACACACACACACACACACACACACACACACACACACACACACACACACACACCATCATCCTTCATTAACATATTTGCTGTTTTCAACCATCGAGGAGATTGATCAGGAAGAACATTGTGCTAAAGGGCCGCTAATCAGGACTGAACATTTCCGTGCCTCCGATCCGTGCCCATCGAGACAGTCGAAAGAAGGTAGGTATGTGCGCTGGCCCAGGGAATGTCAATAAAAGGACTCCCAGCAGGTACTTCTGGCTGCCGCACAACACAATGGTGCAATAGTTGTTGGCAGAAGCCAGTTAGGGTGAAGGGCAGAGGGTGGCTGCCGCTTGGCAGCTTTTGGAGGGCAGCAGCTTTTTTGCTGCTAACCAACAAAGCCCACCTCTTCATAGCCATCCAGAGATGCAAATCGCTCTTCATCAAAGTTTCACACTCGGCTTGCGGTGAACAAAATGCCAATGGCCGCTACTTGGCAAGGACTCTCTGCGCATCCTCATCCTCTCTTCACTTGGACTCCTGTAACTGGCAGCAAGGTGAGTACACTCGTTCACTTGCATAATAGCCAGGCACATTTTCACACATATTTGACACGTGAATCATGTAAAAGCACTCTCATTTATTCACCGAGGCCTATCTTTTATTTGGAAAAAAAGGATAAGTGGTTCAGAAGGTGGATGGATTGCATCCCAGTGTCACAAAGCGAAACCCAAAATGAGCACAGCTTCCCGGATCACCCATCACAGAGATCAGCTTCATCCTAAAGGACAATATCTTTGTTGTACAGAGATGAGACGATGGACAAATCACATCAAGGTGCGCTTAATTAAACGACGTGTTGGCCGCAATAAGGGACTCCTCTTTTGTCCTTTCTTTTCCATCCTATCATGACTTCAAGCACTTAAGAGGGGAGAGACAGACTTAACTCTCTGGCTTATTGTGATAACAGTACGCTCTGAATATTCTGGGGAGAGCTCTGTGCATTTTTCAGGCTGAGCCAACAGGTCAAACAGCCTACACCTCATTTGCATTTTTGGAGACTATCCCTGGGTGGAGACGTTTTTGTTTTTTTTAATTCCTTTGAGTCTTTGTGAGATTATGAGAGTGCTTTTTGTGGTAGGGAAGAAAATTGGACACCTTGGACAAGCCAAAGTCCCAGTTAACTTGTATGCCCAAGTGTTTTGGAATGACTGCATCTGATTCCACTTAACACGTCTTTTGTCCGAGAGCAAAATTTGGGTCTTCTATTGACAGCGGTAATGAAACCAGTCAATCTAAATGTGAAAAATAGATTGAAAATACGGGAGGGCGCAAGTGTCTCAGGAACCTGCCGGAAAAACAAAAAGCCCCGTGTCTATTGGAAGGTGGCGTGTGCTACCAATGGATCCTTTGAACCAAGAGAATCCCACAACTCCGGCCGGGAAAGGAAAAAAAGGGAAGTCAGGGTTGCTCTTTTTAATTTTGCGCTATTTTGCAAAAACGACAGGGATTATTCAAATGAAGAAGATAGGGCCCATTTGGACCCGGGGGCCACCAAAAATTCTTTCTAATAAGAAGGCTAAAAGCAAGTGCAGTGTTTGGTTTATTTAGGGTCACTTCTTGGTAGTTAGTAGATCAAATCCCCCCTGACTGCTTGGCAAAGCAAAGAGAATGTGCTTTGTGTTGTTGCAGATACAGAAGTGCTGTTGGTTACCTTCCAAATGATTTTATAGTCTGTAAAAAATGTCCACCGACATTTGTGTGGCTGTGTCAACAGTTTGAACTTCTCACTTTAATTGTGTCCTTCTATCAGCAGATAATTACTAAGAGCAATCTGGGACGAGTCATTTATCATGTGTCTGCCATCCGTGACTGAATAGAGTGTGAATAAGGCAAAGGCCTTGATGATTAGTATTCTTTGCAGACAGCCCCCACCCCAGCCCAGCGCTATCAAAATGCAAGGAAGTCCTCATTCTGTGAGGACGAACGAGACAGCAGAGTTGTGTCTACGGTGCAAACAAAGCTTGAAAGAGCTTGCACACCTACAATGCTGGACTGTCTGTCTTCCCTCTTTCCAAGGTATGGCTTGACGTTCTCTGAGATAGGACTGCTTTTGTTTTACCCAAGACTGCAAACATTCTGGTTCAACACGCGGTAAATTCACAACTATCGTGTTAACCTCGCTGCTATTTCCCCAATATCTCCTCTAATATCAGACATTGTTACCCTCCTCTAAGTCTCTTTGTCATTTGTCTCTCGACATACAAAAGAGCTAAAGAGGTTAAATTCTCTTGCGCATTAATTCCATCAAGAGAGTGGGAACTGCTTTTGGCCTTCAGCGACATGACGATATGGCTCAAGGAAAGTTCCAAAAACGACACTTGGTTTAAGTTCACAGGAATGTGCCAAATTCAGAGCAGGCTTGCAGTGTTGCAGATAACCAATACGCTGCAGTCCTTAAACGCCTCTCACATACGTACGTACACTTTCAGCAACTTCATTCAACTATGGAACAATCCGTCTCTCTTTCAGAGCTAAGCTTGTGGAATCTAATTGTATTAGCAGGAGACGTGGGGAAGAAGAGTGAGAACAGAACCTGGTGAGCAAACACCAGAAATGGGATTTTGATCTGACAGATGAGACAATAAACCCTCGCTCTGAACCTCTGAAGCTGATCTGTCTTTCCTCCCTCCCAATACTCTTTCAGGATATGGCTCCTCTTCTTCACAAAGAGAATTTCCATCACAGTACAAAGGTAATGGCAGAAGATTTGAAGAGCCAGAGTTTTGTTTTGCCAGGAGTACCATCCGAAGATTCTACATTGGAGCTCAGGTTCCTAAGGTTATATTCAAACATTGAAAAAGGATTGGGAAAAGGCAAAGAGAGCAGTGAGAAAGGCGTGAGAGAAATGTTTTGAAGGGTTCAACTGTGAACTCATTGCTTTTCTGCCCCAAACAAAGGGTGGCCATTGTTGTTAAGTCAGAGTCAGGCCCCTTTCCCACCCCGTCCCACACAGGCTGACAACTATAGGTTTGAACTCTGAGATTAATGTTGCTCCTCTTTCTGTCCCTAACACTGGCTGGAGACTTTATAAATGCCTCCTCCCCATCACTTAGAGGAAAAACACACACCAAGACCTTGTCTGCAAACGGCCGGCCACAAACAAGGGCGAAAGGATGGAGCAACTCAAAGGCACACAATGTCAAAGGAAAGGACTTTGCACTCAAACCTTTCTTAGAACCTCCTGTTTATAGCCTTCGCAAACTTATCGGAAAAGGAAGGAGAGTCCTCAAAATAATATCAAGTGTGGCAGAACCAAGGAAATTTATTCATGTCAAAATGAAAAGGTTACACGCAGAGAATCGGCCATGACAGAACTCGTCTCCTCACATAAGAATGAACACAATTTGAAAGAAAGCTGAAGACGAGCTGAGAAAAGGATGAGCAATAAAACAAAAAAGCTCCTTTTCTTTTTTGAGAGAGTTCATGAAGTGCATCTCACTTACTGCAGTAACTTCAATAGAAGTGAAAAGATTTTCTTTCGAAATCCTGAGCGGAATAAAATATCAAACGAAAACAAAGATTCTCGCAAGAGAAAAAAAAAAAAAAAGTCTATGATACTGTGCTTCTTGATTACCGGACTTACAGTTCATCGCTAAGCGCAGTCAGGTAGTGAAAAAACTTGATAGCGTCGTGCCACAGGTCATAATGAAAGTGGGCAAGAAGGAGATCAGGTTTTTCTTACGCTGCGCTGCGAGACAATTACTTCTGATTGAAACTTAAGCAAGCCAGCAAGATGAGAGATGGAATGTCAACAACATCTAGTGCTCAAAAATAAATATCTAATCATTCATCGAGACTCACTATCCACATTGCCTGGACAGATATATTTTTCATAAATTGTGCAGCCCAAATTTGCCATCAGTATGAAATCTCTTCAAGGCACTTTCATATCAAATAACGTCATCCAAAAAAAAAGGATCTTATGTGCAAGATCTCACGTTGGACTGTGAGATTTATCGGGATTTGACTTCAAAAGAAGACTTTACCGACAGGAATAATAAAAAAAAATGTTTCATGTGGGATCCAAGAGAATTCTTGATAAAGATTTCAAAAGAGTGTATTGAGCAAACTTTGACCGCCATGACACTCAACACTCACCAACAATTGAATTGAATTGAAGGGGGCTTGTTTGAGAACAAAGAATCAATGACGTAGCAAGGAAACAAGAAGGATCAATATTTCACAGTCCAAAAAAAAACAACAACCTTTTTTTAAGGACTTTTCACAGCAGTAAGAGACTCTGAAACAGCTCCCCGTCATAAAATACCGTAATAATATGCAGAAAAGCTTTCATTTTGGTTTCCTTGCCACTACTGAGCTAATACTTTTCAACTGTTTAATATGAGCACGCAACATTGCCTGTATTGACAACGGGCAGTTTACAGAGCTCAGCTCCATCGATCCATTTGAGCCATGCTTAAGCACGACCGTGCCAGGCTTGCAGGGGAAAAGCAGCGAGGCATTCGCTCAGACTGAGACGTGCCAATGTTCAGACAGTGGCAAAATCTCATTTCATGACTCGCCGGTGCCATGTAGGCTAAAGCGCATGGCTGAGAGCACATCCCCGGGCGGCAAACCTCCCAGAGCCTGCGGTGCTAAATTCAACTTGTCTGGATTGAGGAGTTAACAAAATGGAAACCTGTAGGGTGGAGAAAGCATCTGACCGCATCAGTCCGTGGTTTATTGATTGAAAATAAAAACATTGACATTTTTTTTTAGATCCTGACCATGGCTGAATCAATGTTCATTTGTACAATCACGAGTTATTAGGGGGAGGGCGAGTTTTTGCGGGACAACTCCATTCATATCATTACTGTTTTCATAAAAACACAACCTGGAAAAGATTGAGAAGAACATGCGAGTGGCATGTGTACTGGATGTAGCTTATTCACCTACTTTCTGCTGCAGGCTGCTGTAACAGAGGCACTGGCATTAAAATGGATACACACAAGCAATATTTAAAACAAGGGATTGTGGGAGATGGAAAGTGGAGTTAATCAAAGAGAGGCTGGCTGCCTGGGTGCCTGGGTGCCTGGGTGCCTGGGTGCCTGGGTGCCTGGGTGCCTGGGTGCCTGGGTGCCTGGGTGCCTGGGTGCCTGGCAGGCAGGCAGGCAGGCAGGCAGGCAGGCAGGCAGGCAGGCAGGCAGGCAGGCAGGCAGGCAGGCAGGCAGGCAGGCAGGCAGGCAGGCAGGCAGGCAGGCAGGCAGGCAGGCAGGCAGGCAGGCAGGCAGGCAGGCAGGCAGGCAGGCAGGCCGTGGAGTCTTTAAACTCTGCATGCCCACCAGGCCCGTCCATGACAGACTGCCGTGACCTTGTCTGAACACCACGTTTCCCATCTATTTATTTATGTCAAAGTTAAGCTCTCACAATGTGTTCACTCATAAGCATGTGTAAATGTGTCTCGTGCCTGCACTGCAGTCCTTGCACCCTAATTAGAATTTTAGTAGGGACATTTGGAGATAGGTTTGAATAAGTGCTTTGTCTGCTGTTCATGGCTCACTGAAATGGGCAGACTAAAAATGCACGAGTCCTTTTCTACAGACACAAGTGTCTGATTACACGGGATTTTTTATTTGGCTTCTATTTAATGTGACAATTTCTAGTTTGATTCAATCAAAGAAAATGTGAAATAACAACAAAACGCACGTCAAGCGATTGTTGAAGCCATTGCAGGATGAAAAAAAAAAAAAGAAGAACCGTTTGCTGATTAATATGGTCATTCTGACAAGGTGCCCGAGGTGAATCCACAGAGAATTACCACGCAATTGGATAGCTTAGCTTGCTAAGTTGAAACAGCACGTTAGAACTATACACTCGTTGGTCTTTTATCCGGCGCTCTTACAAAACATCCATCTACATTTTGATGTTAAGTGCCTCCCTCACCTCATTTACAATGTAAATGTGAAATGATGGGGAAAGAAAATCGAGGATGTGGAAGAAAGGAAAAAGTAATATACACGTCTCTATCAGAGGTGGAAATGAACAGAGGCAGCATTATCTGACAGCAAAACAGATGAGCCGTCAGCAACCTTTATGAGGCTGTGACGAAATGAGCACAGACAGCCACCGATGCTGCTGCTGCTCCTGCTCCTGCCTCTTTATGCCTCTCTGAGGAGAAGGGAAGGGAAGGAGGTGCAAGAACAAAAGGGAGCCGATCATGACGGGATGCTAGGTGCAGGTATCCTCGCAAAAGCAATTTGTTTTTCATCAAGATTAGCGAGCGATAGCCGCTCTCATTTCCCTTCAGCCAAATTTCAACTCCAATGAAAAGAAACAGTTAGAGGCAAACAGGTAGATAGACGGCAGTGATCTACTTTATTCCATTTACGGCCAACAACATTGAATCAAAGAAATACATTTCAACCAAGATTCAAATTGGTACATTAGTACGAGCCAAAATATGCATCATATGAGACAATTAGGCAGGAATTTGCCTCAGCCTAAGAGCACCAAAAGTGCCTCGACAAATTCCACACCACAAATTGTAATTATACACAGTGGGAGCTGAAAGCATGGAGGCAATTACTTGCACATTGAAATTATTAAATGTCATCAATAATGCATTGAGCGAGTGTTAGTATTACAAAGTTTCATAACTGTTGTGTGCACAACTCATGAATAATGCAGAAAGCGTTGTAATGGCCTCTTACTGACGGGGAGAAGATACCAACGGGGAAGGTCGAAGAAAACAAAAGGCTTTGAAGACTGATTGTGATCATGCTTTCATTTCATTTGACGTTATATGCGAGCAATTGTTCTGTGCCGTCATGGCAAATCAAGGGGAAGTGAAATTTAATGATAATCTTGGACTTTCATTCAAAATAAAGAAACACGCTAAGGCCAAAGCACAAGGGCACACGGGGATGGACGCATTGATCATTTCAGTCATTTCTTTATGGATCGCCGATTCCGCGGCGTACAATATTTCTTCGGGCGAAAGCAGACTAAGCGGAAAAATGATGTACTCAGTATAAATGGGAACTTTTTTTATGGTTGGCAACCAAATCATCCAAAGAGAGGAAAGAGAGAACACGGCTCTTTAAAAGAGCAGGACAAAAGACGTTTTTGTGTTTCACCTGGCACTGCAGTATCCATCTCATCATCCCTGGTGAACTTGTATTGAGGTCAAGAAGAAGAGGAAGCAGCAGGATGGAGGCAGAAACGGAAGTAGAAGTAACAAAGAGATTGAGAAACTCAAGAAATTAGCCACTGGCTACCATTTGCACCTCTCTTGCTGTGAGTCATGGGAAAGTAATGCTGGAAGCTGAAAATGCTGTTTTTATTGAAGCCAATTCATATGGAGTGCTGCTGACCGAAGCACTATGGAATAAAAAGGATCAAATTCCTTTGTTGGTCCCACACAACTAACCTTGTTAGGCATCACATTGCATCTGCTGTAAATACTGTAGAAGCTTTTCTTTATGGCGGCCACACAACAAGATGAAAATATGCCATTTTTTTAAAAGGCTGCCTCGAAATGAATTCATGCCTGGGTGAGCAAAGCCTGAATATGATCACGTTTGCCATCGAGGGATAAGCCAGTGTTTATTCCGACCGACGTTTTGTGAGAACCGATCCTCAAAGGTAGTAAGAGTCATGATTACGACATTAAGGCTTGAAATGAGCACGTTCCAATTTGTAAATTCACATTTTGCATCTCACGCAATGAAAAGCAAGACTGAGAATTTCTTTTCAGTTTTTCCCATGACTGAACCACGCAAAACAGAAGGCTGATGATATTCTTCAAAGAAAATATGATAGTGATACAGTCAATCGACTGATATGCTTATACGTATTTATCATGAGGAACATTGAAGGAGAGTTTTCACCATGACAAAAATGATATCTGAAAAAACTAACTATGAAGCTTGACAAGCCAAAGCCAATAAGGCAGAGATGGAAAGTGGGATCACGCAATGAGGAAAGAAGTGTGCTTTCACATGGAGAACAGCAATGGCAGCTCTTGTGATTCAACTAATAGTGTCCGGGGTTCATCTCAAGGAACAAATATAGGCCTGCAGCGGAGCCTTTTTCTCACACAGACAATGGATGAGAGTCAAGAAAAGGAAAAGGAACAAGGCAGAAGTGTATCCAAATCACTTCCGCCCCATCAGCCGCTCGCTCACACTCGACACGATGGCTCATTATTGTAGATCGCACCTTGGTCATTGGAGCAGGGGGAAGAGAAGCGGTGAGGTGAAGAAAGATACCCACTGCTCCGTCACCCCGTTCGTCATAATCAGCCCCTCATCATTTCAAGCCAAAGCATAAAGTGCTTCTTCAGCCTTATTTTAAGCGTGCTTGGCGATATTCTAGTCTATCACAGTTTTAAGCACGCTTCCGTCATCCCGTATTGAAACTTATTCAACTCATGGGTGTCATTGAACTTTCATTCAAACATTCAATTCATATTTGTGAGCCCTTGGGCTGATTTTAAGCCATGGACTTTTCTCACCTATAATGAATGGAAATGTATTGCAGATGCAGGCATGCCAACACACGCGCGCACACACACAATCTTTGGGGAATCCAAATAATGTCAATGATCTCTCACTCTTACCATCTATTTCCA
The DNA here is from genome assembly GCF_054491065.1 of Syngnathus leptorhynchus. Classification (NCBI taxonomy): domain Eukaryota; kingdom Metazoa; phylum Chordata; class Actinopteri; order Syngnathiformes; family Syngnathidae; genus Syngnathus; species Syngnathus leptorhynchus. The sequence continues at coordinate 10,623,596 of NC_141207.1, forward strand.
CGCTCAAACATCTTATGCCTTCAAAGGTGTTAATTATAGTAGCAGATGTTGTGACATCTCTATTCAATACAAGAGTTTGAATTGAAACTAGAAATGATTACGATCACGCAAACGTTTTTTTTTTCTTGTCGAGTTGCGTCGGATTGACACGGCAGCTTTAGGGAAATGAATACTCCAAGGAGAGATGGTTTACACAGACATGAATCGCTTTCATTTGAATGTTCCTCAACATGCTTTTTGTCATTTGGTGGGGTTTCCAGCCACGTCGTGATCATATTTGTGTTTGCTTCCACCTGTCTCTCATTTCAGGCTTAATTCGATTCACGGATGCTAGCACACATTACATATTCACGCCGTCGATGGAATACAGAAGACCAAGGGCACTGGGAGCCAAACTAATGCCAAATCGTCATCAAATGGCTGCAGAAGCATTCTTTCTAGATGAGGCCCAAACAAAAGTATCATCAAGCAGATTGACTTGTGCATATTGATGATTTCATCTCAACTTGACCTTTCCTACTTTGGCTGGAGCAAGAAATATGCCAATATGTCACCTGCGTGTTATTCTTTGCAGTTCGCAATGATACTAAAAGCCTGAAATCCCTCCCTGTCCAAGTTTCTAGACATCGCCCGGAAAAGTGCTTTTCCCAATCCATTTCCACCAGCTATTGATAGATTGCACATTGTTATGGCAAATAAATGTAGAATAGATTGATTGAAAACAAAGGATTAGAAGAGCGCCAGGGCAATAATGACAGAGAAAGTCAACAATTTGAATGCATGCTAATGCAAATGCAATAAAAGCTATTTACCATAATTCACATTTTTAAAGCCCTATTAAATGTCATATGCTGGAGTAGAATGACTTTGTGCATTCCAAGAATGTATCCAAGGTGTGCGAGATAATGATCCTGACAAATTGATGGAGCTCTAAAACTGATTGCATCTTTTCACACAACTGAAAATTGTGTTTGTCAAATAAAATATAATCAGGTCAATAAAAGGTAGCAATAAAAGCTCCGTTTTATATGTCGCTTTCACTCGATCACGATGTGGTTTATTAATTAGGAGCTATCGTACAAGAGCAGGAAAAGCAACATATAGAAAGGAGCATTTGCTTGGTCTCAACGCCGGGAAGAGGGACGGGACGAGACGAGACATATCTAGAAACAGGAAGCGTCATGGATTGCAAACAATAGGCTCAAGAAATGATGCAAAGAAGGTCAAATGAGGATGGCCTACATGGCGAGGTTAAAGGACTGCTGTGTCAGGCGTTCAAACGGAGGTCACAACGTATTATCTGCATGACTGGAACTTCCAATGGACTGCTGTGAAATAGGGGTGCAATCAAGCACATAGATAGACTAACATCACCTTTAATAGGATCACTCACCTTTTCACTTAGAGAGAAAATAATAAAGGAAACCGACAAACTCCGCCAAAATCTCTTAAGTGAATAATGACCATCATCGTACCTTTTAGATCCTTAACAGCGGCTACAGACTATATTTTCTTTTCTCAAATGACCTTGGCTTTCAAGATCGTTGAAGCTTTTCTAATCAAAAACCTTTCGAAATCTCCTACTTTAGCACGGCTCCATTCAAATGTGTTGGTTTTTTTTTTTTTACTAGCCTTCAATATCCTAAAACATTTAAACACACATGACCATACACAGAAAATATTTGGGGGTTTCTGAAAACGATGAAAAATGATGGCATGAGAGGGTGCTGTTTACATTGGAGGAATACGGCGCAGCCAAAAATCCATTACCCAATTTCAAGCCAAGGATTAATGAAAGGATGTAAAGTGACATGAGATTGGAGAATGATAATCCCTTCAAAACGATAACCGTGTTGGTGTGAATGCGGCACGGCAGATGAACAACCATTGTTGACTTACATATCCTATAACACTCAGCGTGAAGCATTCTATTCCAGTCGCACTACAAGTTGTACATTTCTGTCCATCCATGGATAGAAACTCACACTTGAGATGATCTAGATTATGATTGAGCCAAGGAGCTGAAGAACAGTCCGGATGTTGTTGCGTTGCATTGCAAAGGGTCAAATTCAAATCAAGATACGATGAAACCCGTACTGGAACGGTTCCAAGGTATCTTTTTACATGTTGCATGTGCCAGGCACACCTTTCTCTCCAGGTCCTAAGGCCTCATTGAGATGGATGGCAGACAATCAGGCTAATTCCAAAAGACTTCAATTAGCATGGAACGCAGGGCGACCTTCATTAAGAACCTGTGGCTTGCGATAAGGCTCCAGCCAGGGACGAGACAAACCAAGCATCCATCTTACACAATGAGCACACTGTGACACGCCGGAGCCACCGCGTAGATTAACGCCAAATGAAAGCCAAATCAGACCAAGAAGACAAAACAGCGGAGATAAGCAAAGGATGAAGAGGAAAGTCACTCTGAAGGAAAAAAACATTTGACATGGGCGAGCGAGGGCTGACTGTCAAAAGACTATCAAAGTAGAGGAATGCGCAGTGGAGAATAGGCATGAACAAAGGCTGAATCATTCAAATGCACTGCATTTATTCAGCGATAGAGTAGCAAAATGTAAATTCCTATCCGCTTTGGTGGAATCTTACTACTCATAAAAATATAACTGCATTGGTTCCATCTGAGCTCTGACCCTTATGTACAGTTTGACAACGGGAAAATGTGCCAAAGCACGCACAAAAGGGGCTAATCATCCATTTCCCATTTTAAAATTGCGTGTGTGTGTGTTTGTGGCTGCAAATCCCTCTCCATGTGTCCATGTGACAGATGGGCTCTCAGAGTGGAAGTTCAAATCTGGTGCTAGGGGAGAGAAGGACTTTTGGCCGTGACAACCTTCACAAGTACATATATTGGCTGGGTGAAGGCCCAACCAAAGCTGGCCAAAACAACGGCACAAGATTGCGCAAGTGCTTTTCATATGTCACACAATTACCAGAGCAGTTAAATCCAGATTGAGCTGCTTGTAAATTTGAAATGAATTTACAAATCAGGAAGAGAGGACATAATACAAACGGACACGCTCAGCTGTGGAGTTTCTGCGTACCTTTTTTGACAACATATGGTAGGTAGCGCACAAGAATAACAAGTGTGCAGTTAAAGAGCACTTGAAACTTGTGCTATTCATTTCAAACATCAAAGGTATATGAAGAATTTGACGCAGTGACAAGAGTAAGTGCTTTGTGGACGTGACCGCCACTAATGTTCCAGTTCAATTTTTTCAGGCCTCTGATTGAGTGAAGTACTAACATCAATGTCAATTGGTCACGTCTCAAATGTACTTTGTAGACTCGCTCACTCTCTCTCTCACTGGACATAACCTTTCTTTTCCCGTACACTTATTTCCTTTTCATAGTCAGTCCTTATGCAAAACGCTGGTGATGCATTTATAGCACCAATGGTGCTGTAATTCAAAAGTTTCCACACGCAGGTGTCAAGGTCAAATTGTCCTTTCAATAACCCCGTCGCTCAATGACATGCTGATTGGTCTCTTTTTTTCCCCTCAGCTACAAGTCGGCACATTCTTTTGTTGCCCTTCTCGCGTTCATTCTTTCTGTTCTCCCTCTCGCTAGCTTTCATCTTTCCCTTGGTGTTTCTCCCGGCTTCTGAAGTTATGCCACATTCTGCCAATGAAGAAGAAGAAGGAGAATGAAGGGATGAATGTGGGTCACAGGAGGCCGTGCATTTCAAGGCTCTACTCCACGAGTAAAAAGGAAATTGATCTCTGGCTGGCTGGCTGGCCTTCTCTCCTATTCGCTTTAGGACCGGCCTGGGCTCTCGCTCTCTCACGCGAGTTCATGGAAACAGGGTTCATCTGCCGTTTGGATCTCGCACTTTTCCAAAGCAGCAGGTGCAGCCATGCTGAGATGCAGCATCATGCAGTCAAACAGCGGGTTTCGTCCCCTAACAGCACTGTTTATGTGTGAAAGAATGGTCAGCTCCATTGTCAAAATGTCCAAAAGAAATGTACGTATTTGAAATCGACTCCAAGCAAATGTTGTAATATATTACCACCTGCTGGTCTTTTTGAGTCCCTTTTTATGAACCCGGAGGTTGTGCCCATAGTTCATGAATGGACATGGAATAATAAATGAGCAGCCCGCTCATTACTCCAGTAATCGATGGAATGATAGATAGTAAGATTTATTCTAAAAAGATGCATTTGTAACAGCACTAATTACATTTCAATGAGTTCACCTTAACCCCATACATGTGTTCAAATGGATTTGTTCTGTCCATAGATGGGAGGATATTGGATTAATGTACAAGTCTCCTCAATTTGTTTGGAAAGCCTTAAAGCTTCTCTCCATCTTGCCAGCAGGTGCTCTGCTGACAATAATCTGTGAACAAACAAAAACGCAAATTCTTGTCAAAACGTGCGTGTACACCAAACACGAGCTTCTACTTTCATTGTTTTAAGATCATGGTGTTTGGGAATAGTTTTATTGAAATGAATTGTATTTTTTTTATTGAAATGAATCCAACAGAACCCATGTTTTGTCCTTAGCCAGGAAAGGAAACACAGGAGAGAAAAAAAAGCAGTGAATAAAAACAATATGCAAATCAGGGAATAGTCATTTCAAATTAAAATTCCCCTCGAAAGATTGATCCCCCCAAAAAATAAAAAAAAATAAAAAGACACGTAGAATCTCATCGTGGTGTCGAGCCAGCACACGGGTATTAAGAGTTATGTTTTATGCAACGTGATTCTTAGCCGATCCTCAGCTGCATCTGCCGGACAGAACGGAGCACGCTCCAAAATCAGATTAAAGCAAATATAAATAACATAACTGAGAGATACATAGGAGTAGATTTTGTTAATCTGAGCAGCAGATTAAAGCCATGATACTGTGTCAAACAGATGAGGTGGGGGCTTCAAGAGTAGCTCACAATCATAAAAATGCAATGACAAATTTCAAAGTATGCACATGTGATCTGTTCAACTAAAGCAATTTAAAGGGGACAAATGATGGAAAATAGACTTTTCATTGCTTGTATACACACAGTTTGGTCTCTGGAGTTTCTATTGGCCCATCAAGTGTGAAATTAAACAAGGGAAAAGAAATCTGCGCTGCCACATACACAACTCGCGCAATTTGGCGGCACCGGCTCCAAAAGGAAAACTAGAATGCCTGCTGTCTTTGCAAGGGCTGATCACAGTTACTTGTTCAGATACAGGGCGCTCGCTAACTGCTAAGTGTACCCCCCTTGGCTCCGCCTTTAGTTGTCATGGTAACCAAATGTATACTTTCCACGGGCCCAGCAGTAGCTATGTGGAAAGGATGGGGGATGGCGGACTTGCCCGCCCGCCCGCCTGCCTGCCTGCCTGCCTGCCTGCCCGCCTGACTTGCTTGCTTGCAAAATGGACATCCCAAACATATCACCATACCTCTGGACTGTTTTGAATTTCCATCTCGCACGTGTGTGAGCGACCTTGGTAATTGATTGTATTCTGGCTATGATAGCTTCATGAAGCAGTCGGCGACCCCCTGCTTTTCAAATATGAATTTCCCATCAAATTAGAAAGCACCAAGGGGCAACATGACATTAGCCCACACATGGAGTGAGTTCATAGTTGATATGAATGCACTGCACAAAGGCAGGACACAGATGTGTAACAGATGCAAATTGGCCTTAAAATGGAGCAAGAGAGCACCGAGAGAGACGGAATGGCCCTAGGCAAGCACTGACCTCAGCTAAAATTACCTCCGTGCTGCACCCAACACTTATTCAGCATCCTCAGTACTGTTGCTTGATAGTGTGTGATAGTACTGGCTTTGGCAAAAGGGAGTCTCTCGCACACCGTGGCCTTCGCATCGGACAAAACGCTCACCGCGTTTGACGAACAGATGATCACATTTGATTCTTATCGCTCATATGAAGCCATATTCTACAGTCATGTCTTGACATACTGTATGAATGAATGGATGGATGGAAATGGGATTAAGCCCATTGAAAATCAAAAAAGAAATATTTTCTTCTCAGAAGATTCTCAGTCGGCTCTCGTGTGCACGTGTACGTGTCACAGAAACGACACCCCGCGACTTGCACACTTCAATGCAGAGCAGCAGCGTGAAATGTGTTGTGAGGTCCCCTCCATGGGAAAGACTGGATGACTGCTGAAGAGACGCTGCCCCCCCCCTTTGACCTGGCCAGCTTCATTGTCATGCGCTTGCACACATTCACATACCACTAATCAGTGTAAACACCCGCGCGCGCGCACACACACGTACAATTAAAGAATATCTCATAGTAATCAATGAAATCAATCATGATCAATATTCAACAGTTCCTTCGTTATTTACAGAGTAAGGCAAATTGAAAACTAACATAGCTGATTTTGACTGTGCCACAGGGATTAGGCATGTTTAAATCCACTTAAATCTGCTGTCAAAATGATAAGGCCTCTTTTTTTCCGTATTCTGCAACTGAAATATAGGTCATACAGAGGAGAGGAACATTGCCATGTGTTCACAAATGTTGAGCGCTACTGCCTGCCTACATTCACAACAAAGAAAGAAAGCACACGCATTCTCAAAAAGCCCCACGCCGTACGCTCAACGGCGCTTTGCCGTCGTTTCCCTGGGCAACAAGAGCGGAATCTACCGTGTTGAGAATGGAGCTGGAGGAGAAAGAGGAAAGCGTGATGGAAAGCACACATGACATCCTAATCTTCAGCAAGCATCTGTGCGAGAAGTCGGAGGAGATGCCGCACAACAGTACATGCTTGCCATCACATCAAATATGTCTACCTGAAAAGTAGCATTAAAACCAGTTGAATGTCAATTGAACAAAATCAGAATGCTTTGTTTGAATCCGTGTCGATTTCACGCCAGTAAGGTCACATCAATGGACGTATGGCTCCAGAAAACAACGTCGTGCGATGCAGTGCTACTTTTGAAGCACACTTTCTATTATGGCGCAGAGTACCTCGGGAATTTATTGCAACCGGTTTTGGAGGTTGAATTGCATTCAGCAGAGCTAGCGAAGCCTAGTTTAGCTTCAAATTGGGAAAGCCATCATTAAAGTCAAGCAAACAGCTCATTTGAATTTTTTTTAATTTGGCACCAGGGCCAAATTACATTCACATGAGCCCTGCTTGAAATCATCCTGTTCCTTCTGATCTTAACTGATTCAACCCTTTTTGCCTGAAACTTCCTTGCCAGTGAGATTAGGTCGCACAGAGCGGCGACATCTGTTGGAAGAGCTGGCACAGCGCCGTCACTCTGGCTACCGGATTTATCCTTGACCAACCTATCAGCCGACGCTCGGCCTGTGCGTAGTTTCTCTCGGCCCTTTGGCGCAGCTTTACTGACCCACGGGAAGTGCAAAAATGTCGGCTGAAGGAATCAGGGGACTAAAGAGTGCAAAGCAAGTACAAATATGAATGCAGCACAAGTGCAAGGTCAAAGTGAGAGTGTGAAATTTGAGCACAAATATAAAAATATATATATAAAAATAGCAAATATTTGTCCACATGTTTCAGCCAATATCTTTGAGCAAGTCAGATTCATTCAAAATCTGACAACACATTGCAGGCTAGCGCAAACAAGGCATTGAAGAATCCCAATGGGTCTCTCATTGAAAATGTCACAGCCACCCACGGTCACGGGAAAGTCCTACAACGTACGTACAGGCCCAGCGACCGTTGTGGCTGACCGGAAGACAAGTGATGAATCAACTCATTCAAGCAATTAGTGCCATGACACATTCTCAAGCCATAATTACTCGTCTGGTTGTCCATGCAATTTGTTAAAGGCATTCACAAGCAGTCTGAGGGAAAATCAACGCGCTTGGGGGCGTTTTCTCACTTTTTCTTGGACATTTGACATTTGGACAGTTTCATTCTTTTCAGCAGAGGTGACCTTGCCGACAAAATCCGGCCAGTTTCCCTACGTCCGTCCACATCTTTAAGCAGTAATAGTTGCATTCATGAATGCTAAATTTGTCATCCGACAGTCTCATGGCATTGCATTTGTAATCCTATTTCAGGCAGAAATGACCCAAGCGTCGCATAGTGGCGAAATCGTTTGAGTGACAACGGTCCTACGTAGCAGCTGAAAGATTAAAACATAATGTCCGCATGTGAGCTATCAGAGGGCAAAAGGGAATGAGGGAAATTCCTGCGGCCATATGACCTTTTGTCTTGGCTTGTGCAAGTCCTGCACACTGATATCGAAATGAGATTCCAAAGGGGCCCAGCGAGTAAAGTAGCTTACTTCTTTTCAGCATAACCACTTGTTTGAAAATCCTCGCACGAGCCTCATTTGAAATGGCCGGGAAGACCCGACAAGGATGAACGTCGGTAACGTACACACACAGCAAACAACGGGATCGCGAGCGGGATGCACGACTTACGACAGTTCTCCTCGTCGCTGTTGTCCGAGCAGTCGTCATCGTCGTCGCATCTCCAAAGGCTTGGGATGCACCTTCCGTTGTTGCACTTAAACTGTCCGGCTTCACACTGCGATTCTGTATCCATTCCTGGGTTTGAATCAAACAAAGAGTCAGTCATCGTGTTCCTATTATTTGGAAGCAGAGTGCTTGTCACAGTGACAATGGAAAATTAGAAGGGATTCTTTTAGCATTTGCTTGGCTTGAATGAAGATGTCATGTTTTCACAAGACAATCTCATCTTCACATTTGTGTGGTCTCAAGTTTTAGTTTGACACCATTGATTTCACTGCACGAAAATGTATCTCTGACTCATTTGTGCTTTAAGGTGTTTTGACAGACTACGTTTGGAGCACACGTTTTACGGCTCCGCAAAAAGACAAAACATAGATTGCAGGCAGGCAAGGCAGGCAGGCATGCAAGGCAGGCAGGCAGGCAAGGCAGGCAGGCAGGCAGGCAAGGCAGGCAAGGCAGGCAGGCAGCCAGCCAGCCAGGCAGCCAGGCAGCCAGGCAGCCAGGCAGGCAGGCAGCCCACAGTGACTGTCACACATCCCGCATGCCCTGCATGCACAGACAACACGTGCAGTGGTCGTGAGGCTCCCTCCACCTGCCCCCCGGCACATTGTCACCTTGTGTCACCGCTGTGGTTCCGTTCATTGGGTGACTGTGATGGCAAGTCTTTCGCAAAACACGACCCGATGAGGCAAAGCAAAGCGTCCTACCTTTCGCGCATTGGAGCTCCAGAAACAGCAAATGGAAGAGTAGGATCTTGCAGAATCCGGTCCACATCTTGAAGTCCGTCGATTGATCATGCAATCGAAAGTGTCCCTGCAAAGATGTCGTTGCTGCGTTGCGTTGGATGTTTTCGCTCTGTCGTTCTGTAAATGTGTGTGATCCGCCGGGCTGGGTTTGGTCAAGTCTGGGCTGGGCTCGGTTGCTCGGGGTTTCTCGGGGTTCCTCGGTTCCCTTCTTTCTCTCCCTGTGCGTCCGTCCGCCGTCGGCTGCCGTTTGAATGCGTGACGTTTATGGGCGGGCGGGATAGCTGAGCCTGAGCCGAGCCGAGCGGAGCCGACGGTGCTGTGCGCTAATTGGCAGTTCGTTTAAAAACCAGCTTGGGAGGTCGTACCTGCTGCCCTGCCACTGCTGAGTCACGATGAGAAAGAAAGAAAGAAAGAAAGAAAGAAAGAAAGACGCATCTTGAAATATGATGAAGACGATCGCTATCTTAGGCGCGTCTCGCTCGACTCCAAACTTGAAGTTGAATGTTTCTCAATCAGCGCTCAGAAATAAACTGAAAAGTGAAAACTACACGCTAAAAAGGAAACAAAGGTCACACCGAAATATGAGAATGGATTTCTTTCTCTTCTCGTTCATTTTGCAGCATTCATAGGGAAAATATAAAAATAATAATAAATAATGCTTTGAGAAAAACTTGAGGAAAAAGTCATAGTGTACAGCTGCCAAGACTCCTGCAGTCAGTCAAATGACTTATTTCGACGTGCAGTGAAGAATTTGTAGGATATGAACTAAATGATACGTGTCTGCACTGCAGCACCAAGCGGTTTGAAGCAATTGGGCTTTGCTTGCAGGTCAGCTGCGGCTTAACATGGCTCATGTTTTTCAAATGACCTCAGCGCATAAATAATACATGGACTGTAAATGTCATATTAGGACAGTGGTGACACGGTGATTGCAATTGCTTCGGTCAGAAAGTTAAGATTGAACAAAGTTTTTGGAGTCAAAATAGATCAGGAACTTTTTGGAAAATGCTGCTATGATTGGCGTGTTAGAATTTCAGTCCAATGCCGATTGTTTCTTGTGTGGGATGACGCACGCACGCACGCGCGCACGCAGATGGACAGACAGACAGACAGACAGACAGACAGACAGACAGACAGACAGACAGACAGACAGCTGGCATTGGCCTGCATCCTCTCCCCTTGAACTTGAGCGCAATATGATTCATGCAGGCAAAAGTACCACAAATGTATCCCGTGTCATCTCTCATCCATCAAGCCCAGAGGAATACAGCATTTGTGCGCTGCCCTGCAGTAGCGATGAGCTCCAAATAAGAAGGTGAACTAGAGCAGAAGGACAAGTTCGCCGCGCACACTCCGACAACAAACACACACACTTTGGAGTTCAAAGAGTCCAATGTGGCACATTTTTGGTCTCGAGAATCTCAATCGGATGAATCAAAGCGACCAGCCTGGATTTACATCCGAGCGTTTCCAGCTGAGCCTCAGTACAGAGAGCACGTGTGCTCCCCCGAAACTAATGTTGCCATTCTCATCAATTGTCATCGTTCACTTTTGACCTTTAACATACAAGCCATACGCATCTTGTGAATGCATGTGACTTCCTTGGTGTGTCATCAGCGTGACCTTTATACGTGAGCGTTCACTTTTATTAGGCCATCCTTTGAACGATGCTAGACGAGGCTAATCTGACATAAGTGCTAACCGGGTGAGCGGAGAAGCAAGAAACTTGCACTTGCACTCGTGCTATTTCCACACTCAACTTTTTTTCCCTTCCCGTCGGTCAGTGCTGAAATGGTGTTCATCGGTCATCCCTCCCTGCATATTGCAATTCATCTTGGCTGCAGGACACTGAGCGAGTAAGACTTGATACCTTCAAAGTGATACCTTTGCCACACTTATCTCTTTATCTGCCTCTATTTGTCTGTGTTCTCATTTGATTCTTTCTCGCTCATCTGCTTCAGGCATGTGACTTAGTGCGGAGTGTTGATGGGAAAAGGCAACACATCTGGTGGTCAGCAAATGATCTCTCTTTCCTGCAGAGTCTTTCCTCCGTGTAAATAGTGTATTGGCACAGTACTCGTGCACATCTCTGCCATTACGGCTTGTGACCCAAAAAGCAGGATTCCATGATTGAGGTCTTGTCGATCGCTGGCTGGCCGGCTGGCTGGCTGGCTGGCTGGCTGGCTGGCTGACCCGCTGCAGGGAGAAAATGCACTGTATAAAATGGTCACGTCATTAGCAAAATATTTGAAAACGGATTCATAGAAACATGATGTGAAATCATTTTGGATTACACGACTGTGATTGAGTCATTTGCTGACAGCTAAACCCTATAGAAAGAGATTTTCAGTTTTCAGCTTTAAGGAGACATCATTACCACACACAGCCCAGAAATAATATGTCGCCACATAAACCCCATGTATAATTCAAAAGTCAAACATTCCTCATGCTCTAGTAATCTGGTTAAATAATTTGGGATTACATAGCCACATTTAGGGCCATGGCAGATCCCTCCCCTCCGTTGTGTGGTACAAAGGGCATTTGAGACCTCCCTCCATGTACAGATAATCTCTGAGTGGCTTCAGCAATGAACACAAGAATGGTTTTATAGTATCTGGAATTGTGTGTTAACGGCTAATAGGAATGTGTGTTCCGTCCGCCCCCCGGCCATTGGCTCAGGAAGCGCACCGTGATGAGTCGTTAAAAGCCAAAGCCTGTATTTTCTCATTTGCCATGTCAAACAAATTCCACCCGAATGACATTTTTTGTCATATTCATCGAGCGAAACCTGCCACTATAGCTTTTTTTTCCTCAAGTCTAAATCAGAGTCAATTTTCTAATTTGTCCCTTTTTCTAATCGTTTCCCCATCCATCACAGAGACAAATGTTCTTTCCCTTTCACCAATATCAGGCTACGGAGAGCAGCGTTGGATTTCGATATTCAAAAGGTAACCAGGAGACAGAAGAAAAGTGAGAAGAGTGAGGCTGCTAAAGGTAGGATTGAAAGGACACAAAGCAGCCAGCCAGCAAGCAGGGCAGGGCAGGGCAGGGCAGGGCAGGGCAGGGCAGGGCCGGGCCGGGCCGGGCCGGGCCGGGCCGGGCAGGGCCGGGCAGGGCAGGGCAGGGCCGGGCAGGGCAGGGCCGGGCAGGGCACTCCTCAACCCTGCCATCCCCTGGGAAACTGGCCAGATGTATTGAAGGGAGAAAGAAGCCAGATCATTACGCAGAAAAGGTTGAAAGGTCACAGCAGGGAGCAGTCTGCACAAGGAGAGCAGAATAGTACCTTAAAACACAAGGCTCGAGAAAAGAACAAAGTGACGTTTGTTATTGTGATTATTATTCTTATCAGGGTAGGACGCAAGCCCCACTGGAGCAGGACACATGGGACATAGCATTCAAAGAACTTGATATCTATTTTCCTACCTTCATTATTTAGGAATACGGGGAGGTTAAAAAAGGCCTTTTTTTTTTTTTTTCCCTGAGCAGTATCATCATCCCACAGCTTCATGATGACTGTATGAATTTGAATGAACAATGCGTGTTAGAGTGACTAAAAAGGCATGCTCAGTCAGCACTGCTCACTCACTCTCACACCTCCACTATTCCCCATAGGGCAGATTGTAACATTATCCAGTGGAAAAGCAAAATATCCTCATCTAAATGCTAATCATAAACGGCATTTCCAATTATTTTCTCACTGTGTCTAATTTCCATTTACTCACAGGCGAGCGTCTACGTGGCTTTCCCCTTCCTCAACTTTCAACAGTTTATGAATCATTTGGAAAGTGCACACAGCAAACGTGTGCAAAAACAGTAGTGGATGAGCAACGGGGATTGAAATGGAAAGCTGCCACACGTTAATGAAGTGACATGCAAAGTAGGCTATAGGGCTGACCTGCCTCCAGTATTTCAATGGAATTAAGAGGATGAAGACGGAAAATTAAGATCACTTCTAATCCTTCCGTCAAAGCAGTAAACAACTCAGAAGCCAGACACAAGCAAGAACAAACTTGTTGATGGAAGAGAAAAAACTTTGAATAGATGGACATTTGAGAATCATTTGCTGCATCGTGGAGCCTAGAGGAAAGATCATTCTTCAGAAGATTGTTGGAGAGCTGCTGAATGAAGAACTTTCCCATCATGAATGCACGTCCATATTTTGTGTGTGGACGTATACATTGAGCTCAGAGCCTCACTTGTTGTGAGTTAGTGCTCCAACGACAAGCAGTTGGTGTTCTTCACAGGGGTGCTAAAAGAATCTTCCTTAGGGATTAGTGGAAGGATTTAGACAGCAAGAATGAGGTTGTGCTTTATTCTTCTGCTGAAGCCATCATTTGCTATTTGATAGGGGTCTGCATTGACCAGCACATGTTGCCAACAAATTAGGTCAAGTACAGCTTTGGCTAGATAGCCTTGGTCATCTCTTAAACCCTCTTGAAGAGGGTGAAAAGGTGTCTCCTATGTATGTATGTATTTGCCCTCCTTGTTTTTCTTTTAAAAAACATTGGGACAAGGAGCCAGCGCACTGATGGGATGCTGCTGACCTCAACTCGGGACATTGTGAATAGGTGGCTCCATGACCTCTAAGAGCAATTCCAGCAAACAGAGCTTGCTGACTGACTCTTAGGCAGCTTTTTAACAAGGGGAACCGGAGGATGTGCTGCATCCAACAACCAAGTACAAAACAGAAACCTGGCCGGCCGGCCTTCACCATCCTCCACAGCTATTCCAAGAAACACATCTGCTTCTATCCAACCTTATTTAGCCCATCCATACATCCATCCATCAAGAGCAATTTTGCAGGTTGAACCGCATTGTGTCCCTTCCACAACATACGCTCCTTTTCTTCAATGCAAGACAGATTATTTCGCTTTGGCGGCCATATGGTGTTTGCAAAGTGGAGAGAATCCCCAAAACACACAACATGGCAAGGTGAAGGAGGGTAAGCTAGACTGCTTGCCAAAACAAAACCGTGAGCACATTTACGACATGATTGCATATGGACAGTAGGAATATCAATGAGGTTTTGAAAACTCACTCTTATGCCCGCAATTCTATTTTTCATTTCTATTTGTACACTGATGAAATTGGCCAATCAGAGACTGCGGAGACCAAAGGTTAGGCTCATTGTTAAGTGAGCAAGTTCATCAAATTCATTTTCGACAGTGCGAGCAATGGAATTGTGCAAAGGCGCTGTCTTTTGGAGGACTGCTTCCACTATCTAGCGAGCATGATGCAAATGACTGAAAGGGGGCAATGTTTCCGCTAATACAAACAAGTCAACTAACACTCGGTGTGTGGGTACCGTACGTATGCATGCTGGATGATTGCTTTGTGCATGGAGTGCGACGTGGATGCTGGCTAGAAATACACTAGCAAGAATCAGGAGAAGTTGACATGGGCCACCACCGGGAAAGGACTAAAACCACAAGGTTATTTTTTTGGGTGACCTTCCTAAATGGCGTACCCAGCACAGCAAGGGTATTGGGCTTCCAGTCAAAAATTCTCGATTTGTGTATTTTGAATCATTGATGTTCCGTGCGGGAGGGCCCATGTTATTGTATGAATGTGTGGGAAGCGATGCGGCCGGCAGTACATCTCATCTTTACGCTGATGGGGATGAGGGATGGATTTAGCAGTGAGCCAGGGCACCCATTCAAGAATCTAGCCCCATTCACTCGGCCGCAATCCCACATCAGCCCCGCATTTGGGTGGGGTTTAGCAATTTGCCATTGGATTTAGTCCAATTTGACCAATATTCAGCACGAGTATGAACAAAAAAAAAAGTTTTTTTTTTCTCTTTGAGTTTGATTTCTCCGTCATTTGCACAATTGAGGTGAATGTCATCGAGTCTTTTATATGAATATTCCTGCGGATAATTAAGGCTGGTTGCGAAAATAGGCTCAGGAACATGAAATCAATGTCGCGCTATTCAAGAAAATCATGATCTTTGCCCAATTTATACAATATTTGATTGTTTTAAACAACGACGAGAAAACACTCCATTGCAGAGCTCACAGCCAAAGTGGCAGACCCCAATCTTGAATATTTGAAGTATTTGAGTGCCAAGCACGACATGCAGATCGGAATAAAAATAGAAAAGTAGCGTATCACTGTGGCTTTCATCATAATAGATGAAACCACTTTTTTCTTCCATCCAAGCAATACAGAGAGCAAAGCGTGATGACAGAAAGCGCTGGGTGGCAGATAAGAGAATCCAAAGTGGCAACGGAGAGGAGAGGCAGGAAAAGAGGTCAGAATATTTCGGAGAGGGTCGGCAAAAATAGACAATTATGATCAAAAATGAAATGGCTTGCTATGGATGATGAGATATATTACATGAGAACACTTGTCCAAGGCTCATCCCAACTTAGCTACTGAGTAAATGTGATTGATAATGTACACATAGATGGACAGAGAAAAGACTCTGCAGACATCTTTGAGTGGCAAGTGCCTGCACAAAAGTCATGTGACACAAATGATGTTTCCAAATAGAGTACTTCTCAGCATTGCATCGTTGTGAAGTGAAGAGGCTGACTGTGCTTAATTAAGCCGTCTGTATTGGGAGGAAAAACATTCATTGACATCCTCCAGAGTGTTTTGTCACTCTCGTGGTTGAGACTAATCAACATAAACTGCAAACAAGCAACTGCACAGCTGCCAGAATATTCATTTGAGGCCATGGAGGGATGGGAGGCATGAATTTCTCCTAATGAGCCAACCAGCCTTTGTGAATAAAAATGTCAACAAGTTCACAATTACAATACGAGTGAAAAATAGATGGATGGAGCATTGAGGAATGAAGGCGAGCCACGTCTTACTGTAGAAAAGTGAGTTTCTTTTAGTGCTGTGGAAAAGGGATTCATATTCCGGTCACAGTAAACGACTGTCAGCACAAAACCTTTGCAAAAGTCAGCCATTATCATTTCAACAAATGCGTCCCCTCTCAATCTCGGTTGGCGCTCGGGACATTTTCTCTTGGTCTGTTTGTGCTGAGGCAAATTATTGTTATGCTTAGCAGTTATGCAAGTGTTCTAATTCAGGGGATAGAAATGCCTGGCAAATTCATTCAGGTTAGTTTTTACTTTTGGTCCTTGGGATTTTCACACCAGTTTTGAAAATGCAAATGCACACATTTCATTTCAAGTCATTTAACATCTTTTTAGAGAAAGACTGTATGCATCAAAACACAGAAGTGAATGCTATTTTTTATTTTTTAAAAACCAACCGACTCTGATCATTTTGGCTCGCTTCAATTGAACTTTTCTTGCTAATTTGCACCACAGGGATGTCTGTCTGTCGGTCTGTTTGAAATTCTTTGAGCAACTTTTTCAATAATCCCAAAGCTACATGACGCAGAATGACGTCAAAGGGACAGTTGACCAAACAGCTCTGCCTGCCTCTGTGGACTTCCAAAAGATTTGTGAGTGTGTGGTCCGTGATTGCAGAGGCAACAGTGTGCAGCCACGCACTTCCTACAAGTATAATCCCTTGGAAGATTAGATAAGGCTGGATCGACTATTTTAACATGAGGGAGGGAGGGAGGGAGGGAGGGAGGGCAGATTATGTGTGGAAACAAACCCTGTCAGTTAGCAGTGAAAATTATCAGATTATCTCAAAGGACAAAGGGAATTATTTTTCAAATGACCTGTTTTGACGACATCTGTGCAGAAAACTCCAGAAGCACACGGCAGCGGTCCGTCCATCCAATCCCTGTGCACATCTGGAAAAAACAGATTTGATGTATTTATTTGGTATGTGGAAGTGAAAAGAAACACAGAGCCTGTAAGTATTGAAATAGGAGGCACCTTGCTAGTTAGGCTCATGGATACACTCATGCACATGCAAAGTGGGTGCAGTGACACAGTGACACACTCACACATGGGAGCTCGACTCCAAACACCCACGGGACAAAGCTGCGGGCCAAATGTGTTTAGTGAGTCTTTTACTCGCATGACTTTCCACATGATATGGATGCCATATCATTAAGAATGTGTCATGCCGACACACAACTAGAGGCAAAAATGCGCAATATTAAGGAGCTCTATGTGGAACATTTCCAGAGTGACTCTGATTAGATTCTTAACACTCGTGGAATGTGCCGGGAAAACTTGTGCATTTGTGCGCACTTCATTCACATGGATAATAGCTTTTCCACCGGTGCTCTCGTACAATTCAACTCACCTTACCTTTGAGGAAATAACCAATTGAATTCATCTGATGACATTTTTGCAAATGTGTACGTTTGTTTAATGTGATGCATAATGTGCATGTCCTTTTATCACATTTATAGGCAATGAAGGTTGGTTCTTCTTTTTCGGCAGATGTTTCTAAACGCCCGAGGTTTGAGGTGCGGGTGATGACAGAGTTGCTCTAATAGGGTTTGCAGGCCCCGCGTCAGGTCAGTGCACGGCCCTTTGAAGCAATTGTGATGGCCCTGAGGCCAAGCAGCAGCTCATGACTGCTATCTGTGCTCCTTTCAATTTCTTCCTTGCTTCTCATTCCTCCATCATTTTTTTCATTGATTTGATATTCTTCTTTCACCTTCATGACATCTTTTAAGGTTTTATTTCATCATCCAAGGAGTTAGCTATGTCAAAGTTGCATCCATTTCTCCATCCCACCCTTCTGTCAGTACGCTTTTTCTTTCATCCTATTGAGAAGCGCAGCAGCCGTGACTCCTCCGCCCCGCCCCGCCCTGCCCCGTCCTCACCTACTGCATCTGTATTTCCACATGGCCCTATTATCATTTCAAAGAGGGACAGAAGGCTCTAGAGAAGCCGTCTTTGAAATAGCACGTGAATTTGAAATGGACCGTCATCAAGGAGGGTGCCTATTTCATCATGAAAAATGCATCTGAGCTAACAAGGACAGATGTGGAACAGACATAAAAGCGACATCCCAAATTATTCCAGATTGACTTCTGCAGTGACAAAGTGTCATAGTGTCTTGGAGTTACCAAACATTCTTTGGTAACTCCAATTAAGAGTGGGATATGTCTCATCGTGTGGTTCATTGATGAATGCACTATTATTTGGATACTTCAGCAATTAAGACTCAGCCAATGAGCCGCAACGTGGAACCACAATCGGACATATTTGTAGTTTTTTAGCCAAGGTAGACCTTTTGATCGATGAAAAGATGTCAAGGATTAGCGAGAAGCTAACCAATGCATTCTTATTATTTGACACATTATTGAAAAAATCAGCACCTTCAATGCAATTCATCTGCAACTAAACAAACAATTGTAAAAGTATCTCTGCAACACTTGAAGGGTTGAGGTTACATTTTCTACGATCCTGGAGACTTCAAATGCACAATAAAATGTATTTAAAAGTATTTTCCATGATATGGCTCCTTTAAATGCACACACACACAAATGCTCACTGCTTGAGCGTGCAGCCTCATCGTGTGGCCGAAATTGGTTATTGCGGCAGCAGGGTGAGCTTTCTGTTGCTAGGCAACGGTGCGTGCGGCGGACAAGAATAGCTTCACGGATCAGAGGTGAACTTTCTATTCTATCAATTGAGAGCTGATTGATTTTGCTAAATGCAAGCAAAGGAAAAAGATTGGGTCCACCAGAATGCAATTTACGTGGAGATGATCCGGAAAGAACAAAGACAACAAAGACTCCACACCGAGTTTAGCATCAATCCATCCAGAAAGTGTGAGTCGCATCTACTTGTACTTAACGCTCGCTTGTAGAAGACGTAAACACACACGAGTGCCGGTTTTCTCCTATTTGACTCCCATTGTGACTTTCAGTGCACGTTCTACCAGACAAACCTATGTGCGGGAAACCACAAGAAGTGATTCCAGAAAACGGTGAGTTTAGCATCCACAGCAAAAGATGTGCCTGAATAATTGAATGGGTTTTAGTTGAAGAGCTGTGTCTAATTCTGGCTCTGTGAAAATAGGAATGATCACTTTCGTGTCTTGGGCTGGAAATGTGTGTCAACTGCTCGGACTGGCTCTTGCCCAGTTCGTACACATCCTCGCTTCCAAAAAGTGTTAATCTGGGGATGAAGCTCCATTTAAGGCAATCGAGTTGTCGAGAATATTGCTGATCGTAGGCTTTCCTTTTCTCAAGCGGACTTCATTGAAGCGTTCCACAAAGCTCGCCAGGAACCCACAAAGAAATATGCAATGCCACAGACTGAAAGTCAGGAAATTGGATGGGTGTCCACAGCCCTGGTAAGGAGGTTTTGAGAGGACATTTTGCTATTGCTTTCACTCTTCGACTCGATTTGTTTTGTCCACAGATCCCAGCAAATCGCACAGACAACAGATTTAATTTCTTCCGACACAGCTCAGACATCACCAAGCACCGAGAGTCTGTCCTGCGCTTTTCAAAATGAAACTACCAAACAGGTAGATGGAATAAAACCGACAGAAATCATTTCAAAATCTCGTTCACCATTGTAACCTGTACAACTCCGTTGACGTAAAACAATCTTTTCGAGAGGAAATCAAACTAAAGAATTGAAGAATTGTGGTTTTAAAGTCTTCCTCCCTGGATGATGACGATGCCATGTTCCTCCTAAACCGCTCCCAATTCGACGGAGGGCCGTTTGAGCAAAATGTCCAAAAGAAGACTCCGAAATCCACTTGGAGCTCAAGTTGAAGTCCCGCTGAAGAGCCACGAGGTGTTTTCACGAGCGAGCCTTCATCTTTCTACGTGCAGACTTCCCTGGACGTTTCTGTAAGAAAGAAAACCCAAATCAGCGTCTTGAACACGCAGACGTAACGTAGCGCGCGTTTTGTGTAACTTACATTTTGTTTGCCTTTCTTTCCTTTTGGACCCTTGCCATGAGCCAGTCTAGCGTTGAAGCTGGAAACGTCATTGTGGCTTTCTTTTGTGTTCCACTTCTTTCCACTCTTCTTGCCTCCAAAGCCAAACTTCTGGTCCTTAAATTTTCTCTTGGAGCTCGGGCTACGAAAGGAGCGGTCCCAATTCAATTGAGGATGAAGCATTTAACTATTGCTACGGTACGGCAGATGCCAATTTACCCTCTCTTGTTCATTGCCTTCTTGGAACTCTGAGAAGTATCTGCCTTTTGGTCTCCTTCCAAGAAATCCAACTTGTCAGTCATTCCTGTAAGTGGAAGGATCACAAGAGTTGCTTGTCACACACAACCAACGGCAAGGAAAGAAGAGCTTCACTTTGCATCTTTCCAGCCCACTGAGAGTAAAATACAAAAAGGCAATCCTCCTGACCAACCTTTCTGGTATTTCTTGACAGCAGTCATCATTGCCTTCTTCGCCTTCTGTCTCTTCTGGATCACTTCGACTTGCACCTAATTTGACCACACACTATTCTTAATGACTAGACAGAGAGCAATTTCATCCACTTTCCAAATAGATAATATTGGAAAATAACCTTTTTGCCGAATTTCCTTTGCTCGCGTAACTTCTTTGCCTTCTCTGACTTCTCTATTGCTGCCTGTTTTGAAAGCAGCTTTTTCCTGATCTGGAAGGGCGAAGAGACAAGAAAAGATGAGTTGCATTGAACTGTGAAGCCTGGATAAGTTCAAGAGTCGTCAACAGGGTCAAATCATCATGAAATATCTTAAGGCATGTCACAGTTGGGATTGCCAATTGTTAGCATGGAAAAGTGGAAATGGCCCGGATTGGACAACAATTTATCCTGTCCAAATGCTGCTGCTGCTACAGTGATGATATTGTTGCATGGGAAACCACAGAATGAAATAGGACTTACTCATCTTACTGTTCAGAATAAAAATGTCTGCATTTGTTAACCATCAAATTTGAATCATTAGAAATACCCATTAGCTCTTGCTTTCATCCAATGACGGTGAATTTCCCACCCCTTGGAATCCAAGTCCCAATAAAATGAAGAGTAGTGAAGTCACCTTTTGCATTTGTTGATCCGACTTGGCCATCTCAGCAAAGTAGTCATCTGGCCTCTTGGTGGGAATGCCGTGCTTGTTCAAAAGAGGCAGCGCTGCAAGAACTGTGGCTTGCGCTTGGCGGTAGCTGCCAAGGCATTCAACAGAGCAAATCACTCAAACCTTTATGCCACTAAGAAGAAATCAAAAGTTGTCACTCACAAGAACATCTCCCTCTGAAAATCGTCATCTGCATTGACTTCTCCAGTGCCGCCACTTTGCATATTCCCTCCAATTTTAGCGATGACATCCTCAACCGGCGGGTTAGTGAAGTCCAACCTCTCCACCCAGGGGAGGTCTCTCTTCAAGTCAGCCAAACACTGTTTCATGCCCGCCTGCATTGAAGAAGAACGTCAATGGAATTAGTCACATATACATGGCTTCATTCAAATGATGTAAACAAACAAGTCTTACCACATTGTTGATGAACTTATGGGGTTTATCCACCATCAAGTTCATTCCGGGCTTCAACAAGCCTTTGGCGAAAGCTTCCTGGAGCTAAACACACAGGCGACAGACAGACAATCATTCTGGATGTGCTTCCATGAAACACACACAAATACAACTCGGTTATGAGCACGATCGTTCAAAATAAGTTCGCTTTATTCAGTGCGGAAACCATTGTGCACTTTTAAAGGCGCCTTATCTTGAGAGGGTTGCAACGACTGGTTTGTGTCTATTACAATTATAACTGTACTACCAAAAACTCCCACCACACATGCTTTGCTAACAGTTAGCCGACTATGTCGAAATGCCTCACCGTATTGTCTGACATTTCACTGTGTTCGTCTTCTGAATCCTCGCTGAACATCTCGTCCTCCTCCACTAGCTCCATGATGTCACTTGCAATAACCATAGGGTTCAAATGATTTAAGGAGAAGGTATGTATTCGGGCAACACGTTCACCATTCGCCACAGTTCACGTGCGGCGGAAGAAGGGGAGTTTGTGCTATGACTAAAATAGTCCGTCGATGGAGAAACGTGGTGTATGACAAAAGTTCCTACCAAAATCTGAATGGAATCAAAACAAACATTACCCATAAATATAAAACAAAGAAAAATAACATCATGTAATCTATCATCCACGCAGTAAAACAAAAACAATAAAATGGTTGCATAAGAATAAAATAACAGTTTGTGTCATTACGACGACAATCATTGGATATGAAATGTTATCATATGATTCATACCTGGGGCAAACAGAAATTTAACATAGCATATCAAATAAACACTGGGGACGAGTACGGCTGCTTGGGAACACATCCCGTCAGTAGTTTATCCTCCAAGTCCTCAAAGCAGAAAGTGACTCATCCCCAGGAGAGTCATTTTCACTTTTTTTCTTATTTGCAATTTATGCCTACCCTCTGCAAGGTCAGGGCATTTTCGAAAGAGAATCATATTACTTCTGTTCTATTCCTGTCAGTATACTTGCCTAAAAGCGTGTCGGCAATTCTCATCCAACTGTCACTCATCATCCATCCGAGTGACAGGCTACCTCCGACAGCAGATTAAAAATAAGATGAACTATTGAGAGCCAGTAGCACAGCCATCAACAAATGATGGCCCGCGGGCTGAATCCGCTCCGCCAAGCCATCCAATCCAATCCGGCCGCCGACTGGATTGCAGAACTGAGGATCAAAAAGAAAATGGGAAAAATGGTATCTCAACAATAATCACCAAATAATAGGATGCCAATTCCTACAAGTTGATGCAATGAAGGGAAATGTATTTGATGCAAACTTCTCCCTGTTCTTTTAAATGTGATATGCAAATCCTCCCCCCTCCCTTACTCTTTTTGCAATGCTCCCTTCTCTTCCTGACACTGATTCGAAGTGAAGAAACAAATTCAGCGATGCATTGCAGGGTTGCCAGCTTTCTTTGACAGAGGAAAGGCCATTCACTGAATTTCTAAGGGAAATGCGACATCACCTCTCATCAGGGGCGGTTGATGTGGACCTAATCACATTTTGAGGATGAAGCATGGTGACGACACTAGGCGTCATGTGTGTACTGTTGTGGGAGTAACGAGAGCGAGAGAGAGCGAGAGAGAGCGAGAGAGATCGATCATGTGATTGTTGCTTTTCTTATTTCGTTCAGCCCTTTTAGGTCCCTTGTTTTCCTTCTCTTGGCACATGTGTATCTTTGTTTCAGTCCGTCACTCTCTCATCCTTTATCTCCCACCTTGAGTCTAGCCCTCTAAATAATGACCTCCCTTACTGCCTCATTGTCCTCTCATTTATCTTCCCTGGCCCTACCTATCTTCACGATGACCAGGCAGCAAATTGTGTTTCTCAATGTCCTACCTCCTTTGAGCTTCTTCTGCCTGTTGTACTGAAAAGCTTTTATATCTTTGGCCAGCCAGGTACATGTTGTCCTGTACAGCAGCAGAGTAGGATGGGGCTGCCCTATTTTTACCACCACTACATCCACTTCATTTTCCCAGCGCTTGGCTCCCAAGTCTAGGATGGACAGTGCTTGCTTGCCATGTCACATAATCAGAGCCGCCATGAGTTTGAATGGTCATACCCCCAAGAAGAGAAAATGCATTGTCAACTTGTTTGTAATCCAAATGGTCTCGCACTTAACTAGCTTAATTGTCCACTTTACAACCTCTCTGAGCAATAATACATCACAAGCAAAGTGAATGCGTAGCATGGTGTAAAAAGTAACCTAAAGGCAGAAAATGAGCACAAAAGAATAGCCAATAATGTTGAAATTGATTCTGGCACCAAGAAGTCCATTAAATCAGCCTCTTTAAGCAATGAAACATGGTTGTGCAGAGCAGCTCGATAGCACGCTGCATCAATATTGTCCCAAACTTTGGCCATTCATCACAAGTTTTCTTTCCTTTGCCTCAAAGTCCCTTGTCTCGTTCACATCGTGTGCTCTGTGCTAGCCTGTGTTTGCATCATGAAATACAGATGCATAAAAATGCTTCCACCTGAAAAGCCAATTGTAGGACATGCAAACGTCATTTCCAACGATATGACGCAACATAAACATAAACATAAACATGAGTGGCTCATATGCGTGCGTGCGTGGATGAATTGGGACATTCATGAATAAAGATTTGCTTGGAGTGAAGCAGCTGCTCTGTTGCTGGATTGCTTAGTGGCTCCCTCTAATGAGAATTTATTGAAATGCCCCTGCTCCTTTTCAATTTGTTGTTTTTGTGGCGGGCCCCAAGGTGATCATTTTCACGGGGCCATCATCTTCTGGCTGTAGCAGCCCCACGAAATATGCTTTCTTTCAATACACAACCTAAATGCTCGAGATGTTGATCTAAAAGTAAAAGTACATCGTTTCAGTTCAACACTTCACTTTTAAATGTACGTACTTCCCAACCTCCCGACCAGAATGAACAGATTGCCGAACATCTGTTCACCAGAGCACTGCCCCTTTTTGGGAACGGTGCTCGAGGTGGAATATACACAGATGGAGTTTTGCCGCCGGAGGGATTGCCCAGAGAAAAATAAAGAATGGAAGCTCAGAACAGGAACACGGCGAAAAACAAGTCACCATGACCTCTTTTGTCGAGAGAGTCGGTAGAACGGAGCCTTGGTTCATTGACTCACGTACCGACTATTGCATCCAATCAACACAATCACAGGTTCTCGCAAGTTCTTCTGGCTTTGGTCTATAAATAATACTCGTCTGTGCACGTGGCGTACTGTGGAAGCACTTCAATGCGTAAACGATTAGCTGTGAATGAAACACCATCTAAATTTGGAACGTAGCCCTGTTGAGGAAGGAAGTATTGAACATGAAGAATGGGAGATATGAAAAAATGATGACTAGCTTGCATGTTTGTATCTTCATCTATATTAGGCCAATGCACTACGGCCAATTCTAGGCATCAGAAACAAAAACTATTGACAATCGATCGATATGTTTATTCTTTTAGTAATCACATACTAAAATGGCATTTGAGAGCTTTTTAAAGATGATCATTCTGAAAAGTCATTCTTTGTATTGATCCATCCAACAACCATTTTCAACATCGCTTGTCCTGTTCATGGCTATTTTTAGTTTTAACATGTATTGTACACGTTTTATCTTTTTCAATGATAAATGTATATTGTACACCCAATCAAGTTGCTTTATCAATATCAAATCATTCTTTTGCACATTTCTGTTAAAAAAAAAGAGCTCTATCAAATGAATGCTTGAAGAGTAAAAGTCCCGTGTAAATTGAGTCTCACAGAAAGGCAGAGCCCGAGAGAGCAGAGAAGTTGCGTCGGTGCAGAGGTCGATCCACGCACGCCGACCGTGTCCCCTCCCACTCAAGTCCAGTGCGCGGTGCGCCTCGCCTCGCCGCGCCTCGCCTCGCCTCGCCTCGCGTCGCCTCGCTTTGCTCCGCCACCCCTGCAGCAGAGTCGCGCAGAGCAGACCGGGGGTCCGCCCGTTGCTCTGCGGGTGCGCACACGCGGAAGCAGCTCACAAATCGGAGCTCCTTTTCAATCTATGAAGGCTCGAATGCGTGCGTGCGTGCGTGCGCGCGTGCGCCCACGGCCGGCTGCCGCACATACACCTGGCTGGATGCAATTCGGCGGACAGAAAGGAAAGGAAAGGACGCTCCCATCGCGCACGGGAAAATGACACGCATCAGCTGAGCGCACAGTAAGAATGACTATTATTAACTCGGAAGACATCATGTTTTCTTTTATTTGAACCCTTGACAACTTATATCAAGTTGATATAGAGCAAGCATACTATTGATGGGAAAAACGAACATCGGCTTGTATTCTTTTTAGATTGGAGTTTAAAGGAGTGCAAAAAGCTATTTTAACATTTTCATGTAGCCTATAAACGGTTTAAGGATCTAAATAAGGGCGATACCGTATCATACATAGCCTAACCTTTGCACTTGTGGGATGGCTCACAATTTCCATGCAAACTACATGAGGACGTCCTCAAATGCTGTACATACGCACTGAGGTGAGTTTCACTGCGTTATATAAACCACAGACAGTGGAAGTTATTGGGATTGGAACGGGTCAATAATGTGCCCAGGCATCAACTCTGTTCAGATACGTCAGGCGCACAACTTATCTATGAGCAAAGTTCAATCATCTGAACTTGTCTATGGGGGGGGGCAAATAAAACACCAAAACATAAAACTCTACCCAGATGTGTCCAAAGACGAGAAAGCAAGTCAGGCTGAAAACAACATGTGATAGTGCCTCCGGTCACTCACCACAGAGCTTTGGATAGATAAAAGGGTCGAAGGAAAACACATTGAGTGTGAAGCGGCTGCTGACAGACAGCTCTTATTGGCGAGATGGACGGTGCACATGCGCTAGGTCGCTGGTCATGACCCCATCAGAAGTTATTGTGATGTTTTCTTTATCTACATTGCTGCCGTCCATTCGCCAATATTTATTGCAGCTCTCAACTTTCATGATATCGGTCATTTGAAGAGCACCGTCGTAAAGCTGTTGTTGCCAACCATTTCCTTCATCTGGGGAGAAACTCCATCAGAGATCCAAACCCCAGCATGTATCAACTCTGAAACAGACTTACGCCCGCTATTGTTCTCTTTGCTTTACTGCGTCTTTGTTCTTTGTTGTTCCGGCTGGCTTCCACTGTGTCACGCTGTTATATGATGTCATACTAGTATTTACATAGCTGATGCAGATATTGCAGCAGAGACTGAGACTGCAGTAGGACTCGAGTCAAAGTTTAGCGCTCGAATGGACTGTGAATGGCCGGCGACCAGTTCAGGGTCTCAGGCCCGCCCAAAGACTGCCGGGATGAAGGAAAACTTCATGGAAACAAATGAAAGGTGCCTGGAAGTGGATATGAAGATGAGCTAAGTTACAGGACTAGGCAAGGCTACACCACTAGGGGAAGCGGGATTCAGATATAAGATGACGACGACAGATTGCGTTTTCTTATGAACCCCACTTGATGACGACGATGTCCAACGGTCACGGGAAAAGCCATGTAAACGTCACAACACTGAGCGCACTGTGAACGGCTTTGATGCCAGCATATCATGCCACAAGTGTCACGCTGAATTACGCTGAAGCACGGGGGGCACACAGGTCTCTCCTTGCGACACCACAACTCCTAGAACCCGAAGAAAGAATGAAAGGTGTGGAAGGCGGGCCAGATAGGCACATGAGCTCTTCGGCAGATTGAGCTGTGTTCTAAGGGCCATGAAATAGAATGGATCTGTTTCAAGCCTCCACTGACGGACTTCATGTCTACAACCACACTCGGAGCTTGGTGTGGATGAGATGGGCCACTCATTAACTTCTTCCTACCAGTGGTCCAACAAGGACACTGAAGTTTTAGCACCGTCCATGGTCTGGAGCTTCAAACATTTGTTACCCTTCCATACCCATCCAAGCTTTCCCTCCTCTCGCTCTCTCTCCCTCCCTGTGGCACTTGGCACCAGTGCCTATCACATCGACAGATGGAGCCAACCCTGACCCCTCGCCTCGCCTCGCCTCGCCTCGCCTCGCCTCGCCTCGCCTCGCCTCGCCTTGCCTGCAGAGATGCCAAGAGAATCAATGACTGACTAAAGGTAAAAAAGGGGAGACTGAAAGAGACGAGTGTGTTGCTTTGTCACCACGGCAAAACAATACTTGGTGGACCAGCCTTCACTTCAGCTCAACCCTACGATAAAAAAATAGACAGAAAGAGATCCTCCTCTATGAATTTGCTTTCTATTGCTTCCCTTTAGCATTATCTGGAATGCCAGACGGGTATTGACGGCATTCTAAATATAGAGCCAGCCAGCCAGCGTTTGACATCACAAGATGGCCTTACATGCCCAAAACACACGTCTTCAGCAGTGTTCAATTTCTAGTTTTTGGTAGACTGATGGTTTCTTTTTTTAAATTGCTTTGACTGTTTTTGTCTTTTCTTTCTTCATGTTCATTCATTCATTCATTCATTCATTCATTCATTCATTCAGACCTATGTATCTCTTATGGATCAAAATGTGCATAGCTTTTGTACCTCCCTTAGTCCCTCTGGATGTTTCTGCTAGCAGCATTGTTAAATGGTATTTTGCTGAGCGCTAATCTGATTAGCATATTGCCAGACAACCAATCTTGCAGCAACAAAGTATCAACAATAAAATGAGACACTAATGGCCAGTGGAATGAATTCAGGGCCAACATAAGAGAGGAGGGAATACCAAAGAGTCCCAAAGCTTCCCAGGTAATTGGAGTCCACTACGGTGTATTTTTTTTCTTTTCTTTTATGTATTTATTTGATGCCACAGCTCTTTCGGTGACCTTGTAGGACTAAGCACTTCCAAGAGGCAGACAATAAACCATAAAGATTGGGCTGCTTTATGATTTTCCTTTTCCATCATAAAACTCTTAAGTCATTTGCATAACAAAGGCTCCTCCTCTCCTCTCCTCTCCTCTCCTCTCCTCTCCTCTCCTCTCCTCTCCTCTCCTCTCCTCTCCTCTCCTCTCCTCTCCTCTCCTCTCCTCTCCTCTCCTCTCCTCTCCTCTCCTCCGTCAGCCTGTCGTCAGTTCTTTCATTCTGTGGCGCTTCCAGACACTCTGGTTCGGTTCTGGAATAGTATTTGGTACACAACAGTCCTACTATTTCGCCTTTCTCCTCCACAACCGTGTGACACCATCACACCTGACTTGACTGTTCTGTTTTTATAGCGAGCGCCAAGTGACGCCACGCTCCGACCATCTGGGATTAATTAACCACCCGACATAAATGCAGAAACGAGAAAAGGCATTCTGTTACAGAGGATTAAGCACACCGTCCATTTTTATCTTTGTTCAGATCAACGAAGAGCTGAACATTGTTGATAGGCTTGAATGTGAATAGTGTTTGTAGAGATTTTGATACTGCTGAATTGGATTTTCCTCCACAGGATGTGACAAGAGCGATTCCTGTCAGCTTTTGTCGGGACGTGTGAGCGTGCTGACTTTGATAGAAAGGAAGCTGCTGGCAGGTTTTTAAAGAGGAGCTGTTGACAGCCATAACCTTCAGGATGCATGCTTGGATGACAACAACATTCTGGACACTACATGACTGTACTGTAGGACTCATTTCTACACATCTTAAGGGAAGACATGGTTGAACAGAATGATTGGATGACGACAGCAAGGAACGATACATTTGAATGATGTCTAGAGCAAAACTATACGATGCATGCCACTGTTCTACCAAAAGTCAACATGACTGAAGCAAAGCGAAAACGTCGGCCTCGAGAAGTCAACGCAATACATCGAACTGCGAGTCTCCACAGATGAGCTCATTCGGTGTTCCGTGTTCAGAATACGTACCTTCAATGCTTACAAAGGTGTCAAAGTGGTCTGCCTTTTCTTCCAGGTGTGATGTGGCCCTCCATTTGCAAATTGTATTCATGCAAGGACGAAGGTGAACGAGGATCCAGTCTTTCTTCCAGCTCGGGACCTGAATTGACTGGAAAAGTGCTGCCGCGGGCAAAACAATAATACACAGGCAAGTGGATTGCCTCTCAAGAGACCTCCAGGCCGGCTCAAACCCCTGGACTTGCCTTTCCTAACTGCGCCAGCTGTCAGTGAAGGTGACACTGTTTGAAAGGATTCTTAAGTGGATTCTTTATCCTCTGTGGT
This sequence comes from Syngnathus leptorhynchus, assembly GCF_054491065.1. Classification (NCBI taxonomy): domain Eukaryota; kingdom Metazoa; phylum Chordata; class Actinopteri; order Syngnathiformes; family Syngnathidae; genus Syngnathus; species Syngnathus leptorhynchus. Next base: position 10,653,258 of record NC_141207.1, read on the forward strand.
GGCGGCGGCGGCGGCCATACTCATCAGGCTGGGAGTGGCAGCAAGATGCCTGAACTGGACCATATTCCCCCCCTGAGGAGACCGTGGGGTCCCGAAATGGGCCTCCACGGTCCCGCCGACCCAATTCGAATTCAGCACGGCATCCTGGAGGAACAAGTGGAGCTCTGGTGGTTCCGAGAACCCGGCAAATCTCTGCTGTGCTATTCCGTGGCCGTCTTTCTCATCGTGGGCTGCGGGCTGGGAGGCGTGGGCCTCCTCTCCACCACCACCAGCGTGTCCAGCGAATGGCGGCTGGGCGCCGGAACGGCCCTTTGCCTGCTGGCCTTGGGGGTTTTGCTCAAACAACTGCTCAGCTCGGCCGTGCAGGACATGAATTGCATTCGCAGCCGACGGCAGATCGACATGCTAAAAAGCGGAGGATTGTCGGATTTCCTGGTGGTTTTGATCGCCGGGGTGTCCCTGCTCATTTGTGGAGGGGTTCTACTGCATCTGGCCCTAGTGAACCACATGCCGAAACCTGGACAAGCACTCAACGATATGTACATATCTGGTGTGGTGTTGCTGACCGGAGGAGGGGCCGCCGTCGTGGGCGTGGGAATTTACTCTCTGGTCGTCTTCCTGCTTGAGAGAACGCGACATGGACGAAGGTTTGTCGACACCATTTTCAACATCTTCACCATCTCCGGACATATGGACCACCGGGCTGGCGGAGAAATGACCTCCAGTCTGGCTAATCTCATATGAAATGAAATAGCACAGCAATGACGAAACAGAATGAAAAGGGACAATATTAACAAACTGCGTTTTCTCCCGTTGTAGTTTGGGTATACATGTAAAACGTGTACAGAGCTGTGCAATGCTGCCTAGAAAAAAAAAAAAAAAAATCAAATCAGCACATTCGGCTAAACTTTCAATGAGAAAAAACGTGATGTGATGCGATATTCCGTCAACAGTACAAGGCAAAATGGCAGGCCATGAGATGGTTCTACACAAACAAGCACATCCTGTGATTGCTTTAACATATGTCTGTTAATGATTCATTTAAAATTGCACTGCTAAATTATTTGATATGTGCTATCATAAAAATAAAGAAGAAACAAGAGTTGTATCTGTCAATTCAGCAGTTGTCAGGCAAGCTGTCTCACAGGTCTGACAGGTTGGAATATCAACGCTGGCCTTCCTGTGTACGTCATTCTTTCGCTGGCATTCGGCAAACATGCAGATTAGGTGCAAGGTGCAAAATGATGACTCAATAGCTCTTAAGACTTTGCAGTTCCCTAATTGCATCCATATAGTAGGAAATGATGAAACCTACAAATGGATTGAGCCACTCCAAGTTAAGATAAACACAGCTCAAAGCAAGCTCAAAGCAAACCTTTCAAACGAAGCAACCATTTCAAACAAATTAAGCGTGAAGCAAACTTAGAAGCATGCATCCAAGCACATTTCCTACCAGTTGCGTAAGACCAGGAACTGAAGCGTCTCTTTGCTTTGCTTTCACGAAGAGGCTTTCCCTTCATTGCTTTTCTAGTGGTCTGCAGGCAATACGGCCGTCCTTGGCATCTGACAGGAAGTTTGGTGAATTGTGATCTGGCTGTATTTTTTTTCTGCCCTCTGCAGATCTGGAGATGGACTAAAACTATTAACCTTAACCGTAGTTTAAAACCCCCATCACTCCTTTGAAATCCAAACACTACTTGAAAACCCTGATTTGAAAACCTTACCCAATTTGAGTCCTCACTTTTAAAGCCTAACTCTGGTTTAAAAATCCTACTTTGAAACTTTAATACTAGTTTCATACGTTTGAACTCGAGTTTAAAACCACACTTTTCAATCAGGGTGCTGTGCCGTGGATGGCAAGTGGAAATGGTTCTCATATTAACATCCGAAAAATTGGAATAATCAATTCATTTGCCACAGCTCTGGTATCGGATCTCATCAGATTGTTGGGGTTGGGTGAGGGAGGGCTTGCCAAAAGCCTTTGAAGGCATTTTAGTTTTTGGGTTATCAGTCTCCGCACATGCTGCTCCCACACAAGAGTTACACAGTGAGGTATTGTTATGCTGAGAACAAAAAAAAAAAAAATGGAGGTCCAATGCACAAGGCGGTGGCCTGCAGGGGCTGGCACAGGTTAGCACCAAGCTCTTTTGTTACACACACATAACGCATGCAGACACACTAACACACACCTGCATGCACGCACGCACGCACGCACGCACTCACGCACGCACTCACACAAAGGTCAAAAGTGGGGTTTGATCTTTTTTATTGGCCCGAGGCAAACAAAAATGTGAACAGACAAACCAGACACAATTTGCCTTTGCCTGAGCTGCAGTGGGTCATGATCCTTGGGAATATTTGCCCTCATGACTGACTAGCAAGCAGTCCAGGCTGCTTTCTTTGGCCGGCTTCATTCTAGCCCGTTTCTAAAGCTGCAAATGGATTTGGAGCACAAGGACAAGGTTACGAGCTCTGCGGGGTGGTGCAATATTACCCACCCTGCCTGCCTGCCTGCCTGCCACAGTCTCAGGCAATACTATCACTAATTAATCATTGACCTGCTGGCTGGTGTTAGGTTCACTTGACTGAGGATGATGTTCACAGTGCGAGGGCTAATGATAGTACAGCATCCATTTTTAAGGCAATTCACATCAAATACAGGGAGGGGGGATTCTGCCTCGTACAGTAAAAGAGCTTTAGGTACAAAAAAAGTAGATTCATACTTTAAACACAACCGGATGGAAAAAAAAGAAACACATGATGAAGAAATACATGACGGAAATTGCTCGGTCATTTGTTCATCCACTGGTTGCCGTTGATCGACGGCTGTTACTCACACAAACGACAGATCTGAAAAAAGTTTGGAAATTCATACATTTAGACATTTAAAAGGGGATTTTTTTTTTTTCGATGTCAGGATGTTGCTGAGAATTCATCTTCAAATGAAATTGATCAAAAGAAAAAGTGTCAACATTGGAGATGGACTTGTGGTAAAAAAAACAACAACACAAAAAGAGACAAGATTTTCCTGCTGTCCCCAACACAGGAAGGAGCTGGGACACACGGGGACAGGAGAGAAAGCTACAGAGAGCCATTCGTCGGCAGCATCTTCAGAGCCCTTTAGTTTGTCCGCAGCTGGTAATCTGCCAAGAGATGGAACAGCAAAGCATTAACACGGACGTACCTTTTGTCCTCGTCATTACTCTTGCACATTCCATCAAATCCTTTCAAAAGATTTATGTACACTCGTACTGGCTGGCTCCCTAAATCAAATAGTCAATAATTCCGCTCCTTAGGCAAAGGTGAAAAGAAAGCGCTTGATGAATCACGTACAAACAGAGATTGAGTTTGCCAAGAAGCAACTATTTGAGTTCTTACCTCCACTTTGTGTGATGTAGCGCACCCAAGGCAAGGCCTGGTAACCGCTCTTTTCTATAATCTTTAGGTAACGCACCTGGGTAGGTCGCACAAAAGTCCATTCAGCTCAAATAAAGCTCAAAGATATTGTTTACTAACATAGACTCACACCTGAATGCCAGACACAGTAAAGTAGGGGATCTCAAAGTTAACCATGATTGGTCGTTTGGCGTCCAACTCGTCGCTGTCCACACTGGGTAGCCCAAAGTGTGCCCGCATCAGGTACTCCTTGCCACCCTTCAGACACAAACACAAAAGAGAATCGTTTTTGAAAAGATTTCTTTTTTTTGAAGGCACGTCACGGATTTGAAAAAGAGTAGGACGTTGTGCACTAACAGGGAACGATTTGATGTTCCACTGCACCACATTCTTCTCGGGCAACCACTTGGCACTGCCTGTGCTGGTCTTGAACTTTGGTGAGTCGGCATCACTGGGCACCGGCACCAAAATGGACACATTGTTGGCAGTCGACCTGCTCTTAAATTGACTCCGAGCCTGCGACCACAAACAAAGCCAAATGCCGTCCCGGAACGTTCAAGCCAAAGAAAGCGTGCAAAGCCCAAACCTGGTCTTTCTTTTTGAACGAGCCACGTGTCAATGTTCCGTGTTTATGCTTGCACGTCATTTGTCATTACCTTCACCTTGATCTCGACCCGGCTGTGGGAGAACTTCTCGATCAAGCTCTCGATCCATATGAGCGGCTTCACCTGTCAGAGGGATAGAAAGAGTGGACAAGGTCAGAGGGAAGAGTGGACAAAGTCAGAGGGCTGAGCGCAGACCTCGACAGCATCACAAGAGAAACCATGTTAACCTTAGGGACAAGAGAGAAATGACATATAATGTGCGCTGTGTTTGTGCGAGTCCTGCTCACCATTGTGTTGAGCCGGTAGGACATGAGCTCACTCTCGCCATCGGGGGGAATGAAAGAAATGGTGCGGTCATTTTGGAAACGCGACAGACGGACACACTGATGGAACTTTACATCCTCCAGTTCCACCGTTTTACTCTTGTCTCCTGAGACACACACAAAGAGAAAAAATGCTCAAAGCGGACTTTTGAACCAATCTGCAATGATTGATGCCAAAACTCAGAATTGCAACACTTTTGAATCGATTCTCTCTCTGCTCCATGGAGCTTCCTGGCAAAGGTAAGAAGTAAAGGTCATTTGAGACTGCTCGGAGCTTAGGGCCGATAACAAGAGCGTCAGAGACAAGCCTGTGCATGTGCAAGTGGAGCGCAGAAGATGTCCCTTGTGGTTTGGATTTGTTACTCCTCTCGCTTGGGCTCACCTTTTTAATACAATCCAAAAACATAGCAGTGTCTGCAAATATTTGACTGTTAATTTGACAGAATCCCTGCTCATACTGACTGTCAATAAATGGCTTGAATTCTGCAAGTGGTACTGCAAGTGCTACTATGTATGTATTTCAACCAAACATGAATGCCTCCCATATCCAGAAGAGGACGCTGTTAAACAATGCATAATGTGACTAGGCTCTGCCACGCTCTCCGACAGTTTGAATTTGGCATCAAAAGTCTGTTTCTTTGGTCATTTTTGCAAGGGCTGTTACTTACTGCCTGTGATTTCAAAAAGCACTTTGTCATTGAGGCCCAATCTGAGTTCGGGCATCCCTGAAAGGATGACTTTAAGCTTAATGCAGCCTACGATTTCACTTCGAAGGACACTCCCGCTTGCATTCACCTGGAAGAAACCGGTTCAGGAATTTGTTTCAAAAATTAATCAGAATAAAGTCACAACCAAATACTGCAATCTAACCAATTATGGAGGAAAGCCCGTGTTAAAAAGTCCTCACCAGTAGATTTACGGACTCAATGACATCCATGAAAACTTCATTCTTTCTGTACTTGATGCCCTCTGACCTCCAAGACACAGCATTGGTGACGGTGGCAGGAGGTCGGACAGCCCCAATCTCCAGTTTGTGACCCTGCTGGGTAATGTACCTAAAAGAAAGCAAAGAGAAAGAAACTACAACACTGCTTTCTAATTAGGCAGCAAAGTGTTACAAGACATATACTATGTACTGGAATCAGTGAAAATGATTACTATGAAATAACAACAATTGATTGTGGCCCAAAAAATGAAGCCAAGAGCTAGCTGGGCAAACATCTCCGAGATCTCTACATTCATCTCTAAGCTTGAAGTGAGCGCGAGAAGTGGCCGGAGCAGTGCACTGTGAATTGACAGTAAGACACGTGGTTGGCCGTGCTGTGCTGTGCTGCGCTGCGCTGTTCTGTTCTGTGGCCAAAACACTAAGTCTTCAGTGGGACAGAAAAGGGAGAACACAAACAACCCTGTTAAGAGTGACAAGACAGCATGCTCAAGTGGCACAGTCACTGTCCTCTGTTCATTGCAATCCCTGGAGAAAGCTCCATTATTTCTTGTGGCTTAAGTCATTAGTGATACACATCCTATATTGGTTTCTTTCTTGAACTGAAGGGAACCAAGTATTGAGCCTACTCTACGTGTACTCAAATGCCCAAACAAAGGCAGGAGCCAAACGAGGCCTTTTTTCCCCCTCCCACAGTACAGGACGTAGCAACAAAGGCAAAAAACGACACGCCTGGGAAAACAGCATTCACTAAACAATGAGCACACAAACACTGTCTCGGAGCTCGGCAGAATAACACGAGACGGAGCTCAGGGGAATATACCTGACACAAAAATGGAGGCTGGGCTTGAATAAGAACAGATTTGATCACGTCTCGCTTCACAATGCATATGTTCTGACGTGGGGTTCTTACTCTTGAAGAATCTGGCTGTCAGTGGTTTGTGGGAAACCAAAATCCATCACTTCGTCCATCAGCTCATAGACGGTCACAAAGTTGTCGCGAATGCTCTCCTCCTCCAGCTCTTTAAAGTACTCCTGCAACACCTACGCACAGATGCCAAGAAGGCTAAATGCAAGTGTAAACAGACCTCATCTCAAACACATGAGATGAGAACTAGAAAAAAAATCTTGCTTAAAATGGAAATCAATGAGCACACTTTGTTGAAAAAGTACTTTTATCTAGCTGATGTCTTCAGGAGAGTTTTCTTGCAACATTTATGAAAGTCTAGAGAGTGGTCATGAAATACAGATCTAAATGCATTCAAAGAAAGCCCACTCTGTTGAATAATTCATTGTTTTTGATCAAATCACCTCGCACGTGGATTGTGATCCAATAGGACGTCAAACCAAATCATACACAGTAGCACGAAAGGAACGACACTTGAATCTTACGATTCATTCCTATTAGGATGAAAAGATACAAACCTGCACCATCTTGTAAAGGAAGGAATAGAGCAGAGCTGCATTGGCATTCTTTTTGGTCATGGCCACCACTGAACAAAAGGACTGTTGAGAAATTGTTGGATGGATGGATAGATGGATGCATGGATGGATAGATGGATTTGAAAGACACAATCAGTAAGTACAGTAGGAGATGAAATCTGCTTCAAAGATGGATGCAAACGAAAAGATGGCCAGCCGCGGGGGAGTTTAATGGCTCACTTGCCAGATTGGAAATATCACAAATAACTAAAAATCCACCAGAAATGAATAAAATGCAACAAAGCTGTTAAAGCGTGAATATTATAGTGGCTGACACATCATGCTAAATTCTGCTGACAGCTGTTATTAAAATGAGGGAGGGCCAAATGCTGCCTGGGATCAAAACCCAAATGGAGTCAGGCGGGAAGGAAGAAAGCAGGATTCTCCTAAAAAGTTGACACAATGCGCAAACTCCAAAGCGCACGTATAAATTGGACTCGGATACAATAAAGGTTGTTATGTTTGATCCACAGAAAGTGTGAGGAGCCGCGGGTGATGAGTGGAGTGGTCTCGGCCTCTTCTTCCCGCTTAATCAGGAAGGGCATGAAGTGGTCAATCTCGTTCATATCCATGTTTCCCATGTAGTTACGGCAGATCAAGACCTCGACGCAGAAACACAACAGAATATAGAGACACTGTCAGAAAAGCACAATGCTGTCATCAAATATTTACAGCTTCTGCTCGAGGTAACACATCTGAGCACTCGGCATTCACTAAAATCCCATACGCGTACCGATGGTGACCATTTGTTGTTGTTTTTCAGCGAAAAGTTATGCTGCAGCCTATGTGCGTTTTAAAATTGAACACAGTTGGACACAGTTGCTCATTCCCCATACTTAATGTCAAATGAACTTGGTTTTGAGATTATAAGTGAAATGAAAAACAAGCATTAAATAACCCAATCTATGTTATTCTAGCAAGTGAGCATCCAAAACGCTGGCGCAATATTTGTTGGGCAAAAGGGACATTTGATAGGAATAAAAGTTGCATGGCAGCACGAGAACAGCTTCCCTGTTTTGTAAAACCAGTCGGACAAGTTCTTTTTTCCGTCTGACACGTCTGTCTTACGTGCGAAGAGAAATTTGCCATGTTTTTACAATTGGTGAGCTTATGTTTTTCAAGCAGGTGTTTGCTATCACCTTGCGAACTTACCTTTCCCTTCAGGTCCAAGATAAAGAGCGCCGACGCCGACATCTTCGTCAAGTCCTCGGGTTCTGCAAAGGGGCAAATCCGAAGTGGGTCACTTGTGTGCAGCAATCCTTTTCGCTCCCATCATCTGTGTTCCTCCAGCCTGCGCTGTGCAAGGTCGTCACCCTTTGCGTCCCTTCCCTGGCGCTGCGCTGCGCTGCGCTCGTCTTCACCCTTTGCGTCCCTTCCCTTGCGCTGCGCTCGTCTTCACCCTTTGCGTCCCTTCCCTGGCGCTGCGCTGCGCTCGTCTTCACTCTTTGCGTCCCTTCCCTTCCCTCCTTTGGCTTGAACCTGCTGCGCTTCCTGATCGTGAGTGTCATCTGTCAAGCTGGAAAACGGTATTTCCGGGAGCCGTGCAGCAAATTTAAAAATCGCATTATGAATGGAATCCGTCGTGACCTCCCTCGTTTAGCGACACAGACGGCAGTCCTGCAAACAAATGTGCATGCGTTTTGTGATTTCTCAGGAAAATGTCACGACTCATGATTTGGCAGTGGTGTCACACTAGCTTCTACAGCAGGGGTCACCAAACTTTCAAAGTCAGAAATGTGTTGAGACCCTCTAGCATTTTATTTTACATTCTAAAAGAATTTGACCAGAACAGAATAAATGAAACACAATCATTTACCATTGTGAAACAAATAAGAGAAGAATGATCGATCATTTGCCTGAGCACTCTTGTGATGCTTTGTCTTATTCTTCATATTGTTATGCTTTTTAACACACACTTTTATGATTGACTGCATTTTTTGTCAAACATACAGGGATCCATAGCTTGCGCTCCAAAATAACTCAAGCATATGTGAAACCATGGATTGCTTCCAATGCAAAATGTATGGCTTGGATTTGAAATGATTACAAATATTTCTTTTCTGAAATACTACAATAAACAGGGCATACTCCTCATATATTTCATAGATCTGCACACCAGATTAACTCTTATTACCAGTGTCCTTCAAATGAAAGCGCAAATTTGTGCTTGAGAATTTTTGAATCTTCAATTATTAACTACTTGGTCGCTCATTAAAATGTGGAACACAGAGTTAGAAATCAAGGTTCAGGTGCTTGTGGAGCAAAGGAGAACTAAGAGCCGCTCGCCTCCCTGTAAGTAACGGCAAATTCAATTTCATTCATGCCTTCTTCGTCCATATCATCCATGTTTACTGCTGCTCTTTCTGCTCTCACTCTTTCACTTGTCGGGATGTAGTTGTCCTCGATGAAGCCATCATCGTCTTCAGCACGACGAGGGTTCATTTCAGATTGTCCGTGCACGTCAAAGCCCACGTTCAGACCTGCACGGCAGCATGAGCATTTTTTCACTCGATGGCCTTCTATCAATCATGACAGTCGCTAAGTAGACTAACCTGACTGCTCACGTTGGCTAAGCGTCTCTGTCTCTCTTAACCTGGTGTGCCGATAGCTGGCCAGGTAGCGCCGAACCACTTGACACTTAGCCAAGACAACCATTATTACAGACATGGAGATGGCAGTGGCCAAAACAGCCACCAGGAACTCCCATCTGTGAGAGTTGCTCTTCTTTGTCTCTGAGAGAAAGGGAAAAAAAAAAAGATCACTGCTCAGCATCAATGAATAAGAAATTGAGCAGGTCGGCTCATCTTTTATGATTTCCACCTAGTTTGGCTTTAAAATGATCCAAATGACATTTCGCTGATTTCCTTACCGGTTGGAAGCGTCGTTGCCGTGGCTACTGTGCTTATATTTGCAAATTCTGCCATCCGTCCTTTGTTTGGCTCAATTTGTAGCTTTTTGACCAAGACTTGCAGCTTTTAATGAAGGATGCTAAAGGTTTCGCCCATGAATCTTCTTGTTCCAATTGCCAGTCGCTTAATATTATTCCATCCGACACAAGCAATTGTGCATCAATTTTGCTTGATTGGGATACTGCATCATCTCCTGCGATGAGTTGTACGGGTGCTGTCTTGACCTGGAAGAATGTTGTAGCCACAGAACTCCACTGGAGGGCAAGGTTGACTCTCCCCACATCCGTGTGGATTGTCCTCTTCTTCAGTCAGACTGAGTGAGAAAGGACAAAGTCACATCCACATGTTTACAATGGCATTCTATAACAATGCCATTTTTTGTCAATTATTTGTGGACCAAGTAAATCTTGACCATATTTGATGAGTCTGTCACGCAAAGACAACAAACAAAATCGCTTGTGTAATTGGGTCATCGTGAAATGGAGACATTGCATGGGTTTCTCAAATCCAAATCTCCTACGTAATTGATTTTGAGCTGCCTGGAGCTCCAGAGGGAAGGAGGAAGGCTGAGACCCACAACAGGAAAAGTGCGTCGCAAACAGGAAGCCTCGCCTCCTCAGGTCTTTCTGACACCAAATACAGTATCATATGGAATTCAAAATGGAGCCGGTCGGACATTTTTGAAAAGCCCTCCACAACTGACAACAGTGTCGTTGAAGCAAGTCGGTGATCGACACATGAATGACACGTTCATGTTCACCCGCCACAGGGATCAATCAAATCGGAACCCTGTGAATTCAGCACTATATAACCAAATTCAAATCACTTTCACTTTTTTCTTTTAGGCTGTAGTGTGCCAGTACGATACAGTTTAGAGTATAAACAATAAAAGGCTAATGTCAACAAGTCAGTCATTTTGCTGATGGTTAACCGTGTATTCCGTTTAATAGTTGCTTGAAACGTAACTGACAGACACATTGTGCAGGAAGCGAAGTCCATTTGATATTAAGAACAACAGAAATCAAGCTGACATGATGTGATGTCAAACAGCAGAAAACAACAATGAGGAATCAAGATGCAATTGAGAAGTACCTGATGATCAGTACGCATGTATATCCGCCACTGCCTTGGTAGACCGCCTTTTCACATTCACTCCGTGTGTTTGTTTGTAAAAGCGAGAAACCTAGTGCAAAGGTTTAAGGAGGCGTGCCCAGCAGCTGCTTGCCTGTTAATGAGTAACTTGGGAACTGAGGTGGGCTCCCACCTGGAGTTCCGTTTGCACCAAACCGGCCGCATAGACAAACGAGCGTCTACGGACGATTTGGAGTGCTCACTCGACGCACGTTTTTGGGATGCGGGAGGAAAACCCAGCAACGCGGGCAGGCAGGCGCGGGGGGAACATGCAAACTCCACGCGGGAAAGCCGGAGCAGGAATTCAACCCTGCACCTCTCAAGTGAGATGCGGAAGCTCTCACCGGTGCGACGCCATGTTGTCATTGCCTGGTAGTAAATATCATTTCAACGCTGGCTTGTTTCACTTTTCAGGTGGAGTGCGTGTGAGTGTGTTTTCTTAATGCCCATCCAATTTTGTCCAGCAAGAGCTTTAGTTTATAGAAGATGTACACCCTTTGGGGACGGAACAGACATTGGGAGGCTCCTGAAAGGAAAAACCAGGTGACCCTGAAAACAATAGGGCCACTTCCTGGACACTGCTCTCTGTATGCTTGTCACTCTCCGTCAGTCACTCTTCCCTTTTCATTCCCTATATACTTCCACAATGCATTGGCTGAACTCTAGAAAAGTCAATTGTGCAGACAGAAGCCACATGGTCGAGAGCACGGTGAACAATTTCAGGATCTTTTGCAGCAGGTGCGGGTGAGCGACGAGTGTGTACAGGGGCTTTCCATACTTGTGCTACCAAAGGATGTTTGCTATTTATCCACTCAAAGAGAGGTCTGAGGCCACGGTCATCTCTGAAAGCTTTGCTTAGTCCTTTAAAGGAGGAAATGAGCACACGTGGCAGGCACACTGTACAGAACAATAGAGACCGAGACAGATTTAGAACAAACGACGCACATATTTACCATCACCACGAGACCATCTGTTGGAACTTTTCATTTATAAGGTGAGAACTTCATACTGTATATACATACACTCAAAAGTAATGGTTAAATCACGGTATAATTATTTCCCATGAGAAGAATTCATTGTGAATGAAAGTATGAGGAGTAAGTAACGCAATCAATTCTTCTGCAACATCTTGCCCATGCACGCACACACTGCCGAGATACATACTTTGGTGTAGACCAAAAAAAATGTTTCACACAGGAGCTGAGGGCCTCCATCCACCCTGTAGCACGCTCCACAAGTGCCATTATTACGGCTCCAGGCCTTTCCTGCCTGTAGGTTGACTCCTGCCCCTGTACTGCCTCCACTTCCTCCGCACACATATCAGCCTGGAGCAGCAGTCCCTTTTCCTGAGTCTGGCTCAAGGTCTCTGGACAAGCAACAATAGTTCATCCATCTCTCGCTCTCTGATATGGAGTCAAAATTCAGTTTTATATGAGCTCAGGTGCTTGCAAAAACATCACTTCTTTGGCCTGTCTGCAAATGTGGAAGGTTGACTGACTCCATGCTGTTATGATTGAGATGATCTGCCTACAGTACAGCAAGCTGCGAGGTTAGAAGAGGCGCAAAATGAACATCCGTCAACATCCCGGCACCACGAGGCATTGTTTGGCGTCAGAGCTAAAGGTCGGCCTATTTGGCGTCTGCTGATGGACCCACATCGCCATTCGCCACGGATTGAGGTCGGCGACCGCTGGTGGGTCAGCCTACCCAATTCCGACGTCTTTTTTCGTTCCTAGAGGAATGGAAACGTGGGAAATGACTTTCAGGAAAAGGTTAAAAGCAGAAGCATAAGAAATGTGAAAAGAGCTATCTATCCTTTGAGGAGATTTGCAATTTCCTGCAAGTCCTCTAGCTTTTTATGTTTCAAAACTAAAAAGGCACAAATGAGCTCCTGATTCAAAGAAAAGGAAACTGTTCCTGTGTTAAGTTGGGCGAGAGAGAGCCTTCACTTTGACATTGAGAAAGATTGCTTTCAAAACAAGAGACTTATCAAGGCAAGCTTTTAGGGCTCTTTATCTTTGAGGGAAATCCCACGTAAGACTTTCAGGGCATTTGCAAATGCATCGTTAGGCTCAGCCCTCAAAACATTACATTCAGGGGTCACGGAAGGTGCGAGAGAGCGACAGCCTCGCTCACACAGGCTCTGCTCTCTGGGCCGGCCGGCCGTGCAGGATCAGTGTGTGTGGAGTGGTGCCAGTCCACCACACAATGAGGGGAAATGGGAATTTAATACAAACTTTCTCACAAAGTCGCTTGCCTCCCTTTGCCATCCATGGCCACCTCCCCCACTGCAGCCTCCGCATAATGTCACAAACCATTTGTAATTGACACATTATGAGAGGCCGTTCCAAAGTGTTTGACATTATACAGTAGCAATTGACCGAGGAAGCTGTCCATTCCCTTCTACCTACAAAAGCCACTCTATCCAATATGGCATCATTTTACTGTTGATGAAACAAATCGGTCATGACGGCTGGGATTGCACACCTGAGGTTCAGTCCACAAATACTTCATCTTAAGTGAAACAAAAGGTAAACAAAGCACCCATGGACGGGAGGGGGGGTACCAAGGTTCAACAAAAGGTGCTCCAAAAGGGAGCGAGCGCTCTCCACAAAGTACAACTAAACAATGATGAAAAAGGGTTCTCACTGTGAGCTATGGCACAAAGCAGGGCAAGGCAAAACGAGGTGCACACAGCACATTTGACAACGGACAAGTGACATAGACCCAACCAAGATTGCACTAAAAGGAGGGAAAGAAATACCTGGACAAGAGCCAAGGCTAACCACTACGGGTGGGTGGCGACCAAGCAGGGGAACACATCATGACCATGAACAAAAGGAACCTAAAGCAAAGCCTAACAGACAAAGAACATGACATCAAATGCACAATGGAATTGATTCCATTGAAGAACGCAATCATTATTCTCATCATGCTTTGTTCTGACAGAATTGATCACACATTCCTTGTAGGCCGAAGAAACCCCAGTGAACTCCTGAAATGGAAAACAGGAAATCTCAAACAATAAGGACCCATAGTTGATTGTCTGAAGCGGCAAGGAAACGTAAAGAAAACACCAAATCAGTCTCACACTTATTGCCGCCGAGTAAATGAGCAAAGGCGTGTGAGTTGATATTTCAAAGTTAGCCTTTTACAGACAAAGTAGACACAACAATCATATTGTTCATTATTTCCTGGCAACTCGGGCACGGGGAGTATGGACTCGACTGTGCGGGGATTGGAACAAACTCATTGAAGTGAAAGAACAAAGATGTTACATTTGGCAAAACACCATCCCAGCTGCAATCTATCCCCATGCTTGTTTTCAGAAAAACCTGCAACAGCAATTAGAAGATGACATGTCAGCCAAATCCAAAATAAAATACCTTTTCTAACCCTTATATTGATGGCTGGAATTTAGGTGAGGGCACCTTCTCTCTCTTCCAAGACACGCCATCGACAAGTACAGCATATTACTTTCATCATTCCACCAAAAAAGGAAAAGACGTGTAGACTTTGAACTGCTGAACAATGTATACACCGCATTTAACTCGCAAAAATCTCTTCTCTCATCTACTTGCACATGAAAATGCACGGTTCTAATGAACCCGGTGAGAATGATCAAGAGCTGGAGAAATGATTCTCGTCACGCATTTCAATCGGATAAAGTGTTGCAATGCTTTCGACGGCCACTTTCAACTCCTAGGAAAATGAGATGTGGAGCGCCAGGCGGCTGGCTGGCTGACTGACGCTCTTCCTTCCTTCCTCTCCTCTCCCACCCACCCAAGTGAGTGAGTGAAAACCGAGCCACACTGCCTCTTCAATCTGGGTTTGCTTTCAATCTATGCAGGAGCGCCGTCACCCAAGATTTTCTGGACATGATTTGCTTTTGGAACAGCTATGCGTAAAAAGGCGCAGCGTTCGCCGTGACGCATGGCCGGCCGCTACTTTGGACGGAGACGACTGACAACTTTTCTCCAGAGATTTTGGAGGACTATTGTGTCACCTGTTGTGTACCACGATTCTATACAGTATGAAGGTCCTGTGCCTGTGGTTGTTGTGCATCGTGGATCTATCAGGTTAGAATTGTTTTATTCCTAACTACACCCTCAAATTGAGACTAACATGTTGTTTCTGTCACAAGAAGAACATTTGAAGCCTCTTGGGAGAAAAAGAGCTCATCCATATTTCCTGGCATTGTTCTGTGGCTCTGGCGCTTAAGGAATGTCCGAGAAACAGATATTGCTTCACCACTTGTTGCACTGGTGTACAATTTCGAGACATTTGCACTAATATCAGATGCTACAAATTTCTTCATGAAGTTTGGGATAGGAATTTTGAGAGAGAGAGAGAGCAGTGCATGATGGCCAGGTCCATCCTACTGTAGATGTTTCTGGAATGTGGGAGAATGTCAGAGAGCCAGGTGAGAACCAACAGAAGCAGTGGGTGAACGTGCAACTCGTCACAAGTCAACCTGCAAATTGTGAGGCAAACATTTGAGCTAGCCACTCCAGTGCTGCCCTGACATGGATTATTTTGGTCTTGAAGAGATCCTAAATATGCTGCTTTGGGCAGCCTGGCTTTAAGCATCAACTCGTGTCTTCCAGGTGCCGTCATTGACTTAACAATGATATCCACCGCAGAGGTCATCCAAGTGAATCGCTTCTCCATCTCATGTATTAACGGCGAGCGCACCTCTGCCCACGCGGAACTGGACATCAAGAGAGACAACAAAATCCTCATATTCCCCAAAATGCCCAACTTCAAACTGCATAAGCCGAGGAACAAGAAAGTTGTGGCCAGAGACTTCCGAGATTTGGATAACGTGGGTATATTTTACTGTGAATCGGCACAGGAGGTTCCTCCGCTGGAGACGGTCACAATGATCAACAACTTTGCCAAAGGTGCGCTGACATTCCATTTTGTGATGATTGCATGTTGATTTCAGTCTCATTGCACGTCTGTGTTATCCTCAGCAAATTTTGTCCCAACCCACTTGACAATTACGGCCAATAAAGGAGAAACAGTTCACCTCAGCATGGTGCTGCTGAGCTCCCAAAAAAGGGATGTGACCTGGAAGTACAATGGTAAGCCAGCCTTTTTTTTACACCTTCACTTGGAAAAAAACAACAACATCCTGTTGCAGGATACGTTGAAGTCTATATCAATGCCAATGTACTTTGCGTAGGAAATTACTATTACATGACTCACTGGAACGACATGGTCAACCACACGGCTGTGTTGACAGTGGAAAATTCAGCTTTGGCCAATCAAGGCATCTACAGTGCCAGCTATGTGGGGGACAGTCCTCTTCAGGGTGCCTGGATGAGACTCATCGTCCGAGGTTTGGAATCTAGCAAACAGAAAGATTTTAACACCTTGAGCACGGCACGTAGCGAGGAGACACTTTTACAGCTGGATTGCTCAATAAATCAGTCAAATGTAGTCAATTTTCTCCATTGTCCTCTTCACTCGTTCACTGGCAGCCAACGTCATATCTTTGACGTCTAGCGGTTGAGAGCTGATTACTGATTATAGGAGGGGAAAAAACATTTGATTGAATTCACACTGGAATTATTTTAGATTTTTCATGACTGGAATGACGGTCAAGTTTCCAAATATTGCCTAATCCCCTTCCCTTGCTACAACACTTGGAAAGTGACAGTTAGGTAAAACTGGAGGAAAGCCGATGTCGAAAGAGGTGTCACATCTCAGTGTGCTCTTTCTTTCCACTGGCTGTACTTTATTAGTATTCTTGAGAGACATTCGTCAGGCGCCTCCACCCGCCATCTGTTCTTCAGGATTTGGGTTTTCTTGCTATTTCTCAATTCCCGTGTGTATTGTATGTCACAATTTGATTCAGTAACCAGCTCATAAATATAGTACATTCAAAACAACCAAAATACAATACACTCGTTCATGTACTTAAGAGCCGAATCCGATGTGCATTTGGGATTGTGTGCAATGACGTTTTGAATAGTACACGAAATGAAGTTGAACTTTTCTTTGGTAGCTTGTCCAAATAAGAAATGGGGTCCTTACTGTGACAAGGACTGCCCAGACTGCCTCAATGGTGGAGTGTGTCATGATGTGGATGGAGACTGCATCTGCCCTCCTGGATTCATGGGAACACGCTGTGAGACAGGTTGGTACGAATAGACAGTACTCAGATATGAAATGTGAATCACGGTAGTGCACGTTATTTGTCAGATTGAAATGCAATGCAGAATGTCGACTTGCATAGATTCCTCGCTCCCAGACCGCGCAAGCTGCGCTTTTGGGCTTTTGGTAGATGCAATTTCGGTTCCGCCCGAAAATGATATCAGCTTCCGTTGCCTGACAATTCAAGTCAGCACCCATTTGTCGAATGGCCAAATCTGAAGTAAATCAGGCCCAAACGTCTCCAAATATGCACCCCAAATGAAATGATCTCCTTGTAGTTTAAAAATAACAGCCAGAAATATTTGTGATTCTCTCTGATGGTTTGTAGCGTGCAGAGAAGGAATGTTTGGACGAAATTGCCAAGAGTCGTGCAGCTCGGAGCTGGACTGCAAGGGGCTGCGCTTCTGCCTACCAGACCCTTACGGTTGTTCTTGCGCTAGCGGCTGGTTCGGGACCCGATGTGAGAAGGGTAAGCTCGCTCCTTATGTATATGCTTCCATTTCAAAGTATTGTCCTGTATTGTAGTTGCTGCATGCATTTGTTGTTTTCTTCTCAGTCTGCCATAATGACATGTATGGACCAGACTGCAGGCTGAGCTGTAGATGTCACAATGGAGGCATGTGCAATCGCTTTAGTGGCTGTCAGTGTCCCACAGGATGGAGGGGACAAAACTGTGAAAAGTCTGGTAAGTGTTAGTATTTACTATGACATTTTCAAGATTTGATGTAAAATATCAATATTTTCTTTTTTCATCATCGATGTTTCTTGTCTTTCACCAGACAGGGCCCCAGAGATTTTGGATTTGGACAGTAATTTGGAGTGGAATCTCAATTCAAGCCCAAAGATCTATTGCTCAGCGACAGGCAATCCGCTGCCCAGTCATAACAGCATTGAGCTCCGAAAGTTGGACAGCACTGTGCTCAAGGTGACAGAACCCCACAAACGGTGAAGCCGGTGTTGAACTTCTCCTAGCCTAAAATCGACCAAATTTCTCCACCGCCACACAGCAAAAATGTTTCCACGGAGAGAATCACAGTTGTACCTAAGCAAATTCGAGATGGTGCTGTTTTAATTACATTGAAACATTTTCTGTGATGAACACAATTTCATGTATTTGACTCCCAGGCATCCCACACCGTCATGGACTCAAATAAAAGTATCGCCATGTTTGAGATTCCACGACTGAGTGCTGAGCAAGGAGGCTTATGGGAGTGCAGGGTGTCGACCAACGGAGGCCAGGACTCGCGCAAATTCAATCTTACCGTTAAAGGTCTGTCTGATGGCATTTCAACCACTAAAATAAAGAAGTGACGGGTCAGGTTTGATCTGCTTTTTGTTCAGAACCACCCGTTCCCACCACTGCTCCCATACTGCTGGAAAAAAGGAGCAAGCAGCTGGTCGTCATGCCCATGGACTGCCACAAAGGAGATGGGCCCGTCGTCTCCACCACGCTCCTCTACAAGCCTCTGGGAAATGAAGATTCTTGGTCCTCCATCATCGGTAAAGAGAGCATTATGAAACCTACTCATTAGAAGTCAAAGTACAATTGTCTGTCCCCCACATGTAGTGTCATCGTTCCGTTGTTTTTTTCCTTCCAGTGTACAGTGACAAAGAACCCATCACACTGATGAACCTGGAGCCTTCAACACGCTACCGTGTGCAGGTCCAGCTGACTCGCCCTGGCGCCGGAGGAGAAGGGGCTCCGGGGCCAGAAGCCATCATGGAGACCGATTGCCCTGGTAAGGCCCGCATCTAATCAGATTTTCATTTCCACTGGCTACAAGTGTAGGACACTTACTTGTAAGACTGGGGTGGGGCATCATCCTATGAGAGGAAGGTCCACAATAACCATTGGCAAAGAATTTTGGGGTGAACTCTCAGCGTGGTATGTGTGGAGGAAAGCAGCGTTTGCTTAGCAACAACTTGGGCCCCTGTGCACTTCGGACATGAAGATAAGTCAAAGAGCCTCTGCGGGAGTTTCTTGATTTTGGTTTTACTCTGGCGTGCTGTGGTGTCTTAAGTTTGTGTCTCTTTGAGAACAACAAAAGCCATGCAGGTCAGAATACTTTCAAATGCTCTGCATCTCAGTGGACACTTAAGAGTAGGGGAAATGCAAAAAGGTTGTTAGACCCCCAAGTTCATCCTGTGTTCTCTGTCACCGCAGAGCCCACAGTTCAACCCGAGATTGACATCAGCTTGGTGGAAGGTCGCAATGTCACTGTGCGATGGCGACTGCCCGCCAACGGCGGCGTTAATGGCGACACAGCCAGTGGCTTTTTAGTGCAGCTCTTCGGGCCGCCACCTCACAGGGAGAAACTCCTGGAAGAGACCACCCTGTTAAATGTTCTGTCCAAAATGTTCTACAACATGGAGTATCAACAAGACTACACAGTGGTGGTGCGCCTTATCAACTGTGGCAGCCAGGGGCCTCCTTCCAAAGCCTACCACATCCGCATCAACAGCCAGGGTAACTAGCCATTCAAATTAGCTTGGAAAGGTGCAAGAAAAGAAAAGATGAAATCACAACGCATTTAGAAAAAGAACGGGAAGAGAAGAGTTCTGATGGCTGATGCCTTGCTGGTTGCTTGTGAAGCCTCTGTTAAGGACAAGTTAAGTCGTTGGAGGATCCCCAATGGGTTTTCTATTGAAGCAACATTACGGAATGTTACAGATGTACTGAACGTTCCTTCTTGCTGTATTATTGGAGGATGCCCAATGTGTTTTCAGAGACGTTTCTATTGAAGCGTCAGACGGAATGTTACGTACTGAATGTTCCTCCTCGCCGTATTCAGATCATTTGTTATCCTAGTCGGTCCCGGATCCTTTGTTTCAATTTGTTCTTCAAACTTTTAGTACAACTCTTATTGCTGTATTGGAGTCAAATTCCCTTTTCTTTTGCTTCTTCCTCCTCTTCGTGGTTAGGGTGAACAAATCAAATCCAAGCGCTTTATGTGCTATCAAACTCAATCACCGACTTTGTTCTGGTTCCAGGCCCATCGGCCCCACGTAACGTCCAGGCCCTGTCCTTGTCCCCGTCGGCCATCCAGTTGAGGTGGCAGCCCCCCGAGGACGTCAACGGAGGCGTCACCAAATACGTCATTGAGTACCAGCCGGTCGGCCAGGGGAGTCCGCACCTTTGGGTGGACACGGATGACGGCAACAAGACCACCAAAGATGTGACGGCGCTTAACGGAAGCACACTCTATCAGTTGAGAGTCAGGGCTTTTTCCAAGGTGCCAGGAGAGTGGAGCAACTTTGTTCAAGCCGCTACACAAGGAGATGATGGTAAATTGGATTGATACAACAATCACTTTTGGCTATCAAACGTTTAAGCTTATGGCAGCCACAGTGCGGTTCTACGCCACAATATTACTTGAATAACCTTAATAGGTACCTCCTCTCACACATTCTGCTCTGCATGTTAAGATAGCAACCAAAAATGAATACACTGCATCAAAAGGATATTAGCAAAAGGCTCGACTCGTTAGAGAAGAAGTCAACAAATCCAATCCAGAGCCTTTTGTGGCAAAATGTGTCAAGCTAACACCACTTATCAGTAAATATCTGGACTGCATTTATGGACAGTATTGGGACCATCCACAAAGGTTCAGGAGCGATCTACTCGGGATAATACGACAAGGTCCATTTATCTCCTCTGCCTAAGTCATCTGCTCCTCATTTTGTCTCTTCTCCTCTTTCTTTGCATTCTCTTTTCATCTGCCAAAAAAAAAAAAAAGGGCTAGAAAGTCTAACGCCGACCACCCAGGGTGTGTCTCGGAAACCTGCGGGGGACAACTACCAGCTGTTGGTGGCAGTGGTGGCCTCTGTTACAGTCACGTGTGTGACCATCTTGCTGGCACTGCTCGCGCTTTTCTTCATCCGCAAAACTCTACTCAACCGTCGTCGCACATTCACCTACCAGTCTGGATCGGTGAGCCACAGATAGATCATCTCGTACGCTTTGTTTGTCACTATGATAGCTTTGTATTCTTCCTGAAATGAACTTTGCCGACATCAACAGGGTGAGGAGACAATTCTGCAGTTTAACTCTGGAACGTTGACCCTAACCCGAAGACCTAAGCCCATCCCGGAACCCCTTACGTACCCAATCCTGGAATGGGAAGACATTAAATTTGAGGATGTCATCGGTGAGGGCAACTTTGGACAGGTGTGCCAAATGGATGTTTTCTTCCCAAGTTGCACACTCGTGTGTGTGTGTGTGTGTGTGTGTGTGTGTGTGTGTGTGTGTGTGTGTGTGTGTGTGTGTGTGTGTGTGTGTGATGAAGTAACAAGAATGTTCCAACTTAGGTGATCAAAGCCATGATCAAGAAGGATGGCAACAAGATGAGCGCTGCCATCAAAATGCTGAAAGGTGAAATATGGTTCTTCTGCAGATGTGAAGGTTGTGGCACTTATTCAACATCACCATATCTGCTTTTTCCTGCAGAGTTTGCCTCAGAAAACGACCACCGAGACTTTGCAGGAGAACTGGAAGTGCTTTGTAAATTAGGCCAGCATCCCAACATCATCAACTTGATCGGAGCCTGTGAAAACAGAGGTGAGGCCCTGACACCTAGTGGACTTTTTTCCATAGCCTCGAAAATGAACGCGAGCAATGTTTCCGATACGTAAGGTGCGTTTACGATACGTAAGGTGTGTTTACGTTTCATGGCAATCAATTGCAACATATTGGAATGCGACTGCGCACGGAAGCCACCACAATTGAAAAATAAGCAACACGGGTTTCTTGGCCGGTGACGTCATCGGTCTATTTACATAGCTTCTTGACCCCGTTGTGACTGAGCTGAGCATGAGGTATCTGTTTCCCTGCTTTGATTCTGACAGTGTTTGAAGAAATATCAATTTCAGGAGTTTACAGAACGCAGAGTAGCTTACATTTTGAAGGTAATTGCAGAACCAAATCAGCCTTCAAATGTAAACATTCAACACATTCTCAAGTAGTCCTTTGGCTCTACAAACATCTGCATTCTGAACAGCAGAAGAAAATAATTCTGTCTCGATTGGGATTTGTTGATTCATTCAGCATGCCTCAAATGGCATACGACTGACTCTGCTGGAACCTTAGGGCCATCTTTCACAGATTTGTCAAATGTACCCGTTAGTACATTTCACGTGGTCTACCCGCTATTTGTCTGAGGAGAATATTTGGACCTGTCCCAGGTTACCTGTACATCGCCATCGAATACGCACCTTATGGCAACCTTCTCGACTTCTTAAGAAAGAGTCGGGTGTTGGAGACCGACCCCGCTTTTGCCAAGGAGCACGGCACAGCCTCGACGCTCACCTCCCAACAGTTGCTGCAGTTTTCTGTTGATGTGGCCACTGGGATGCACTACCTCAGTGACAAACAGGTAAACCAGTGACGCTGCCAGTTTCATAGACATACCTTATCATTTCATGTGTTTGGGATTTGGGTGACAGAAAGTGCCACCAAAAGCAAGAAAACAGCGCCCACAGTTAGCCTGGTGTTGGGAACTACATAAAGTATAGTCGCCAGTGTGTCGATGTTTATCGCAATACTTGTAGGAGCTTTTATGAAGTGCTAAGGATTCTTCCAAAACGAGATCTCAATGTGGCAAAAGCCTTCCTGAATTTGATGCTCATCGTCAATGAATTCTGCCGCCACTGTTCCCTGTAATAACTTCTCCCCTCATTTCAAATCAGTTCATTCACAGAGATTTGGCTGCCAGAAATGTTCTGGTCGGTGACAACCTTGTGGCAAAGATAGCTGACTTTGGTCTGTCCCGTGGGGAGGAGGTTTATGTTAAGAAGACAATGGTAAGTAGATAAACTTTAAAGTTCGAGGAAAATGTATGAGGAGCTGGATGTTTGACACGACAGTTGCCTCGGCAGCCGTATTGTATTCATCGAGACATTGTGTTGCTCCCAGGGTAGGTTGCCTGTTCGCTGGATGGCCATTGAGTCTCTCAACTACAGTGTGTATACAACCAAAAGTGATGTGTGAGTAACAATTAGTTAGACAGAGCAATTGGACAGTGGGTAACTCGTATTTTCTTTGACGCATCCATTGGCATGGACATCGATCTACTATGTCAGAGACGACTCTGGAAAGTTGGTACAGTAGCACCAAAAATGACTAATTTGGCCCTCTTGTGAGCTTCCAACATTGCCTGCCTATGGTGGAAAACGGCTGTCAAGAAAAAACAACAAATCATCCCCCTGCGTCTGGAGGGAGGGAGGGAAGGAGGGAGGACAGTAGTGTGTTGCGTGTGATAAGCACAGGAAGTCCTGAGTACAACTCAGCAGACGTTGGGCCGTCAACTGGAAACTATTTATATCCACGGAAAAACAAGTTGGAAGAAGAGCAAGAGCTGCCCGTAGAGTCGCAGCCATTTGTAAACATCAGCATTCAATACATAAATAAACAAACAAACGCAAAGAACAACAACTACCAAAAATACGCATTTCAAGGTGGAATACAATGAGAAGAAAAATGACGACTATGCTAAGCCAATCAAATTCTACGCTGTAGAATTGTACATTTGGAGTGGAATCATTGATGCTAGTGTTGCATTTTGCATGGGACAGAACTTTGAACTCAGATCAGCTTCAATGTTCTATGATCTTTCTTCTCAGGTGGTCTTTTGGAATTCTCCTTTGGGAAATTGTAAGCCTAGGTAAGGAAACACACCAGCTCACTTTCAAATTCAACATTACAGCCTTTCATAATCTGGGTGGGTTGTAAACAGCTTTTTGTGCATGCGTGTTAGGTGGCACGCCATATTGTGGAATGACATGTGCTGAGCTTTATGAAAAACTGCCACAAGGCTACAGGATGGAGAAGCCCAAGAATTGTGACGATGAAGTGTAAGTCACGTTTGGGGTTTTGTTTTGGGTTTTTTTGTTTGTTCTCATTTGAGTCTACTTGATTTGTGCCTCTGCAGGTATGAGCTGATGAAACAGTGCTGGAGGGATCGGCCCTACGAAAGACCCCCTTTCTCCCAAGTCTCGGTGCAGCTGAACAGGATGCAAGAGGCCAGAAAGGTAAAGTTGCTCGAAAATCTTCCCAGCAAAAGGGGAGCTACCACTGAGCTGTCCAAAATATGCCCGTTTTGATCAAGAGCCCCTTTTTCCAGGCCTACGTGAACATGGCGCTTTTCGAGAACTTTACTTACGCTGGAATAGACGCTACTGCGGAGGAGGCCTGACTACCAGCCCCCCCAGGCCCTGGCATGCCACATCACCTCAAGAAGAAGCCCAAAAGATTGTCACCACGTTACTGCCACCTCCCCGCTGCTCACCGCAGAGACAAGAGAAGCACCCAGTTATAGACGGAAGACTGTGAAAGGACACTGTGGCCAGAAGGTCGTAGCGGCTGTGGAGCGTGCGTGGCCTTGGATGGAAGAGATCACAAGCGAGCCATCAAATCTTTGGGCTTTTTGTTGTTGGAGATGTTCCGGACTATGTGGCTTGCTGTTACACCACAGGGTCTGTGGGTGCTCGCTCATGCTGGACCTTCTTTGCTCTTTGGAAACATACAATGTAGCACTTAACACCATTCTTGGTATGATCACTGCCATGTGAACTACTGTACAGAACACTGCACTGCACTGCACTGCACTGTATTGTATTTTCTCATCCGAAACATGTATAGACTGAATGTCATTGTAGAAAACACAAATGCACTAATAGCTGTTTAAGTGTCCGATGGTATTTTGTAAAAAAAAAAAAAAATGTTTTACTGTCTGTTTTTGGTCACCTACAAATTGCAGTTTGGAATTTTGCATCCATTACAGAAGTCACTTGTTAGTTTTTGTGAAATGATAAAACCTGTTTGTGTGCGTGTGTTTTAATTGATCATTTTATTGCTTTGTGTAACACAATATACCAATTGTACATCTTTTTTTGATGTTATGTACGTTACAAAACAGTAAAACAGAGATTATGCTTTAGTTAAAAGTTTAGCTGTTTTGTTTTTTACCTGTGAATACTCAGTAGAGTGTTATACAATCCCAATGTATTATCAAAGAAGTATTTTTGGTTTTTTTTTTTTATCTTGTACAAATGTATTTTTCACAGTTCCTACGGAGAGTCACTTATCTCCTCTGTTGCGTTAAATTGATACGTCATGGCGGTTCCTTTCTCCATAAACAAAGAACTATGTCGGAAGCGTCTGTCAAAAATGGCCTTCCTGATGACTTGCCACTGCTCAACAATAAGAAAAAAAACAAGAGCTTCGTGTCACGCCTGTGAAACACTAAAGTCCGAAACAAACCGATATGTAGATCACGTTGACATAGCTACACGTGTGTTTATTTCCATTTGATTTGAGCAAAGCAGTAAATGTTCAGCAACACACACTTCCTTGTCACATTGGGTCAGCCCCCTGACACCCCCACCACCAGCACCCTCATTGACCTGACATATGCATTTGCGGGCAGATCATGCAAACTACGGCAATTGAACATGAAATCCAACAAGAGCAGGAAGATACTCTTGAACATTTGGATACAGCTGCTTTGTATGCTCTGGATTTCTTGCAAGTATGTGGCTGGCCGGAATCTTTCACAACATGGTAAGACGGGATATACGTACAGTAAATCAATATTGCAACTATCGTTCCTGATTGACTTTTATCATTGGGGAGGGGGGGCAGATATTTCCCTCCTGGAAGAGGAAGATGACCCAAAATGTTTCACAAGGACAGAAGAGGATTTCACTTGCTTCTTTGAGACTACCGACAATGGAACATTTGATCTGTTCTACAAAATGGGCCAGTATGTTTCATATGGAGATTGATTTTTTTGGACCGATGACGTCTTTTCAAAGAAGTGCTACAATTGCGTGCACTTGCATGAACAAATGTCTCATTGAAAATAGCTTTTCCTAAATACTAGCAATCACCGACACATTTACTTTCCAAAGGTTTGATCATCGCGAGGCTTGTTTAGAGAAGATCCTTGCATTTGCTCGACACAGCGCATTTTAGATCCACACGACAACTGTACAATACAACTGTACAATTTGACAATGCAATTGTGCATGTCATCACCATCAAGGTCTGAGGAGAAAAGATGTGAATTGTTGACCCAGAGAACAAAAGAAGGAATGTTGCTGCACATCTGCTCATTTCCTTATTTGGATGTTGTCTCATATGTGGATATCCACCTTCAAGTGGTGGAGCGTAACAACAACACCACCAGCAGACTGCACAGTCGCGTGGTCAGCGTAGAAGACCAAAGTAAGATCAAACGTTTCCTCCAATATACAGTGGCATGACTCCAATATTAAGTCTTTGTGTAAACTTTGTGTATAGTTCTCTTAGAGGCGCCCTTCAACGTGTCTTTACACCACAATGGCAAACCTGGGCAACTGCAGCTTTCATACCTCACAAATGTGCCCAAATACTGGGAGGACAAACTGCGCTATAGGATCCGATACACCTCCAAAGGGCTTGGACAAAGGACTAAAGAGGTACTGGGAAGTATTTGGAGGAAAGGGTGGAAAAAAAAAAAAATCTACATTGAAATGTACAAGTGTGAATCAAGTGTGAAAGGACACAAGCGAGTGAGTAAATGTGATGTTTCCCAAAGTGTTGCTTACCAGTAGATTAGTTTGCATCATAAATCCTCTTTCATTTGCATTTGCCAGCTAACAGCCAATCAGAGTGATCAATTGTCACCACAATTCTGTAGTTTAGTTGATTTGCTCCCGCAGGGTATTGATCATTGGGAGGACTCGGTGATGTCTCTAGTGCCGGGAGAAGAGGTCCGAGTCGAGATCGCGGTCAAGTGCGGCAATATTGAGAGTGCGGGACACTGGAGTCACTGGTCAGAGGCCGTGAGAGATGTGGTGCCGCAAAGTGCAGGTGCGTCCATACAATTACGGACGGAAAATGACCATCGTTTGCCCATTTGGCGCCATCACATTTCATTTCCCCCAAAGTCCCTGGATCCAGACGGGAACAAACCTTATCTCCACAAGCAGCGCCAATGTTTTCATTGAGTGATGCAATTGTTCCAAAATGAGCCTCTTGTCTCTCTCTCTCTCTCCAGATGACATTTCACTCAAGTGCCACACGTCTGATCTGCAAACCATTACCTGCCAGTGGAACAGCAGCGCGTACAGCCAAGCAAACGGTTGCAAACTTTTCACAAAGATGCATCTCAGGTAGTCACTGAAATATGAAAAGCAATCAGGGATGGTAACGCTGCTTTTCTGACATGTCATGAAATCATGTTGCAGTGAGACTTTGGGCTGGACCCATTGGACAGAATGTGTGCCTGACCAAAACCTGACTGAGCAGTGCAGTTTTCAGGGAGAGGAGGAGTGGGAAAAAGTCAGAGTCAAAGTCACCACTGCGGCATTTCCACTCAGCAGGACCTTTTACACCCGAGAGTTCGCATTAGGAAACATCAGTGAGTCCGTTGAAACGGTCATTTTATTTCATGGACCTGTACGATGGCTCCAGATCACGGAACAATGCAATAACACATTTGACTATAGTTTGTGTACCTTTTGGATTGGAGTCCAAACAGAGCCGCCAGCTCATCTGACAGGATTACTGGAGAAGGACAAGTTGTGTTTGAAGTGGGAAGCACCTCTTATGACGCTCTCATCCCATCTGCAATATGAAGTTGGCTGCCAAATCAGAGAGAGCAAAGCATGGGTGGTAAGATGCCATGCTTTCAAAGCCATTTTCTG
Organism: Syngnathus leptorhynchus; assembly: GCF_054491065.1. Lineage (NCBI taxonomy): Eukaryota > Metazoa > Chordata > Actinopteri > Syngnathiformes > Syngnathidae > Syngnathus > Syngnathus leptorhynchus. The sequence continues at coordinate 10,680,895 of NC_141207.1, forward strand.
TCAATGTTGATGGCTTTGAAATCATGATGAAGACGTAAATAGCACTCACAGATATACCTTCAAAGAGAAAAAGAAATACTTGCCAATCAAATGTAGACGTCGTGCTTTTCCCCGGGCTTATTGATGCAACCGCACGGTGGAATTGTTGCTGTCGACACAGAAAAGAATGTGAAAGCTCTGCCGGAAAACAACAGATCGAGAGAGAGTATGCAAGAGAGGCAGGCTTAACACTGAATGTTTCCTCAGGTGATATCCCCCAAGGGCCCAGCAACTGGTGCATGTCTGGAGGTTCCCCCAAGGATCCAGTACAGAGTGAAGGTTCGAACTAAACCTAACGGATCCATTTATTCTGGTCAATGGAGCCAGTGGTCCCGCGTTGTCAGTGGGAAAACTCCTGCTGATATTGGTAAGCTGTTGCACTACTCTTCCATATGAAAAGAACTCCAATTCAGTTCTGACTTCAGACACCAACAACATATCACGCCGTGACTTTTACAGAGACTTTGCTTATGACTTGCATCCCGGCCACACTGTTGGTCGCTGCTGTTGTCCTCATCTCTTTGGGTTTTACTTACTCCCGGTAAGATTGGACATTTTCCCATCCGTTATGATATTCGGCCCTTAAATCATGATGTCGTTCGTAGCAAGCTCAAGCAATGGTTTTGGCCGCCAGTACCGAACCTTGACAAAGTCCTTCAAGGCTTCGTGAAGGAGATCAACTTGCAGAAATGGGTAATTAGGCAATTTGTGTGCTTGAATATTCTCCTTTGCGGCACTGCATCTTCAGTCATGTTTATACTCACTCACACTACAGGGTGGTCCTCCAGTTACTGCAAAGCAATACTTTGAAGAAGGGACTTCTTCCATAGTGGAGGTCATGTCTCAGGATGAGGTCTCAAGATTGGGTCAGGAATCTACGCAGCTTCTGCCGCCGTCACAAGGCCGTCGCACCGGAGAGCAGGAAGACAGAAACCCTAGAACAGAACTGAAATTGTTTCCAGACTATGTGACTCTGAACAGAGAGGGGGTCACTATTTCTTCAAGCACCAACAAGTATGTCTGTGAGCAGCAGCCTGGGGAGATAAGAGGCCCTGGGGTGGAGGGAGAGCTTCTTCACTCTTTCTGTGTCCCTGACAACAACCTCCTCAACCATTCCTACTTGGCTCTTTGTGATTTTGCATTGGAAGTCCAGGACAAAGACACTGTTGGCCTCAGGGGCCCAGGAAATCTTTATAGCAACTTACCTTGCAGCTAAATTCCTGGCCATAAGAAGCCAAGCTGCGGCACGGTGCAGATGATTCCAGGCCTTCTTGCGTGAACTTTGCATGTTCTTCTCGTGCCTGCGTGGGTTTCCTCCGCAAAAGGTCAGACAGTAGTGGTCCTGCTGTGCGATTGTTGGCCTTCTCATGTGGTTTAGGAACCACTAGAGGGAGCTCGCTGATTGCAAAACAACGGCTGATTTTGCTCATCAATACTGTAAAGCTTCTCGAAAATGATGAAAACTATTATTTCAAAAAGTAATCATAATTTCAGATGAAAGTAAACTTTTGTAAGTCAACGTATCAATAGATGGTAGTTTGAGCTTTTGAAGTGACAAAGGCAAAGAAAAGAGTTTGAGGGTTTTGAATATCAATGTCGTATGTTTGTTATTTCATTAGTAGTATTAGATGATTACTATTAGTTGCCACTGATGCTGTCGAACTATTAAAATGTGGACAAACGGTTGAAATATTCTTTTTTTGTGTATGTGTCACGCCAACTCTAATTTAAAGTTTATGTGGAATTGACCTTGGGGTTTTTTCCACCCCCATTAAAAACTTCCCCATTGTGCGTGCAGTAAATGAGTTGGACTCCCCATTATTAATGCAAAATGGTTCATTTTATTGTCGCAAGATGGGGCAGTAGATTTACTGTCCATTTTTTCGCATTTATTTGGTGTCCTCAAGATTGGTCGAAGCTGACAAACCAAACCATCCAATAAAATCCAAAAAACGAAGATTACGTCAACCTCTCTGCTACAGTAACGATAGGGAGCAACTGTATTCATAGTCAAGAAAGCTCAGTTGAATGCTAAGTGTCACTTTATTATGTAAATAAGATGAAAGGGTATTTTCACTTCCTAAACCATCCTACTCTCAAGCAAATGATCTGAGATTACGGCAAAGAATCAGCAGATGGTTAACAAAGCAGAGCAGTAAAACAAAACAAAAGTGAAACGAATCAGCCGCCCCCCTCCAAAGAAACGAAAAACAATCCACAGATGAAATGGTTATTACCTCAATGGAAACAAAGGACAACAATAACAAAAAGCCTCTGATTTGAATCAGTAGGGAAAGGAAGGCCATTACAGCAACGGCAATTTCAGACCAAATAATTATCCAGGATCCTAAAAATGGATCCCCCACTGGGCAAATGCTTTGATTGCAAATGACTTGTGCTGCTCTGATGCTTTCCTTTTGCCAGCTGTTGCCTGGACAATGACTACTTGAATCACGTTGGGAACATAGATGAAGCTGAAGATGGCGTCGCAAGCCTTTCCTCTGAACAGAACAAACCAAATTCTTTCCATGCTTCATCACTGCCTGCTTGCCCATACGCAAGCAGCACCTCCTGATGTCATTTCCTGCTCGGCTCGGCCAGCCTCGCAGTTGTGCTGAGAGGCAGCACAGTCCCGACGGCTTGGCCTTTAACATACGTTCAAATTGTCAAATACTACTAACCTGCTGCATTTACTAGAGCAAAATGATCTCACAAGTAACTGGATTTGAACATGAAGACAGACAATGACTAACATAGTTGCACCTTCATTGGGGCTGGACTTCAACAACCTGAAACATATTCGGTTAGGTACTCTTTGAATAAATTGGTTCACGTAAATCCCGAGAATGGACGTGTCTGCCCATATTATTCTCAACTCTAAATCTGCTTATTCCCCAACAGAGACTGTGTTTAGTTGCTGGACTTCTTATTGATGAGCACGGAGCAGCATGTTAGCGCACCGTCCACTTTGACTTTCTCACTGTTGGACACGGGGAACAGCTTGTAGTCATTCAATTTGTCAAACACCTGTGGAGGGAGAAAAGGATTCACATTCTTTTAATCTCGATTATTGTGAGAACACCTTGGCTCGTATCGGTATCAAAGCTCATTGTGGAAGAGATAAAGAAGGACTGCAGGATGATGGTCCACCACTATTAAGACGCATTTTTCCCCTTTTTGCACCAGGATCCAAAGCAATTTCTGGTAACTTTCATTTCTTACGATGCCAGATGGTCTGTCTAGGCTTTGATACTAAAGCTGAAAGAATGCCATAGAAAAATAGATTTTATGCTCGAGACGAATCCCGTCCGTTTCTCTTCGGGGAGGAAAACTGACTCTCCGCCACGGGTCTCAATCCAAATACGCACATTTTTGGGAATTCTTCCTTCTAAAAATAGCTGGCACAGCTGGGCTTTTAACCACTGAGTACATTTTGAGGTCCAACTTCTGTACATGCAGACTGCAGGCTACTGGATTCAATTTCAGCAGATTCTTTTTTGGAATGAGAACCGCAGCGCCTAAAAGAACAAAACTCAACAAAAATCACTTACGAAGCCAACTAAATAACTCAAATGAATTCTTGCGGAAAAGGTGAGTCATCTTGTGTATGATTGCATTTTGAGAGTATTTACCTCAAAATAAATATCACTGGAATTGGGACTCCAATAATACTCTTGTTTTAGTGATTAGAATCATTGCATTTCTTGGTATTGGTATCGGAGTGGCGACTGGGTCATTCATTTTGAGCAAAGCAAAAGTGTCTCCTGCTAATTATTGAGCCAAATATTACCTTGACACTTTCTGGATATTCCTCTGCCGTACAATGCAGAAGCACCTGTCCTTTATCGGCCAGATTCATGTAGATGCAGTTGGCGGCCAGGTCGTCGGGCACCGTCAGTTTGTCGTAACGATGATCGCTCATTTGTTGCATGATCTACACACACACACACACACACACACACACACACACACACACACACACACACACACACACACACACACACACACACACACACACACACACACACACACACACACACACACACACACACACACACACACACACACACACACACACACACACACACACACACACACACACACACACACACACACACACACACACACACACACACACACACACACACACACACACACACACACACACACACACACACACACACACACACACACACACACACACACACACACACACACACACACACACACACACACACACACACACACACACACACACACACACACACACACACACACACACACACACACACACACACACACACACACACACACACACACACACACACACACACACACACACACACACACACACACACACACACACACACACACACACACACACACACACACACACACACACACACACACACACACACACACACACACACACACACACACACACACACACACACACACACACACACACACACACACACACACACACACACACACACACACACACACACACACACACACGCAGGAGATGAACACAGAGAAAGGCAAATTGCGGGCAGGCAAATTGGGTCCTCGACATCCGCTGTCCTGTCCCTTCCTCAAAGAGCCTCGTTATTTGAATCGGGATGGGAAACTTTGAAGGAGCAGGTAGGAGCAGACTTGGCCAGCCCAGCATAGGCCTGAATTCTAGGTCGAATTCTAGGTCAGCATCACAGTGGTCTGCAAAAGAACTCTGAGGTCTGTGGGGGGGAAAGATGAGGGTGCTTAATGGCAAACACAGGAGCAGACATTCTTCTTCAGCAGATGTCATATTATTTAGGTGGGATGGGAGGAGCACAAGTCAAGCTGAGATGACTCCCGTGATGCCGAGCCGACGTGGAGCGGAGGCAATTGACCGGAGGGAAAGCAGGTGTCTCGTTTTCAACAGCACAATATTTTTGGTCTGATTATTTCCTGATGATCAAAGCAAAGCCGTGTTTGCCGTGCTGCATTTCTGCAAAGGTGGCCACAAACAAAGAGCTTGTGTTTTACAATGGGCCAAAGTGTCTTTTTGAAACATCCCACTGCCAAGAAACATGAACAACATCCGCTAGCAGCAGCAGCAGCAGCAGCAGCAGCAGCAGCAGCAGCAGCAGCAGCAGCGCGAAAGGAAAACAATCTTCATGTGCGTGACCAGCCAAGCTGCCTCTCACACACAGGGGGATTAGAGGGGAGGCCAAATGTTGCCCACAGTCTTACTGCAGCACGTCTTTCGCTTCACATTTCCCTAGCAGCCATTGGGTCTGGCTTGAGATTGTTTGGTAGTCAAGCTAGGTAAGCCTCGTCCCACATATACATAGAGAAACACGTATGTTTGGTTTCATGTTAACTTAGCGCTCTTTAGTCCGGAGGCACAACTCGGGCTGAGGAATCCGCACTATAAACAACCTCCAGGGGAACCCCAAACATCATCCACCTCATGACTGAGAGAGACAGAGGGTGCTGCAATCTCCGGCGGTGACTTCATTGTGGTGAAAGGGATGACGGAAGATGAAAGCCATTTGGTCAATGAGCATTCTAGAAGACTATTCCAATTTGTTGGAACTTTGAGAGCCATGTACGTACATATACCCAATAGTATTGCATGATGATCAAGAAAGACCTGTAAAACACAAACCGTTGCATGTGTACCTCGTTGAAAAGTCGTTAGGCTCCAACGAATGTTTGTGGGAAACTCGATATGAATGGGCACACTATTTAGGATTCAAAGAATATCCATGAGAAACTACACCCACTCCAATTCCAAGGAATACAATCTGAATCAGTAGAATACCAATATGAATCAGCCAAGGCAAATCAGATCTTAGTTAACAGCAAGTTGTCACCTGTCCAGAGAAGAAATAATACAGAAAGGTGTCATTCCTTCCACTTGATCTGCGGTTTTCGCCATTGCTTCATTTTACTTTTTCAAGCTCTGTCGGATTGCTCTAGCATTCACAATGAATGATGAGTGTCAATGTCCATTCAGTCAAGTGGAAAAGAACACATTCCAGCCAAGAGGCTATCAAAGAATTCCAAAAGAAGCAAACCTGCTGTGCCAGTTGAAAGACAATCATTCAATTCTTCCCATAAGCACAGTTGGCAAAATGGTCACGGTGAGATGATTGCATACTTTCAGGGTTTTCTGAGCAGGTTCGCTGGAGCCGATGACAATGAGGCCCGGTCCCCCCATGCTGCAGAGGCTCTTCAGGTGGAGCTTTTCCAGCACGGGCACAGTGGACACGGCATAATCCTACAAAGGGAGAGAGGAAGCGTTGGATTTTCATTTCTGCTCCCCAACATATCAATGTGAACTTTGGCAGATGGTTTGCTTTGGACATTGTAACAATGTGATAAATCCCCTTCATTTCCCTGCAGCATTGATGAGGAACATTCTTTGCTTTTGTGGGATGAGCAGCAGCGTTTGAGTATGTGGCTCGTGCCGATGACAAACGTTGCTTGAAGAATTTGCTCACTTGCGTACATGACTTGATCTCACCTTAAAGGCATCAGCGAGCATCTCGGCTCCTCTTTGATTGGTCCGTTTGGAAAGGCCAACAAAGAACTCTCGACCTGCAGAGATGAATGGAAAATGATCAGGAAGGCTAAAAAAAAAAAAAAAAAAAAAATGTGTGTGCTCTCATATCAACATGACTTTGACCCAATGCACACAGCAAATTCCATAAAGGCATACTTGTGTTTTGTGTGGAACAACTTGACCTCAAGGCCATCAAACACCTACGGGATGATCTCAAGCAGAGAGCGTCACCCAAGTTTTCTCCATCAACCTCGGAAATACTTTTGTGGACAAAAGTGGTAGGAGGCCTAGGTGCAAATGGCCAAGCAGCTTCATATGTTCTGCCATTTTTCATTTCTGTGGCTATCATGGCATTGGGACAATGATTTACTGCAAATGACATCTCACAAATAGAATGTGAAAAATTCGGTGAAACCAAAACGGTGCTTGGAACTCCAATTGCTGGTGAGCAGAGAAAAATGCGGCCAACACGGCAGAGGACAAAAAGAGAAGCGTGAAATTGTCCAAACGCCTGGCGTGCGTGCGTGCGTGTAGCCTTATTTATCCTGCGGACTCTTTATTTGTTATTAGCTGGGGCCATGCCAATGAAGATCTTGGAAGCATGCCATGTGTTGTCTCGGTAGCGCTCAAGATACTATTGACCCACATTTTAAGGACTGAACTGAGAAAAAATCTAATATAGCAAAATACGCTTGCTTCGTCAGTGCAACTAAAGGTTGACATCTAATCTAATCCATGCTGATCTGATTTGACGATGCGGCGTTCTACCGCAGATTACGGAATTTTGCTTAGTGTGCCGAGGCACAGGGTCACCGTGGTGACGTCCCGCTGTGGAATGTCTCTGAGAAGAGAAGAGGACTCCAAACATCAGAGCCCGATGGATAATAGGATTGGCAAGAATAGTGTATATACCTGTGAAGAGAACATCTCCTCCATCCAATGTAGCATTCTCATCAGTCATTTCCACAATGTTCAGATTGAGATCCTTCAGGGCACCTTTCATCGCCTCTGTCTGGATAAACAAGGACACAAAGCAAAATACATAAAAATGAGCTACTGCTATCAACACAGAAATGGAAGCGTAATCTGTAAAACCCCCCCTTGTTATCTTCAGAGGGAATGCTAAACACTTTAGCTGACAACAGGATGAAGAAAATAACTCCAAAGCTCTTGCTGGATTACTTCACAACATGTCGCTTCCTGTGAGACCAGATGCTGTGAAACCGATGACATCATCGTAACGAGCCACCAAATGATGTCGTCGATTGAAAAGTGTTGATTCCAGATCAAACGACATCAAATGGATTAGCCTGCTCCACGACTGGCTCCTGGTCACCCTTTTTGTTTGCCTTCAGCATTTGAAGAAAAACACAGATGGACATTATGGTATATCTTCAAATGCATTCCTGAGACGGAGAAGGCGAAAAGTCACTTTAGCCATTTGGCCTCTATGTGAACTCTGAGCTTCAGCAGGTCTTTGTTTGGCTGCTCCACGGCTGATTTGCTGGCCTGCCTGAGCGCCCGCCCGCCCACTGTGATTTTACTGTGGTGATTTGGGGTCCTACAGGAGTAGTTTCCAAGGCCAGCCATGTTAGTGAGAGAGCATCAGTGTTTCCACAAGCCCTATCTCATTATGACCTCAGCCTGTTCATTGTGCTTCTTGGCTAACACAATGCTTCTGCTTCCACTTATTTATGCAAGGCTAAAGCATGAGGTCAGACAGGTAGAGTGCCATGCACTTTCCAAATAAGCACAAGTGAATATGCACATGTTTCCACCGAATTACAAAATCAGACATTTTAGCAAGGAAAGCCATCACAACATCAGATTCATTTCCTGCTTTCTGCTGAATAGGTGATCCATCTTTTCCTCGACATGGTGTGGCAAAAGCATCGAAATCAAACAGGTATCTCATTGGCATTGGATTAGGAGTACACCAAAAGAGTGGGTCCCTCCCTTTCACGTACGCTGCCAGGCCAGGCCAGGCAGTGGAACGCACTGGCTGTTTTTAGTTCTCTGAATAAAGCAAAGGTTTTGGACCTCCAACCATGCAGATATGAAAAGGCATCAAGAGCTTTTCCAGGCCAATGTACTGTATTTCATTGGAGGTGATAAGAGACTTTGTAGCTGACTATCACTATGTCAAGCCACATTGTATCTGCACAGTGTACTTTGCGGATGTAGTCAGTCAGGAACGTCTTCACACGGGCCTCCAAGTTGAACACATTTCATATCCAAACGAAATGGGCCAGTTATCTGTCAATGTGAGCCAAAAGCAATCGCTCCCTTCCCGAGTGCCGCCAAGTCATTTTGTTTGTAGGCCCCTCTTGTTCCCTTTGTGAAGGCATTTTGTCTCTCTTCACTTCTTGGAGCTTGGCGAGGCAACTGCACCCTGCTTTAAATGAAAAAGGCCTTTGAAAATTCCTTCGAGGTCACATTCGTCCAACTGAAACCCACGGCCTTGCCTTTTTTCTCCATTCTTCTTTCTTCTTACCCCCTGCATGCATTTGGTAGAGAACAACAGCATTCCCAAGATGTCAAACATTTTTTTTCGCAGCAGGTTTGCAGTCGAGTCTTTGCGGAGGCTTTCATGAAAGTGATAAGATTGTCATGCTATCTTACGGATTCCAAATATGATGATTTGGATGGTAATATGGTCAGAAAAGCGGCCCCTATTCATAATTGTCGTCCTACTCGAAATGGATTGGAGAACAGGCTGATTACACATGGTTTGCCCAGTCTAAGAACAGAGAGGAAAAAGTACCCTGTCAAGTTTGTAATGCCAACCAGTGGCATGCAAAAACAGACTCGGGATGGCATGCCCTTGCCTAATTCCCAAAAATCCTGGGAACATACCTGTGGTTAACCAAGCCACGACACGCTCCCATCATCCAGCGTCCCCACCTTTCTGAACAGCATTACATAAATGTTGAAAAGTAGGTCAATACCAAGCCATGCACAGGACTGGAGACCCTCAACCATTTGGCAGCCCGCCTCGGCCAAGAGGAAGCTGAAGCAACAGTGGGATAGGTGTGGACAGTGTCGCTACCGATTCAACCTCGCTGTAGAAAAGAAAAAGGGGGCTGCCGGGGAGGGCACATATTCGTGTTGGAGGACTAAATTAGCGGAAAGTGCCCGAATGCCTGACAACTGTCACCAGAAGTTATTTTCCCCATAACCGCTCGGGCTTTCCGAACGTTGCGGTTAACCAATGCTTATTAGCCTTACAGAATCAAAACTTGGCACCCTTCTGCCATGTCCCGGAGACGATTCAATTGAGACGATGAAAAGGAATTCCCGTTGCGTTAGTTTGAGATCTGCCCGTTGAGGCCTTTTGAAAACCAAAGCAAAAATACCCAAAGCTCCCACATATTAAAGTGCTTTGTTTCAACATTGCTCAAGCAGGAGAGGAGAGAGAGGAGAGAATGTCTAAGCAAACATACCCATGGTTGGAAAAATGGCATCTGGGAGCATGACCTACCACGTGCAGAGGAAAAAATTCACAATTCCCGAAAGGAAGGACGGCATTTGATCAACAGACAGAGATGCCGTGTCAAGACTTAAGCTCAACTTGAAGGCTCCCTTCCTTCCTTCCTTCCTTCCCCTTTTGATCGCTTTCCTCCCACACAGGGATTCCCTTTGGTGTGTGTTGCTCCGAGAAAGAGGAGCCCAATATGTTGTGAAGAGAGACGGGAACTTGAGTCGAGTCAGACAATGGTGTCCTCACGGCATCCGACTTGTTGCATGCATATGCAGTACAAGTACAGCTTTCAAAGCATCCTGTGCCAAGAAAAGCTCTTGATGCCTTTTCATATCTGCATGGTTGGAGGTCCAATCCCTTTGCTTTATTCAGAGAACTAAAAACAGCAAAACTGAACCCATCATACCTCATGGTTCCGCCCACCTTTTGAAAAGAATGGGATGGATGGAAGTGGAAAGAAAAACACGAGGCTTTGCCTGGCAAAGACCAGACTAACTGCCTATTATGAGGGATTTCCCAAAACAGCCCTGTAATGTGAGCTGACAGCAAGGGTCTCCAGTGGAAAACCAAGAAAAGGACTATATGTTCTCATCTTGAAAGACAATGGGCCAAAAGATTTCCCAAATATTGGCAATGATGGGCTTTTCTGCACAGTTGTTTTCCATCATTGCATGAAGCTAGCAGTCGAATGCCAACCAGCCGGAGCGGAGCGGATCTGCCTGCCTGCCTGCCTGCCTGCCTGCCTGCCTGCCTGCCTGCCTGCCTGCCTGCCTGCCTGCCTGCCTGCCTGCCTGCCTGCCTGCCTGCCTGCCTGCCTGCCTGCCTGCCTGCCTGCCTGCCTGCCTGCCTGCCTGCCTGCCTGCCTGCCTGCCTGCCTGCCTGCCTGCCTGCCTGCCTGCCTGCCTGCCTGCCTGCCTGCCTGCCTGCCTGCCTGCCTGCCTGCCTGCCTGCCTGCCTGCCTGCCTGCCTGCCTGCCTGCCTGCCTGCCTGCCTGCCTGCCTGCCTGCCTGCCTGCCTGCCTGCCTGCCTGCCTGCCTGCCTGCCTGCCTGCCTGCCTGCCTGCCTGCCTGCCTGCCTGCCTGCCTGCCTGCCTGCCTGCCTGCCTGCCTGCCTGCCTGCCTGCCTGCCTGCCTGCCTGCCTGCCTGCCTGCCTGCCTGCCTGCCTGCCTGCCTGCCTGCCTGCCTGCCTGCCTGCCTGCCTGCCTGCCTGCCTGCCTGCCTGCCTGCCTGCCTGCCTGCCTGCCTGCCTGCCTGCCTGCCTGCCTGCCTGCCTGCCTGCCTGCCTGCCTGCCTGCCTGCCTGCCTGCCTGCCTGCCTGCCTGCCTGCCTGCCTGCCTGCCTGCCTGCCTGCCTGCCTGCCTGCCTGCCTGCCTGCCTGCCTGCCTGCCTGCCTCGCAGAGAAGTGCAAACTTCCTTCCAGGCACAAGGGCTAATTAACAGCTCATTCTGAGTATGACTATTTTCCCGAAAATATGACAGAAGACATGAAGGATCTTTGAACCAAAGGTGAGCCAGGACTTAGACTTGTGTCTAAAAGGTCACCGTCCTGCCATTTTGTTTCCACTGACCAAACTGTGAATGCGACTGTGCACGCACGGTGTGAGGCCGTCATCTCCACCAGCTGCTGTTAGTCACTCCATTAAATCCTATTGAGAGTTGGGGTGAATACAGGCACGTGTCACGACCCCACTCGACAGAAGTCAATTAGCGGTGGAGAATTTGCTGAGAGTTAAAAGTGGACACCATCTATTTTTCTTCAACTTCTAATAACTTTACCAACTTTTGTCTTTGAAGCTCCAAATGTAAGCCATATGCGTGTCTGCGATGGACTCTTCCACCGTGCACGGACGGCTGTGGAGCGGGCCGGGCCAGGCCGGGCCGGGCCAGGCCGGGCCCACGGAACACCCCTGCCTGAGCTTCCACTCAAAAACATTACCACTGCTGCAGCGAAACGAGACAGACTGTAATGGAAACAGCCCACTTTCCAGACACTTGAGGGAATAGCAAACATCTCTGCCTGATCCCTATAAAAGACACAAGAAGTAAAGACTAGCAACTCTGGTCTCCCAGCCAAGTTAGTCTGGACAACCAACCCAACATCTGGGCTGGCTTCTCAAGCCATTTGAAAAGATGAAAGAATTGTTTTGGATTCCTTCGCATCGTCCTTGATCATTTTTCATCAAGCCCTTCAAGCGGGTTTTCACCTAGCACGATTGTGTTTCTTTGCTGGTTGACTGACAGACCTTAAGTAAGGACCTTGTTGCCATAATTAAACACACTTGTGTAACTGTCAGGAGTGGGGAATGATACTTTTGCATAAGCACTGTGAAAGGGTGCTGATTAGCCTGTCACACCACTTGTTTACGCTCTGCAAACTTGATTACATAACCAGAGATCACACAATGGTCTTTCCAAATATAAAGGAATTTAGGATATATGAAACTTGCATGGATGTTTTTTTTGGTCAGAAGTTCTACATTCCCAATAGGTTTTAAGTTACCTGTTTGTGGTCAAAGGAAAATGCTAGTCAAAAGTGGCCTTTCAGTGCAATTACGCTTGTTTTGATTTGACAAAATGCAGACGTTGCCGAGGGAAAAAAAAAACGCATATCATTTCTTAACTAGTTTGAGCTTATTATTTGTTTGTTGCATGCATGGATTGACATTTTGGAGCATGTGCTCCATTTGTGATGTCATTCGCCTCAAATGGCTATTTCAAACAAAGTGGAGTCATCAACTTGAATACACAAGGGTTAGATAAGGATATCGTAGGGCTGACGAATAGTCATACATTTGGCAGCAAAGAAAAAAAAAAATCGGTTGAGGCTTGTCCCAAAATGACATCCATCCCAATGAGGAAAACTTACAACACTTCACTTACAACCTTGTTCTTTTCAATCTGATAACATTTGGTGATGCTCAAAGCTCTTCAAGCTCATCATTCCTAACATTCTCAGGATTCTGGATGGTGTGACCTCATGGGTAGGAAAATATCCCCCGGCGTCGCCTTTGCTTTAACATGGAAACTTAAGCTCGCAAAGAACGAATGAGTGACTATGTGCAAACTTGACTGCGGCTGTACTTGCGAGTGAAAACAACAAGTTTCCTATGCGAGAATGTTTTCACTCCACTGTGCAGATGGCTCCGGCGTGCAAATTCCAGATTCAAGTGTGAGGGAATATATGCTTGGTGACTGTCTCACCTGAGTGAAATGTTTTTGATGCACACGCTCACAGATTCAAACTTCCGGCACAACCAACTGGATAACCCCGACAATTTAAAGAAAGATGCAACATTTGATGCATTTTCATCACTCAGCAAAGAGAACAAAGCCACAAATAAGTCTCTCGGGGTAGGTAAAGGTTTTTCAGACATAGAAGGAATACCAATGGAAAAAGATTTCATCCCGCTCTAAAAATAAAGGAACTGGCCTCACCGTTCCCATACTTTTAGAGCTGGGAGAACCGGTGCTATTGACTTTTGGAGACCAGTGTCTATTTGTCACAATGATTAACACTGATCTTCTTCATACACACATACACATTGAATTTGTCATCGCCAAGAAATTGAAAGAAAGGAAAAAGTAGGTGGAGAATATTGGATCTGCCAGGCTGGCTGGCATAAATGCCAATGCGTGTCACAGTCCTCAGCATGGAAAGCAATTATATGGCTCTTTGCTTTACGCAATGTTCTTAGCCATCCATTACGTTTGCTAATCAAGCACTTTCCGTAGGCGTGTGTGTTTACTGTGGGAGTATTGGCGTTGTATGCCTCTCACTGGAGCACATCATTACTGGCTGGTGATAAAATAAGGAGAAGGGGCCATTTCTGCAGGGATTTATTGAATGACCGAGGGTGGACACCATTAACTACATAGCGAGGAGGCATCAAACCACAATGTTCAAATTATTAGCTATGGGATTGGGCGGATTTTCAGCAATGCACAAAGCTTTACCCGAATACCAAGAAATCGAAAACAGTGACGCTGCCAAACCAAGGTGGAAAAACATGTAAGCGCAGATGGCTGGCCTTTTTTTTTTTTACTGAAGGCAAGGATCCATTCCATCAGCGTGAAAGTTCTAAAAACAAACTGGAGGATGCATAAGTGGTGTTTTCCCCAGTCAGAAATAAAAGTTTGAATTTGAAACGCCAATCAATGAGTTCTGTGCATATTCTGAAGTAGCAAGTTTGGAGCTTCTGTGAATATTTTGCAGAGGTGATGAGACTTGGCGATGGTGGAGAGATGGCAAGATCAGAAAGCTAAAGAAAGCTTCTCATTCCATTCCACTGCTCCATGCCAGAAAGACAAACACACAGTGAAGCTGCTCTCCTGGTGGTAGGTCTGACCCGGAACATTTTTCTCATTCTTGTTGCCGCCGCACTGTGCTCACTCCTTTTCTTTGTATGACACGTTTTGGGCTTCAAACAAAGCAAAAACTGTCGTTTACGCTGAAGTCAAGATAACACGAGCCTTATTTATCTTTGCCACATCCTCTTGTGCTAATAGGACGTGTTGAAGATGAGCAAGAAATAATCGGCGATATTAAGGATGACAAAGCTTAACGGACAGAGCGAGTGAGCGCATTGCCAACTCCATCTTTTTGCTATAAGCTGCGGAAATCAAGACCAAATGTTGACTTGCGCAAAGTCACCCCGGAGGAAAAAGGTCTGACTTGAGAGATCATTGCAAAAGCTTTCCAAATCCCTTCCAATTTGTTATGATTTCTGGCCCAATCTATTCAGGAGTTTTCCCAAAGATGTCTGTCGGTGGCTCCTTTGTGATCAGCCTCTGATGTCATCAACTCAATCGGAGAGGATTACACACATTCCCCAGGGGCCGGCTGGCCGGCCGGCCAAAGGAAAAATGTACATTGACAAATTACGGCAAGAATGACAGGACATTTGGCTTCACCTTCATCTCCTTAGTCTCACAAAAATCAACACCCAGCTGTTCCAAGCATGTGTTTTTGCACCCCCCCCCAAAATCAAATGATATCCTGTCCTGCATGAGACAGCAGGATATCATTAATGTGATGGTGGTGGGGCGTAAACGTGAAATGCCCATCACTGGAGGAAAAAAAATCCATTCTTCCATCTGTCATTGCCAAATGGGAGAATTACAGTTGGACCACAGCAATGTTTACGGATCATCAAGACAGTAGAAATGGGCTTTCAAGCTGGAAATCCTTTTTTTGGAGTGCTTGTTTCATTCTGTACCGTCAAAAATCAGCATCAGAAAAAAAAAAAAGAAAAGAAAATAATCACACAAGCATAATTGCAGATCAACACACAAACGATTGCCAATACTACGAGTCGTTGCTGAAACATCAAATCTGGTGAAAACAAAAAACAATGCAAAAGATCCAGCTTCCAATAGTAACAATTTTTCCAAATGCTGCTAAACAAAACAAACTGAAGGGGACAGTTTTTTAAAGAAACCTTAAATATGATCATATTAAAGCAGACATGCGGTCAGAGGATCGGAATGTTAAATGGGAATGTCTCACAGGCTCCCGCCCGGTGTGTGTGTGTGTGTGTGTGTGTGTGTGCGTCTTAGCTTCGACACAGGGCAGGTGCGCTTGAAGCGACGGAAGAATCCTTGTTCATGCGCTGCCAGCCGACCTATTCCTACGACTTCAATCTCAGCCAAAGCCTGGTAGCAGTGAACAAGCATCAATCATTGTGTGCCCTGACAATCAACACACACACACATCAGCAGCAGCAGCGGCGGTGTGTATTTCTGGAGGTCAATCTTATTTTTCCAAGCATGTTTCTGTCATTATCATTCCTGAAGTGGCTCATGTTTGAAGTCAGACAGCCATACAAGAGCCCAGCCAGCCAGCCAGCCAGCCAGCCAGCCAGCCAGCCAGCCAGCCAGCCAGCCAGCCAGCCAGCCAGCCAGCCAGCCAGCCAGCGAGCCAGCCAGCCAGCCAGCCAGCCAGCCAGCCAGCCAGCCAGCCAGCCAGCCAGCCAGCCAGCGACTGAGTGTGATGGCTATGAAAAGATGATGGCGAAAGCAGGTGCCATGACTGAAACCACAAGCATGAAAAGTGGGGAGCAACAAAAAGAAGCTTCGTTTTTTGGGGAGGCTTTTTCCAAGCCAAGCCAAGTCGACCTCCGCCTGCTCTCTTTGAAGAGTTTCCTCTCGTTGTCTGATGGCTCCGTTCATCCATCTGTAGACTTGTTTATGTCTAGTCTAGACCAAAACGGACAAAAGTGGGCGGGTTTATTCTTTTGTTTTTACAGAGAGCGTACATGTATCCAAATGTGGCTGACTTCAAGGATCTCCTTCAGACACAATCAACTTGCTTTGAAAGCAACCAGACCAATCGATTGGATCCATGGATAGAAAGATTGGCTGACTAGATGGATTGAGAGGCTTTTTGCAGCAATTAGCATTTCAAAAAGTAAACAACATTGTATTTTGAAGGATTGGTGCACGTTTTGACATTTCCAAATGGTCATTTCTACATAGCAAGCTTTAAACAAATCACATCCATCCATTTCCAACAGCGCATCAACACACACTCTGAAGTGAACCAACTTGGTTGAAATAAGATCTTGTCCACTCAGCTCTGACTGCCCCTTCATTTTTATGCTCGGAGAAACAATGGGATAAAGGCAGCGGAAGGTTACCAAAGGAGGGGAGCGCCAGAGTATGCACGAGAGCAAAACTACCAATGTGATGATTTGATCACTATGACATCGCTCACAAAAGCATGCCAGAGTTGAATTAAAAAATACCAGCTTGTTCATGTTTGTGTGATTCAGAGGAAAGGCAGACAATTGGTTTGAATAAGACCCCCCCCCCCCCCACACTCCTTCATGACAAACCACATTTTGATCTAAAAGCACATTGTTGTAATAATGTCTCGTCTTGAGGATTCCTCTTCAACCTACCAGAAACTACCATGGAAGATATTCGGGCTTAATTCTCATTGACTTGGTCTTTTCTGTGCTCATTGAAAACTTGCTCTTCATAGATACAAAACTATGGCCCGTATCCACCCTTGACACCATGTCCAGGTCAAGAACAAACAGGAAATTGGCTTTGACAGGATGACAAGCGTCTCCGCTTATTAGCGTTTACCATAAACTCATCTAATTGCTCGGGGGGTGGTGGTTGTTGGGGGGGGGGGGGGGGGGGGGTGACTGTGAACCCACAATAAAAACTCCGGAGCAGCAGGAGCTTCCAGCAGCAGGCTTCCGGGAAAATTGGAAAGTGTGGGAAAAGGCGCGCGCACACACACACACACACACACACACACACACACACACACACACACGCGTACGTAAGCACAATTTGGTACTCATTCTTGTTCTTGCACCTGCTGTGCTTAGCCGATACTTTTTCTCGACTTATGTTTTCCTCTCGGCAGATGTTTTATTGCTGAAGCAGGTGCACCCATTGTGCCCATTCATAAACGGATTCAAATGTCCGGTATTGCCTTATGATAATAAGATCTACACAACTAATCTCCTCTACTGTACGTTTGTTGTGCTTCCGTGTTAATTATAGCTGGTGGAGATGTGAGATAAGGCAGCCAATAGGCTGACACATCATTGGAAAGAGCAGAAACAATAACAGAATATTTCCATTCAAATACTTCATACCAAGAGTCGCTAAAAGCCGAGCGAGACCTGAACCTTTGGCTCTTATATAAGTGACTATTTATTCACTACTGATGAATCATTTCCTTACTCAGCACTCATTCTTGCTGGCTCTGTGGAAGCTCTGTGGATGAGCAAGTGGAAGAAATATTGAAGAAAAGGAAGGCGTGAGAACAGACTAAGAGCGGACATCGCACCACACTGTGACGGCTCAAGGTAGACAGAGGAGGCAACACAGTACACAGTACACAGTCACACACACCACCTCGCCCGACCTTCATACCGCGAGCCGGAGCCAATTCCACCAGTCTTGGGGCGGCAGGCGGGCGGGCGAGCTACACCCGGAACCCGTCGCCAGCCAATCGCGGGGCACACGTAGATCAACGACCATTCAGATGGACAATCACAGCTCATTTGGAGCCCACCCACGCAGGGACACGCAGACTCCACAAAGGAAGACCAGAGTCAGAATCCAACCCTGCGCCTACGGGCGGGCGGGCGAATCACTGTATATATATATAAAAAGGAGGAAAAAATAATTCCACCTCTTTATGTTCTAAGCGCATTGTTGAATTCTGGTGTCACACACATGGACAAATAAGACGTAGATGCAAAAGTGTCAGAGGCCTCAATCCTCCTGCTCCTGAGAACATTGTGGCATCTACTCGTCAAATACTCGCTCTTGACGCACACTTGGAAAGTAAAGTCTCGCCTCCAATGTCTGAGAAGGAAGGAAGGAAGGAATGAATGAATGAATGAACGAGTCCGTGCACAGTCTGTAGCCATCTTTAAACGACCTGGGAAAAACGTACACTTGAGCCTTTTAGTCAAAAGCAGACAACACTATGACTTCTAGAAACATGTCAGACACTACTTAACCCAGTGATGTGTTGGTCTAAGGATTGCAGCCTACGGCCTTCAGCAATCTTTGCAAATTTTAATTAATTATTATTATTTAATTTTAATTTTAATATGAATGAACTGACAAAAGTCATCAAGTAAGAAGAGTGCACATTCAAATGGCTCAAAATTCAAACATAGATGTGCCACAATGTGAAAACTATGATGTCAGAAATTCTGCAAAAAATATCAAGGTAAAAAAAAACCTTGTTTGTTAATAAGAACTGACTGGAAACTTGCAACAGTCAAATTGTGGAAAAATAACTCATCAGATGGCATGTAGGTCATAAAGGAGAAAAAGGAATTCAAATAGAAATGCGGCCTTCCAACAGGGTTAGTTAGATGTGCCGTGCTGTGCGACACAACAGTCAATTGTTCGTGTTCAAACTTGAAAGTTACGCCACTCCTCGTGATCTATTTCCAAACTAAAAAGCCTGTTCTTTGGCTTGCAATTACAGGTGTAATTAGCCTCACCTACAGGAAAGCTCCATCCTATTTCATCATTTGCTTCATTGGAAACAACACCATTTAGGGGCACACGGCAAGCATTTGGAAAAGTAACACATCCGAGTGAGCCAGCCAGCCAGCGAGCGAGCGAGCGAGCGAGCGAGGGCCACATGGGAAAAGCACCATCGTGTCAGCTTCAGAATAAGAGGAAGTTGTTGTCGGCAGGCTCCCTCCCGCCAAGTGTCAAGTCCTAACACGTTTCACCTGTACACATTTCGGGGCCATTTTGAGGACATTTCGAGGCAGCTTACGATCTGAGACCAAAGAAAAATTCTTGAAATGGAGACCTTCTTGAAATGGAGAGATTTTGCTTCATTTTTCCCTTCATCAATTTAGATGACTAGAAACCTTGAGGGCATTCAAATTGGTATTGACATTTCTTGAGGCATGTCAAAATCAGCAAATATTGATGGATGGATGACTAACCCTATTGATTGAAGATGACATGCCCTTCAATATCAGCTAGCTTATTTGATATTTGAATCCATTCCTCCTAAAGAAAGTTTGATGCCCTATCTGAGCAAAAAGCGAGTCATTTTTCCTCCCCTCCCAACATCACCATGAATGGTTACTTCCTGTGGTCTGACATAGCAAAGCAGACATTCACACCACCCCCGGTGACGGCCGGCCGGCTCAATGCGAGCACGTCATCTTGCCAGACTGAGAGGAGTTTCGGTTTGCATGCGTCTAGCAGCTGCCCGCCCTGCCTGCAGCCTGCTGCAGGCAGCCTGTTGCATCTTCTGAGGTGACGGAAGGATGCCGTGCCATGCGTGCGTGCGTGCGTGCGTGCGTGGGAAGGCTTGCTAACTTTGCAGACTTGGCGCATGCCTATGGAGGCCAGAATACCGTACGGCACAAGTTCAGTCAAATCATTTGGTGCTGTATAAATCCAATTTGTTTTATTTTTAAAATACAACGTAGCAGGGCTCGGGTCCCATTAACGTTATTTTCCTATTTACTAGTCTCTTGGACAGTGAAAGTAGTGATGTCCCGATCAATATTAGTCTTTTGGACTGTTGAAACCAGTGATGTTACGATCAATATTTTTGAGCTTCCGATCAGAGTTCATGAGGGCGTGCTCTTTCTGCCCCCCCTCCCATTTCTTTGTATTCAACAGCATTTTCTTGAATGAGGCTTTTCCCCCAAAAAAGGTTTAGTAGTTCAGTCATACTTTATGCCTTTTTCCATTCCCGACAATTGGAATATGCATCAAAATGCATCTTGCGCAAAGTGCTGCAAAAAGATGTGAATTTAATGCGGTGTGATGAGGGAGGCAAAGTTTTTTCATGGCTGTAGCCTCGGGCCCGGGGCCCCTTGCAGCCATTGTGCCGAATAAAGTGACCCTGATTTGAATTGACAGCCACTTTCACAGAAGCCGACCGAGCGTTTTCCCCATTGTCTTTGTTTTCTCCACACTCGGACAAGCACTCACACACTTTGTCCAGCAGTGGCAGCAACAGCAAAAACAATGCACAATTTAAGACAATTCTCATCAGCAACAGTCATTTGGGCTATGGAGGCAAAGCAGCCCAGAAATGGCACATTTTGCATCAAAATGTGAGCAGGGTGGGATGCCGTTTCAATTGATAATTACGTGCAGCGACAGTTATTGATCCAATCAAGTCAACGTTAACATCCAATGTTACTGGCGCTGATGCACAGCATATGTTGCCATGCACATTCCCTACCTACCTACCGACCTACCTACCCACCTCTCTCCTCCTGCTCTCTGCACCCGGTCTGGTGATGAGCGCCGTGTCCCCGCACACCACGGCTGCATCCTCCACGAACACGCAGTCCGGCAGCGTCTCCTCCGCGGGCAGTTCCACTACCTCGAGCCCAAGCGTGCTCCTCAAGATGTGCACGTAAGCATCATGCTCCTTTTGCGCCTTGGAGAAATCCACCTCAGCCTGGCAAGTCCGGAGCGATTCTTTGGCCAGAGACCTGGGGACTCCCCGCACGATAGCGTGGGTGTAACAACCAAAACCTGCCATTAAACCGGCCATCTTTCCCTTTCACTTGGTGCGCTCAACTAAAGAGAGGGGGGGGGGGGGTAGTGGGGGGCAACCAAAGCTTGCAGAGACGAATCAGTGAGCACCAGCCGTCCGTCACACAATGGAGCCCGGATTACTGATTGACCACCACGTTGGGCTAAATTCTTAATTGACAGCCAGACGGCATGCATTGAGTGTCAGCGAGCCAACCGCGCTTTCGCCTCCAGGCGGGCGGGCGGGTGGATCGCCTTGCCTTGCCGCGCCGCACCGAGCGGTGACGCGCAACAAGCATGACGTATGAGAAGCGTTCAGCCAGTCCAGCAAGTGACAGCTGCTTCCACGGCTCCAGCTTCCATCAGCACTGCACCTGAAAATAGCCTCGAAATAGGAGAGTTCAATCTGTCCGAGCCAGCCTTAGCTCCTTGTAAAAAAAATTAATAATAATAACTGTGTCACATCACACATTTGAAAACAGATAAAGTCTTGGGTTCCTGTTCATGCAATTGGCTCAGGATATTTGAGATTATTTGTTTCACCTTTAGGCCAACATCAGGACAGGAGATGTTTGACCTGTTTTCTTTTTTAAGCAAAGAAGTACAGTATGGGCATGTTAGAAGAAAAGAAAAGTTGTTTTAATCCCACTTGTACCATCTGAGGCAGGTTTTGGGCTCAGTGAAGCAAGCGGTCTGCATCCACGCAATGTTTTTTCAGAAGCACATTCTTCCACTGCAGGACCTTGGTTTGTCTTTTCTTCTTCCAGGTTCCCTCAATTATCTCCAAGTGCTTGAAACATTCCAGGAGTCCCACATTCCTTACCCCCCACCCCACTCAAGCCAAACTCACCAAGCAAAGCCCGTCCTGACACAAACATCTGCAACACACACACTTAACCTCTTTTTTTTTTCCTCCCATCATTGAAAGATGTGGCACAAAAATGCCCCCCCACTGAGGAATGAAGGAAAAGCCTCATACTTGTGAGACACCTGGCTAGTATGAAAGCAAAGACTGAAAGCAAAGCTGGGAATAAAACGGAACAGTGGTCTGGTATAACTGAGATGAGAGATGGTACAGGAATATGGGGACGGTATTGTTGGCCATTGTGTATCATCGTCCATCAATAGCCACATCTTATTCAATGCAGAGGAATGTCTGGAAAAAGTGAAATGCAAGTACTCATAAAGATTATGCAAAACCTGGATGAGACGGGCGGGCAAAGGAAAATTCCATAGACTTCCTGACAGAATAATTGCTCCACTGAGCTTTACAGTTTGACATATTGTCCATTTTTTGAGAACAGAATTCATGTCAATACAAATGGCCGGCATGTTTCCACACAGTTGCAGCACAGAATTTTATTTCTGACTCAGGAGCCTCCATTGTGTTTGTTTTTTCATCAGACTGACCTGATTTTACAAAGACTGACCCTCATTTCAAGTCCTACCTACTTCACAAGTTGAATAACATTTGAATAGCTAGTCAATGTAGAGGGGGGGGGGGGCACTTCTCTGTTCTGGCATGACATGAATTTGTGAAAATCAGTTGTGGCACAAAAATAATGCAAGTTATGTGTGTCACAGAATAGGAAATGTTTCTGGTCTTCATCACTTGACCTGGACTCGATTTAGAGCTCAGATATTCCATCATGACGCAATTGGCCATCCCAAAGAACAAGCACATGCTAAGTGGTATGATACAGCCCAGCATATTTGTTGGAAAACACTGGCTTTCCTTTTTCTATAATGCAGTGCAAAACCAAGTGGCCATCCAAGAATTTAACTAAAAGGGATACATCCTCATTTGTGTCCAACTCTGCACAAGGAAACCACGAGCATGTGCAAACAATGACACCTCCCACCCCGTCCGGATCGTCTCCTCGCTTGCGCACGCACGCACAGCACCGCGCGCACGCGCACGCACCTCCAGTCAAAGTACTTGCGGCAACAAGCACACCGTTTGCGAATGTGTTTGTCACAATAAAACAAAAAGGATGTAAACAATGAGCATCCTCCTAAATGTCCCCATCTAGTGTCTGGAAAACAGACGTGCGCCTACAGCGACACCATTTCGAAAATGATGGCAGTCAACGGAATACAGCAATTCGTCTTTTTTCCGTCTTTCCATCCAATTTAATGATGATTATGAAATGAGTTGTAATGAAATTGTTGTGCTGACGGGACTTTCTTTTTCTCCCCTCAGAAATGGGAGAGTGAGAAGTGATCAAGTTGCTCCGAGCAATTTCCCTGCACAAAGAGCATATTTAAGCGGCCAGGAATGCACTGCGGGGTCTGCCTGCCAAAAGGGGAGAATCTCTTCGTAATGTAGGCTACTGCCATACCAAATATGGTCAGAAGAGTTACGTCTGCGTTGCGGCGCGCATCTGGAAGCGCTTAACCCGGCGGAATAAAGGAAAGGCACCGCACCGCACCGCACCGGCGGAGAGACACAAATCGATTGTTGAACGAATTGCAGCTCACAGCTTTTACGGCTTTTGTCAACAGTAACCAACAGTAGCGCTTGTTCAAATGACGCCAGAACAAGAAGGACAATGATGACGTGATGAAGGCCAAGAACATGGATTTGATGTAGGAGAGAGAAACTCCAAATGACCAAACTAGATTTGCTTTTGATCCAAACAATATGGAAGGGGATTTTGATCAAGAAGAAGGGAAAATATGAGAGGGAAAAGTTCCTTGCTATGGGCAGAAATCCATTTGAGAGTGAAAGAAAAAAAGCGCACGGTTTAGACAGGGCGGAGCTTGTGTCTTGGATGGAAAAAGGCCGAGAAAACATTCCTGGCATACTTTGGGAACAGTTCAGCAGGCAGCCCGGGGACTACGTCAGCTTCCCAGTAGAGTATATAAACCGGGAGGGCGCCCTGAGCCCAGCAGACTATACTGAGAGCTTGACTAAGACCAGCTCGGACCTCCACAGAGCAGAAGCCAACACACACAGACAGACAGCAAGAGGGAATACTTCACGTTTTGGTCAAAGGATTCCTGTTTGCTAGAAAATGATGATTTTTGTTGTCCTCGCCATTCTGGGGAGCACGGACCTGGTAAGTCACTCGTGTTCATTTCACCTCTTTTCTATTTTTCGGCCGTTTGGGTCCAAAATAATCGTCTTCTTTTGCCACGTCCAGGTGTTCTCCTCTTGCTCATCCGTGTGCGAGTGTCCGCTGGAGATGCCCAAGTGCGCACCCGGCGTCAGCGTGATCCCGGACGCTTGCGGTTGCTGCAAAGTTTGCGCCAGGCAGCTGAATGAGGATTGTGGCCTCACCCAGCCCTGCGACCACACCAAAGGGCTGGAGTGTAACTTTGGGGCCGCCGCTACCACTCGTGGCATCTGCCGAGGTACGTAGCAAACACGCGGGCGGGCGGGTTCCTTCAGGCCGGCGCCCGCCGCCAACCAACTGCGGCGACCCCGAAGCGCAACGGCGAGAGTGACATTCCTCTCTTTCCCTTGCAGCCAAGCTAGAGGGCAGACCTTGCGAGTACAACAGCAGGATCTACCAAAACGGAGAGAGCTTCCAGCCCAACTGTAAACACCAGTGCACATGCATCGACGGCGCCGTGGGCTGCGTCCCGCTGTGCCCTCAAGAGCTCTCTTTGCCCAATCTGGGCTGTGCCAACCCAAGGCTGGTCAAGGTAGCAGGCCAGTGCTGCGAAGAGTGGCTGTGTGACGACGACGGCGCCAAGGACGCAGCGGACATTTTGCACAAGATCTTTGGCAAAGACAAGACGTCCGATGAACTGGAAAGAGA
Organism: Syngnathus leptorhynchus; assembly: GCF_054491065.1. Lineage (NCBI taxonomy): Eukaryota > Metazoa > Chordata > Actinopteri > Syngnathiformes > Syngnathidae > Syngnathus > Syngnathus leptorhynchus. The sequence continues at coordinate 10,705,739 of NC_141207.1, forward strand.
CCTCACCAAGAGAAACGAGCTGATTGCCATCGTCAAGGGGGGACTCAAGTCGCTGGCCGGTAAGAAAACCAGCTGTTGCCGGAACGGCCGAAAAACGTCCCAGTCGAGGTCGCTAACGTGACGATTGTTCTTCCAAAACAGCCTACAGGCCACAAGCTGAGATTCAGATGTTTGACAGGCAGAAGTGCATCATCCAAACCACACCCTGGTCTCAGTGCTCAAAGAGCTGCGGAACAGGCATCTCCACCAGAGTCACCAACAACAACAACGACGAGTGCAAGCTGGTCAAGGAGACTCGAATCTGTGAAGTGCGACCGTGCACCCAGTCACCTTACGCCAGTCTCAAGGTAAGCTTCGGCCACCGCAGACCGCGGACCGATGGATCGCCTCGCCACCTCCCGGCTAACGAGCTGCTGTGTTCGTTCATTTGCAGAAAGGAAAGAAATGCAGCAGAACCAAAAAATCCAGCCAGCCGGTGAAGTTCACCTACGCCGGCTGCTCCAGCTTGAAGAAGTACAGACCCAAGTACTGCGGAGCGTGCGTGGACGGTCGCTGCTGCAGCCCCCACGCCACCAGAACCATCCGGGTCAAGTTCCGCTGCGAGGACGGCGAGACCTTCAACAAGAACATCATGATGATCGAGTCCTGCAAGTGCACCTACGACTGCCCCCGTGCGAACGAAGCCTCCTACCCTTTCTACCGCCTCTCCAATGATATCCACAAGTTCAAAGACTGATTGGTGAAGACTTTGCTTGCTTAAGCCCCAAGTCCAGATGAATGATGGCAGGCAGGCAGGGCAGGGCAGGGCAGGGCAGGGCAGGGCAGGGCAGGGCAGGGCAGGGCAGAGCAGGGCAGGGCAGGGCCAGGCAGGGCAGGGCAGGGCAGGGCAGGGTAGAGCAGGGCCAGGCAGGGCAGGGTAGATCAGGGCAGGGCCGGGCAGGGCCGGGCAGGGTAGAGCAGGGCAGGGCAGGGCAGGGCAGGGTTGGCACCAATCTACTAGCTTCTTGTTGTAACTAAATTCCCAAGGAATTGTGGGCTTACATGAGGAGGACTTTTTGAAGTGCACTGTTTGCTGTGACTACATCAGCACTCTTGAATCGCTTCATATTAAGGGAGCATCCATGCTGGCTTCGTTATGGAGCAACATGTAATTAACATTTGTACATTCATGTTATTTGCTGATATCAATTCACTGTGTGTATATTTTGATGTGTAACATCTGACGTGGCCAAGACTGGTGCGGTGCGCGCGGGTGCATACGTATGCACACACGGGACATCCTTTCCCGAAGTGTAAGCTCTCACCTTCTCGAGTGTGCGGTGGGTTGCACGACTTCCTGGCGTGGGCATTATCGTTCATGTTTTGTGGCAGCTAGTGAATGAAAAGAGACAAAACGAAACATGTCAAAGGATGAATGAATGAATGTTTTTAATAATATTATTTATGGCTACTTTATTTGGATATTAAGTCATACTGGAATAAATTGTAAAAATGATTTAATTTTATATGCTACAAATAAAATGACTTTATTTATGAAATCTGACACGGTGTCGTTTTGCTGCGTTCAAACCACCACAAGACACAGATCCATCCAGCAGAGTATTTTCCAATGAAATGGCTGCTGTTCGATCAATTTGCAGATCCCACACATTCTCAGACACTGAGTAGGGCCCGTGTCTTATATAACAATACCTTTGAGGCTCGCTCACTCGCATGCTGGTTTTCTATTGCTTTGGAATGCTCTTCTGAAGAGAGTTCTTTCTTTCTTTCTTTCTTTCTTTCTTTCTTTCTTTCTTTCTTTCTTTCTTTCTTTCTTTCTTTCTTTCTTTCTTTCTTTCTTTCTTTCATCTGGGCAACCAGTTGTCATCAATATAGAAGAGCCAAGTCTTAAGGGCTGCTCTCAATACAATTGATGTCATTGCTTCAGTTCATTGGCTAGCTCCCTTCTTGCTAAGAATAGTGCGTTCGTTGCGTCCAACGGCTCCCGTAGTTGCAGTAAAAATGTTTTGGAGCTAGCGTAAGTTGCCACTGTGGCATCAGCAGCAGCCCTTCCATTCTTGACCTGAACTCAGGCTGCTGATATCAGTGGGTTACTTTGATGGCTCTCATTAAGTCAGGAAGGGGCGGGCAAAACAAAACAACAACAACATAAAAGTCATTGCTGCTGTTTATACCTGGCACCTGGTGCTAAATAGCTGCAGTGGGCTGGTGAGAGCGACGGGTTAAGCTTTTCTTTTTTGATCCAGGTATTGGGAGTGGCTCAGGATTGCAGTAGTGGCTAAGACATCCTGATGGGCGGGCGGGCAGCAGATGTTGGAAAGTTACGCACAGCTAGCAGCTAGCAGCAGCTAGCAGCTAGCAGCAGCAGCTAGCAGCTAGCAGCAGCAGCTAGTAGCAGCAGCTAGCAGCTAGCAGCAGCAGCAGCAGCAGCAGCATGTTCACTTTTGCCAGGAAGGCCTAAAAATATACAAACACTCACTCCCTTGTACTCACTTCATCTAATTGCAAAGTATAAAACTCTTGGATGGTTGGATGTGATTGGGGGAAATTCTCAATGGAGCAGAGCAGAGCGTTGTCTCAGAGGGAGCCAGCCGCACACTGGTGCCCACATAAAAGACTTGAAAGTTGACCTCATCACAGAGATGTGTGCCTTCCCCTGCAGCGCTCACTTACAGTCAAAACAGAGTCAAGATCTTGTTTTTGCTCGATGCCTTCATGCTGCTTCCCAAAAGCACATTTTCATCACAGCCCTTTGGAAAGTGCCATGCAATCAAATTGTCATTTGTCTCGTTAACACAATACACCTTGCTCGGTGATGTCATGTTTGTCATCCGTAACGTTCCTTTTTGACAGAAGGGAGGTCGGACCTTTTGAACATAAAAGATGACTTGATCGAAACAACCTCTCCTGCTCAACCACGCAAACTGTTTACATTTGACTTTGCTCATCCCTGAACTTTTCACAGGCAGGCAGGCAGGCAGGCAGGCAGGCAGGCAGGCAGGCAGGCAGGCAGGCAGGCAGGCAGGCAGGCAGGCAGGCAGGCAGGCAGGCAGGCAGGCAGGCAGGCAGGCAGGCAGGCAGGCAGGCAGGCAGGCAGACAGGCAGACAGGCAGACAGGCAGACAGGCAGGCAAGCGCCTAACCAATGAAATCACCTCCTGAGTTCAAAATGTTTACATGACAAATGCATTCAAATTTCATGATGTCATGCGAGCTGGATGATGAATTAAATGACATTACAGCATGCAACCTGTCATTATCACATAACTTGGGCTGATCTTCACTTTTAAGGAACTTAAGGACAGAAAGGGAGGATTTTTTTGGATAGTGCATTTCACAATAAAAAGCCCCACCTGCTGGTTGGAAAGAAAACATGCATTATGTAAACTTGGTAGATGCAATCGATGGTTACATCATCAATTTATGTGGATGTGCCATTGGAAGGAACCCCATGGCATTTTGGCTTTGCCGCTCACGTGCACAAATTGGGGATCGAGCAGACTCCAAACTTTCAATGTTGTACCATATCATTCTTTCAGAAGTAGCACTTGGAGGTGAAAAGGGATGCGCTCAGATGTGAGATCATTGCGTCAGGCTGGAAAATGTGTCATGGCAGGCTTAAGAGTGCAAAGGTACAAACGTATCATCAGGCTTCCTTCCGTAGAAAAAATGCAAAATGTAAGGTAAATGTAAAAACTGCAAATACAGTGATCCCTCCTACTTCGCGGGGGTTACGTTCCAGACCCAACCGCGAAATGGGAATTTCCGCGAAATAGAAACTAGATTTTTTTTAGCTATTCTTGGAAGATATTCTATTTTTATCGCTGACATCAACCAGCTCGCTGCTAGGGGACTTTCATATCAATGGACTGTGCGCTCCGCATTCATGCCTTAGCGACGAGACTAACAGTGTATTGCTATGTCCAGATGAAGGCCACCGCCGGTGGAGAGTGTTATATCTTTACTATTTTCCAGGTTCTGATGTAGCAAGCATGGTTCGGACAACGACGTGATGGGTACTGCTTTATTCCTTTCATCACAGTCAGTTCACTGGCCGTACATCGCGACACTGAACGTCCCCGAAGCTCCCCCTCCCACATCCGGGGTTTTCCCACTACGGAACATGAGTTAGTCCAAAATATACAACAGCGAGAACGCCCTGAAGTCACATGTGACGATAAAGTATACTGTACTGACTCTTTAATTTATTCATTTCACTTTTAAACGTAAGCTATCATTATTAAAGGAAAATGAAGAAACTCAAGTGGCCGCGAAACCTCGTGAAATGATGAAATTTCTGCGATAAAATAATTCATTTCCGCATTTTTGAAAACCCGCGATATAGCGAAGCCGCGATAGTTGAAGCCGCGAAGTAGGAGGGATTACTGTAAACCAGTGAGATTCAACTTTGTTTACTATGGCAATGGTTTATTCCTCTTTGTAATACAGCCTTATACTTACTTCCTAGCCTTAACAGTGATTTTCAAAGTGAAGTGTCATCAGTCGGGTTCACCTCCGCACTGGTGTCAACAGTTGCCGTCTCTTCCTTAATACAATGATCTGTGTCTTTGCTTTTGGCATCGTCGTCATCATCGCAGGTCTTAATGATTGCGCCGATATGTTCTTGCCTCTCCCCTTCATCGTCACTATCCGCAATCTCTCCTTCTTCTAATTCTTCCTCCCTCGATTGTCTTTTGAGTCTTTTCTCTTGTGGCGACAGCGATTCTGGGCTGGGCTGCGTTGCCGTGAAGGTGGCCAGAGGGCAATGCGGGGATGGGGAACATAGGGTGAGGTCCCGGCTTGAGTGCTCATCGTTGCCTGGCGCCCCTGAAACAATTTGTATATGGATCAAATACTTTGGCTGAAATAGCTGATGATTTTGCTCCTATGTAAACATGAGAGACAAATGGGCGAGGACAGGGACCATGACGCTTAGCTTTGGCCCCCGCTCAGAATAGGGCGACGTGCCAAGCTACGAGTTATGTCATCAAACACTGTGGAAGACTGGAATGTCAAATAAAACAGCTTTCTTTCGACATTTAGTGGAGGCAAATGATTCACATACCTCCATTTGAGTTGACATTTTAGGATAGACAAAGAAATGAAAAGTAAGATACCTTTAGCACCATTACAAAGGTGGCTTCGATCAAATTTGGCAAGCATTCTGGACTCATCTTGCCATTTGCCTGGCCTGTTTACAGAAGTCATTCTATTCGATTGACAGCTCAGCCTTCGACAAAATCACAGCTTGGCAACTAAAAGGACGTCACCGTTGGAATTTCTTTTGAGAACGCCATCTTTTCCCAGAAATGACAATGTCATTGATATCGGAGCACGATTCAAATGGGCTACATCCTTTCAAAGAGCAATTGAATATCCGTCCATTATCTCAAAGCGCTTAGGGTCGGTCAGCGAGGTCGCGGGTGCGCTGGCACGTCGTATCCAGCGCGCGGTGGAGCCTCCAAAGCTTAACCTTGCTGCTTGTTATCACTTTGCGTCAAGCTTCCCGGCCGGCGGTGGCGTGCGCCATTATGGGAATCTTTTTTTAAGCGACATGACATGAAAACAGTGAGACGGCGAGGCCTTATCACAGGAAAACATACCAAATTGCTCATTCATCCGGAATGGGCCAGACAGAGTCACGATATGACAAATGTGCACCAAACGCATGAATGACGGGACCCGGAAGACTCCACCGCAGGGGGCGTGCGTACAGGTGGCTCCTACTACGTCATTTCTCAACACATGAGGGAGGTCATTTGGGAACACTATTTGATCCTCTCTTTGGCTGTGGTGTTTGCTGCCGAGCTTCAAGTGTGATGCAGTGCAGAATATTGCATTTTGTCAGGGGCTGTTTACAGTCCCCGTTGGAGAAACCGAGACCGTTTCATCAAGTATAGGTGTGTATGATGAGACGCATTGGGCAGAAATGCTCACGCTCAAAACATGAAAAGTTTTGGCCGATGGGAATGATGAAATATTTGTAATACATTTGTCATTTACCTGCTTCTTCCACCGGAAAGTCCTTCCAATGATCGCTCAGTACTACGTGGATTAAAGGATACTCGATGAGTATTTTGTAGCGCAGGTTGTCTCGAAGGCTCTTCTGTAAATCCAGTTGATGGTACCTATTCCAGAAAAAATGTGCATGGTTAACACAGGCGGGCAGGAAGGTTCATTGCCAACCACTGTTTTTGGGTTCAATTCTGGCGCAGTGACACTTTGTGGGCTTCGGCAAAAATCTAAGCCATGTGGAAAAGCTCCCATATCCTTGCCTCAAAGCCGTCCTGTCGAGTATTAGGGATGGTCATACTGTCCAAATGGGTTGCTTCCAAAAGCCTTTGCTGGGCTGTCATGACCAAAAGACCGCTACTGGCACAACTTGTCAAAGAGCAAAAGTTGGAGAGCTATTTTTGATTTTGCTAAAAGCACAAGGACTGCGAGAGCTGCTGTGCGAGGCAGATAAGTCCAGACTAGACCTCGTAGTTGGACTGGCCTCTACACACAGTTGGGCTCCTCCCCAGAGTGGTTGATTTCTATTCCACTTTAGAATTGCCCAGAGTGAGCAGGTGGGCTCACAGCTCCATCATGTTCCAACGGTAATTGGCCAACAATAATCACTCATCTCACCTGACCGAGTTTGCTTTGCGTCCTTCTTCCTTCATGAAAACGCCGACATCCTCAATCGGGCTACATACATACCTCTTCAACCTGAAATAGATTTGGGTTTTATATTAGCACAGTGTCAATGCTAAAATGCACACTTGGGATCACAAGAAAAAAGGCTTACTTCTGCCGTATGATAGGGTCTGACTCTGTCGGGTGGATATAAGGCATCAAGATCTGTTCCAGACTTAGCGTGTCACGCACCCTGCGATGGAATTGAATTTGTTAAGAAGCCCTCCATCAACATTGTAAATGAAGTTTACAGTCCAGCTGCAGGTGCAGCTATTTTGCTGTGAGACTTACCTTTCCTGGCTGAATTCTGTCCCGCCGCTCTGAGGGAACACAATCTTCAGGTGCCACAGAAACATTTTTTCCCTAATTGGAACACATTCAAATGGACGCTACGTTAAAACGCTGGCCCGAATGAGATGTATGGAGAATATCGGTAGAATCTTTCCGACCAATAATACGCCAAGAAATGTGAATTTTCTGCACGTATGTAGCTCTATAGCCTTTTATTTTGACAGGTTTTGGTCTAGTTGGGGCAAATAAAATGGCAGCTCACGGTTAGGCATGAATAAACGAGTCTGGGGGATATTCCCTACACAACGGTGGGAGAAGAATTTAGGAGCTTGTTGGCATAGTTTACTGCGTCAGTGTGGATTTGCATAAACTTGTGGAAGCCTTGATGCGTTTCTACATGCAAGAAATGTGGGTGGGGCACCAGGTGTGATAGCATCATTACAGCAAATGGAAACTATGCAACTCTGGGTGAAAACGGGGGCTTTCATCAGTTCAGGCTGACCCGTGAAAAATTCCTTAATTACCTTCCATGACTGAAAGCTCCTGTGTGTTAGTTGTTCATTGAAACAATGACAACGTGTTAAATGTTGTGCTGAAGTCACTCTTTTAAAGTGAACCGGAGGTCTAACTCCGCTGCTTACTTGATATGATTTGTAAGTCGTAGCCTTGATGGATGGCTAATTGGCCGTTTCGGGTATGCGTCGAGACTGCCTTTAATCAACTGCTACGGCTGCTTCCCGGCTTCTTGGCTGAGTCACGCTCATAAACAAATGACTGACTGATACCCATGCACAAAGCACTTTTTTAACTGACAAACAGGTGTCACATTCCTTCTCACTGACATGAGAGTTTTCTTTCTTTTTCCAAAACATATGAAAAGAATGGCGTCCTTATCTGATCACACTCTTACCTTAAATTGAAAATGCTGGAGTTTTCCTTACTCTTGGTGAAGGTTCTGGGGAGGGTTCTCAATGTGATGTTCATCTTCCGGGCATTTACTAATAGATTTTTCACCTGAACGACAAACAAAAATGAATGCATGCAACGTAGTAAATTGTGTCAAAAGCACTTTTAGCTAGAATAGAAGCTGGTTAAGAAAAGGACACTTTTGGGACATTTTGTTGGCTGACATTTCAGACGGTGGGGAGGGAGGGAGGGAGCCAGCCTTCTTGGACAAATGTGTCCAAATAGCAAACATGTGTTCTGCATCACTAAAGATGACTGCGTTCAGGTTTCAGCGTTAATCCCTGCTTTCACTCCATATTTGAAGCATCTAAAATACACTACATTACTTGCAATGTAACTCAATAGAACATCAAATTGGGCTTACTTTGGTGGGACTGTGACGGACATGGACATGAATGAGACTGTCTCTCTGGGCGCCACCAGCAAACCTTCCTGTATCTTCAAGAAAGCGGTAATCTAGAGAGAGAACAGACAAGGACCACTTCTTACACCCAAACATCTTAAGGGTCCAAAAATAGATATTATATAATCATATATTACCACTGAGTAGCGTCATTTCATCAAATTGAGAGAGGTTCAGGAAGGCGCTTTTGTTTCGAACACCGCTGCATCGAGATTCTTCCTTGTGTTTCTTCACACAGAGCAAACTTCAAGACAGAGAGACGGAAGCAAACCAAATCTGGGGTGAAATTGGTCGAACCAGGTTGAAAAGCCCCAAAGACAGTTGGCGGATGTTTTGGACGACGCGCCGTTGTGTCCCTTTGGAATAGATGACATTGCTTAAGCAACAAAAATGATGATTGTTCAAATGTAAAGGAATTTGGTCTGAAAAAAAACAGATTAAAAAAAAATCCTGCCGCGTTTAACAGATGATAGACAGGTATTTGGCTCCAGATAGAATAACACTGAATTAAAAAAAACAACGAAGCAATAGGAATGCTGACTGATGCCTTCAACTCCAGGCCTTTATGAAAGAAGCTTACGGACAACCCCTGGTGCCCAACAATTTCAGGCATGACTTTCAATATGCCAGCAGATTCTTGAGGATTAGGCCAGAAAATGTTTCAACATCTACACAAGTCAAGGAATAGAGCTAAGATTGCTGCCACTAGCAGAAGCATGTTAGTGGAGGCCTCCAACCAAAACAAATACATGGCTCTCTCCCAGTCCAAAATATTCTGCTCAAATAAGATGGAAAGATGGTGCGTATTACATAACCAAGCTATGTCCCTTGACTTGGTTAAAAGCTGCACTTTTTGGGACCAAACCGCAGGGAACACCCATTTAGTTCATCTCATCCGTATCCAGATGAACTGTTGCATATTTGAAAATGTGATGGGACTTGAGCCTCCATTATTCACTGGAAAAACTCACCTACTTGTTTTTCTGTTCAACCAACTGTGTTCACCCATTGACTTTGCATCAATACAGTGTCCAGAAAGTGGTGCACATCATGTCAATCAATTCATCTTTGAAAGCCCATCATGAGAGTTTGCTTGGCCGTCGGTGTTCTTACCTGCATGAACGTGTGAGACAGGCAGGGCACTTGTACTTGGCCTCCCCAAAGCCACACACACCACAACTGTGAAAAGAAAACGTCAATTCAATCATTCCTGCACGAGGGGGAAGCAGAAGCTGAAGCAGAAGCTGAAGCAGCAGCAGCAGCGGCTGCAGCAGCAGCAGCTCCACTCAGCAAACGCCACCGATTCCACAAGGTTGAACTTGTTCATTTCCGAAGGAAGCCATCCCTTGATCTCGATGTGATTTTATTTGCATTTGGTCCTTGCAAAAGCATGACAGCGGCATGATAACTCACACAGGTTCCTTTGCATTCCACACACTTACTTGGACAGAGAAATCTTTCTTTTTGTCCCCCTCGCCTCTTCGTCAGGACTTTTACTGCTCGTTGGCGTCTCCTCCAGCGACATGATGCGTATCGATGGAGAACTCCTACCCTACGCTACCCGACTATGGTGTACATTACGAGTTAGTCACGTTGGTGGGCAAACGATGACAACAAAACCTCTTCCGTCTGCGACCATGCGAGTGTGTGTGCGCGCGCACGCGGCTTCTTGTTGACTAGTTCCGGTTTATACACGCTCTTTAGCGCCTCCCAGTGTCAAGGCGGGTGCATGGCGCCCCGAGAGTCATCAAACCAGCGTTGATGTGTTTATGATACCAAATCATGTCAAAATGGCTCATGTACAGGATAGGATGATTCCGTTAAAGACACAAAAATGTTGGCTAACGTTTCCATTTATTTGTAACACCATATTTATTATTTACACATATGCACCCAACAATTCATATCATTGTACTTTGCTATAAATTAAGAATATGGTGGCTGTGATTAAATTGTTTCTAATTCTGGCCCATTGTAGCTGCCAGTCTACTTAATAAACTGAACAGTGTTATAAACATACAGTTGCAGGTGAAGGAAAACACTACGAAAACATCAATACTTCTAAAAGTGTGGACGAACCAATAGTTCTCTGAGAGTATAACTTACTGTTGTACAGTAATGTGAAAGAGGCTATAAATAAACATACAGTATGATGGCAAAATATACACAGGAAATGCAAAAAGCCACTTTGTTGCAGTATCAATGATAGGATTCCCCTGAAGAACCTACCACATTTTAGCAAAGCTACAATATTAGGGTAGCGCGCTAAATAACGGTTCATAAATTAAGAGCGATCCACTCGACATCATACAACATAATACACCTGGATGTAACCGGTACATACGAAAAGGCGACAAAGCTTCATCTAAGAGCAACCATTCTAAAAAAGCAAGGTAGAGGTAGAGCACCATCTGTCAAGATGAGCAGGTCCGACCGACCGACCGACAATAAAATATCATGATAACAATGTCCACGTAGCCATTTCCTAACGACCACATGCTATTGCACTCATACATTTGGAGCTCTAACAGTGCTCCACTTCAGAGGCCTGACGCACTTCTTGAATGGATGGATGGCTGGATGGGCCCCTGCATAGGATGGTCTGGGCGCGTCTAAGGCCAGGGGAGGTGTCTGCAGGCGTTAGATGAAATAGCAAAGCCCGATCCTGTGATCCGGGGCCAATAGCCGACCTGAGCACCGATCGATTAAACCAGCAAAAACATATTTGACACATGATCTGAATTGCTCTATCCTCGTGAGGGTGTCTTCCATAAATACAGCTACGAATCCAATTGGCTGCTCCATACAAATGATCGGAGTCTCATTGGTCAGATGTTGGCAATCTCCAGAAATGATTTGGCGTTTTGTCAAAGCATTTGTTCATCAAATCAATGAGTATGAGGTGAATTGGGCAGAGGGTCAAAGAAAGCAGACGGGACCGACTTCAATATGTCGCTTAACGTTGCCACGTGGTGTGGGACTTTCCTCTAGCTCTACGATGGGTAGTTGGTGGCTCTCCTGAGTATAGAAGAAGAAATGTGACTCATGCCAGCTGCCATCTTGGATCTGAAGGAGGAAAGAAAGAATGAATGATAGGGAGGGAGGGAAGGGGTCCTACTCAAAGGCAAAGGACAGGACAGAGACATTGCTTCCTACCTTGCACTCATCTTTTGGCACAAATGGTTCAAGTAGTGTGTCGCTCTCAAATATTTGCTTGTTCCAGCCTCGGAAGCGAAGGCGACCGCTCTCTTTTGCTCCGAAGCCTGTGCTGCCGTTGGAGTGACCTGTCAGGCAATGCAGTACCATGCTCTGGCTGGCCTCGCTACTCAGTAAATGGAGAAACTTCATTTGGACCTTTCCCACACCAAACGCCATCTGCACGCACAAACGCAGATGCCATCAATCGACATTCGGGGAGACCAAGACTCTTCAAAGAAATAGCAGCTTTTTCAGGAAAAGGAAGAAATCAATTGAATGCTGAAAGATTACATGTGATTCTGATTCCTTTTTACCTTATTAGTGGCCAGTGGATGTAAACAGGTCTGACCCCCTGCGGTGAAGTTGCAAAAGACCTGGAAAGCATCTGTATTGCAGCCAAGATTCGGATCAATCCAGAACCAGCCTTCAAATCCATCCGCATGAACATAGAAAGAGGGAAAATAGAAAGTGAGCTCGAGGTGAAATAGGAAGACATGTTAGCGTCAGTGTGCCCTCACCGTCTTTGAGCTTTTGATGACAGTCCAGCAGGTCCTTACAGACACGAGTGGGGTTCTCTTTGGTTCCCACAGGCTTTTTGATGCTCTCAATAACGCCACTCAGGTAATGCAAAGTCTTAAAAATCTCTGTATTCTCCTCTGGTAGGCCCACTTGTGAGTTTTGAAAACTCTGGTCACAGATGACAAAAAGAAAAGAAAAAGTACCTGTCAGTCATGTGTAAAAGCATCATCCATCTAACATTTACGAAGCGAAGGCCACTTTGGCGTACAGCATCACCCTGCCTTCAATAAATTACAAAGATCACCCACCTCTTCTTTTCCGAGGGCGGCTTTCGAGTCAGACATGCTGTAGTCATCATAGAGTTGCCTCTGTGGGGTCAAGATCACAGATCCATTTTTGGCTATTCAAGGAAAATCCATACACAGTACTGGGCAGTACTATAGCAGTTCCGCGGTCCAGAAACTTGTTGTTTTCCAATGCTCTCTAGTCATATAAAAAGTCGACAACTGCCCCCCCTCCCCCTTCTGTGAAGATATCTTCTTATCTTACTTACTGTAGGTCCTGGAGCTCCAGGGGGGCCCTTAGGGAAAGAGAGAAGCATAAAATAATGTGGATGGATTGGCGACCATCAATATAAAAATGGTTGTACATAGTTTCAATCACACAAACGAGTGCAACTTACTCTGGGTCCTGGACTTCCGTGTGGTCCTTGGGGCCCCTAAAAACATGTGAAGATGTTACAAAACAAAGTATGGACACAGTATGTACGTACGTACGTACATATTCTGACAGAGCAAGACTGGGGAACTCATCTTTGCATGACAATGCCACTGGGATCAAGCGGAAACACGGCAACAATTTGACAAGGTATTGCAATCGTGCATTAAACATAGTCTTCCATTTGAATGAAGCCAGGAGTGATTTTGCAATGACAAATCTTTGGACACTTTTTGATGATATGTAGATTGGAATGGGATCTTACCATTTCACCGCCGCTTCCTCTTGGACCTCGTGGCCCCTGTAGAAATGGAAAATAAACAAACAACATTGGAATGTAGTCCATCTGCTAGCTAGAAGATAATCAACATCAACCTACAGGTTTTCCCATTGGGCCCATCTTTCCCTCAGGCCCCACTGGCCCAGTGAATCCCTGAAAGGGGCATGTGTTAAGCATGGCTGATCTCTTTTCAAGGGACATTTACAAATAAATACGTCTGAATCTTGCCGTAAGTTTCAAAAGTTACCAGAGTGCCCGTCGGGCCCTTGGGACCAAGAAAACCTTTCAATCCCACATCACCATTCGGACCCTGAAGCAAAAGGCAGGCCGATCGATATGTGTCATTTTGTAGTCGGAACCAATTGAGCACATCTTTTGTACTTTCGTGCTTCAGCAGACGACACCGACCTTTGGACCTGGAAAGCCCTGCAAACCGAGCAGCCCCGAACCGCCCGGTTCCCCCTGTCAAAAGAAGATTTGAATGAATGCTTCATAATCCCCAAAAAATAAAAGCAGGGTACAAAAGAGTGCGTCCATGTCCTGATTGTTTCCGCTGACCGCTGCTGTCCTTTACACAACCCCTCTGCATTTTGAAATAAGTAGGGCACATGCAAAATGGATCATGTCTGGATCAAGTGGAACATTCATCCACACAGTCGGGGTTCAATGGCTGCACCCAACTTTGCCTGAGGTTTGTTGGCCAGGGTGGCAGCCACAATGTTTACACAGCCAGTCATCCACATCCTCTTTCCAGCCAAAAGCTTTTGCCAAGCAACTCTATTGGCTGAATGGTGTAAAAGATCCGACCCTAGGGCTGAAATCTGCTCTGTGTTACATGAACATCAATGGAGAAAATGAGGAAAGGGAGAGGACTCGACGTTGTTTTTCTTGAGACGTTACATAAGTAAAGTGGAGCACCTTTTTTCGGCTCTCTGGAGTGAGAGAACCTTATATAATAAGGGGGGGGGGAATTCCATCTTCTCTAGCTCATTCTTTGACTCCATTTTGGATGGAAAAGTCTCAAAGTCACTACTATTGAAGCACCAAAAGCTATATTTAGAGAGTACACATGAGAACGCTGTGTTCACAGGATGAAAAACATTCCAAGGTTTAAAATGTAAGAATAACAGCGCTATTTTGCACCGTCAGCAGAGTTGAAGAATAAAAGTGAAACATGTGATGTATCAGCCTGTCTTTCTGTCCTATTCATTATTTATGTTGACACGTGTCACTACTAACAAGCGTGGAAAGTACTCACTGGTTGCCCTTTGGATCCTGTCTCACCCTTCATTCCCTGGTCACCTGTAGCCCCCTCCAGCCCTCTGACCCCTGACACTCCCCGATCTCCTGGCAGGCCAATCTCCCCCTGGACCGACAAAAGAATTGATGTCAGCAAAACAAAAATTCCCAAACACTGCTAATAAGCAAAAGAGAAGATGTCCAATTATTACGCCGGGCAGGGTCACCTTTTGACCCGGCGGTCCGGGTTCTCCAGGTGGTCCTGGGAGTCCAATGATCCCTCGAGGACCTGGACGTCCAGGAGGACCAGTTGGTCCCACTAGGCCTCGCTGGCCCTGAAAAGAGCCCAGAGTAGAGGAGGTGAAATTTTCAACCATGTGCTGATAATGATACAGCCAATGGAGGTGTTGATTTGAAGAAGAAAAAAATCAAATCAACATTGTCATACTATTGCATGCAAAAGAGGCAATTACATGAAAAGGTAGCAGTCATGATTTGACTACTCAACATTGGACATGGCCGTTGATGTCTGCTAGCATGGCCTCCTGCTCCTAATATTTCTTGACATTGCAAAGCAAAGTAAAAAAAAAAACGCAGCGCCTATCACAGAGCAACGTTCTCACGCTGCAGACCAAAACAGTTTTCTGCTCCATCAGCAGTGTGCTGAGGCAGGCAGAATGGAGTGAGTGAGAGCGAGAGATTACAATAACACAGTGAGTGCTTCGTCGCTTCGCATATGGCTTCTGTTCCTCCGTGGACGTGATGAAAGAGGATAAGCCCCCAATGAACCTGCTTGGAATCTGTAAGGTGAGCCCCAAAAGTGTAAGCTCTGAGAAGCTCTTGCATAACGAGCACACTTGAGCTTTCATCTTAATTAGATAACGCGCGGGGATTCCATTCAAAATTGACCAAGGTCATCACTGGAATGCACACCAAATGCAAGCGAGCGTTACAAATAAAAAGGCAACACAATCAATGATATATATATATATTCTCGACGGTATGGCGGCTATAAAACGTGCAAAAACCTACGTATTGGAAAAATCACTGACCTTTTCAATACAAAATCCAAATTTGAAGGTAGTAAAGGTACCTGTCTTCCTTGTTTTCCTGCTAATCCTGGTAAGCCAGTGAGTCCAGAAGGACCATCAAGTCCGGGGTAACCCTTCACGCCTTTGGGTCCCGGTAAACCAATCGGCCCCTACAAAATGTCAACATCAATGTTACAACATTGTTCCAGTCCTCGTCCGGAAATGTTCAAATATCAATCTTTGAGCCTAATTTCCGGACAATGTGAAGAGAGGCTATTTTTCTTTTTTGTGAAACAGAAATCAACAAAAGTATTGTGGGCATGTAAAATCCGTTCAGATGTTTAACTGTTTAAGGGCTACATACATAAATAGATAACAGTGGACACTATAGAGAAAGAAAGTGCCCTTTGCTGTGATTTATTTGCCATTGGATTGAGGATATGTGATACTCACTTCAACTCCGGGGGCTCCATTCAAGCTCGTTGCACCTTTCTTCCCCGCTGAGCCCTGAACAAACACACGCAGACAGAGAATAAAACATACACAGACATGAAGAATAACACATTGTTACATATCTAGCTCACGTACACAGTGAGCAACGGAAACTTTGGAGACTTTTCAGCACCGTGTCTAATGTGAGCCTGATGAATACGTGAGTGACGCTGTCTTGTCTCCATTGGGTAGAACAAAAACAATTTTGAAAAATACACTCTTGTTTTTCATCATTTGCTCCAGTACTTAATAGGCCCATTTACTGTATACAAACTAGACATGTTCCTGTTTTCTGCCATTGAGTTCTCTGACTCATGTCAAAGTCAACAACAAGATTGAGCACAAAAAAAAGAAGCATCAAAGAAAAGAAATGGACGTGGACTAGTGCCTTGTGGCATTTGGGCACTTTGACAAGTCGCGTGTTCTATCCAGGCTGTAAAATGATTCTTCTTAATCCACACCACCAAGTTGAAATACTTTCCAAAGTCCAGCCACTTCCAAAAACACTCCAACTGGCCAATTCTTTGATTTCTTCTTCAACTTGAAAACAGTACGAGACCAGAGAGAAGTAGAAGCAGCAGCAGCAGGTACGTCTACATTTAACATGAAACGTAACTCTGCCGAAGTCAAATATTATCATGTTTGTCAACTCCCCTGTTTTGTGCAACACAGTTGTGTTTCAAGAGATGTGAATTTACTCACCGGAGCGCCCATCTCTCCTTTCCGACCTGGCTCCCCCGGCATACCTGCTGATCCCTGAACCGAGGATACAAATAATTGCCTGCTTTCTTTTCAGGAAGATCAGATTAACCTTCACATCTCATAAATAGTCATCCATATACGTACACAGTAGAATTGAGTCTAGTACGGAGGTAGGTCATCATATGAAACAATAAGCATTTATTTAACCTGCACTTGCGTATATGTAACCATTTAGTGTCGAGTTACAGAGATTCATAGCGACTTACAGGTAAGCCCGGAGGTCCGACAGCCCCACGAGGTCCGGTGGTACCAGTATGTCCCTGCAATATTATATACACTCATTGATTTTCTCATTGACAATTTGCTGAAGATTCAAGATTTGCCAAACATGATGTCCTGATGCTACCTGATATCCTTCATCTCCTGGTTCCCCACGATCTCCCCTCTCTCCTGGTGGCCCCTGTTTCAAAACAAATGTATACTCCAAATAAGTCTCCTAATGTTTCATGAACTATTTAATAGCACTTCAAATAATGGGAGGATCAAATCATAAACATTCATTGGTGTGCCAATGGGATGATGCAGGGAGATCAGAAAGGATTTTGAAAGCAAAGCAAGACCTACTGGTTCACCTAAGGGCCCTGATGGTCCTGGGGTCTTATTGTCCTCGCCTGGATAACCCTGAAAACACAACAATCACACACACACAACAATCACACACACACACACACACACACACACACACACACACACACACACACACACACACACACACACTTCAACTTGTACTCAGAAGCCTGATCGATCGATAGAGCACTGACACCAAATCTTGAAATTAGAATCATGAAAGATGTGTAGTTCACGTTACCTTTTCTCCTTTAGGCCCCGGGGGTCCAATAGGCCCCTGCTTACCAGGATGACCCTAAACAGAATAGAAGTGTTCAGTTATTTGGAAAAGCAATCCTGCTGATAAAACAAGGAGGGATGTAGCCACAACCCAGACTTCACACATTTTTCGTATCCTAAATGTGTGGCCATGTGAGATTGATGTGTGTGCCATTTTGCACATTGAGCAACTCACTGTGTATCCTGCCAATCCCGGTTGCCCTTCCATTCCCATGATGCCAGGCCGACCCTTAAAAAGTTTGGAATAATACAAAAATAAACCGTGGCTCAGAGCAATAGCGGTCGGGCGGGTCTTTTTGTACTGCGGTTTAGCTAAATATAACCGTGGCTTCAACAACACGCACATGCTGAGGTTTTACGATGGCCAGATAAATCTTTTCTCTGCACCTATCACAACATGTTCGAAATGGCTTTGGACAAAAAGATTTCAGACCTGGAATTTCCTATTATTTTCTTACTCTCTCAAGCCTGAAACAAATGTTCAGTATTTATATCACTCAAGACTGGCAATCGGTAGATCATAAAAAAGTACTTTTTAATATATTATGAAATAATGAGTAAGTTAATTATGGTTGCAATATAGTCGATGCTAATGCTATCAGGGTTAGGCACACTGCACTAATACGCGGGGGCCAATATTGTGCAGAGCAAATCCAGTGTAAATGAGCACTGTTGTCAACGGGCTGTAAACAAATGAAGAGAAGTGGGAACTAACAGGAGGCCCTCGAGTTCCTCTGGCACCTTTTGGCGCCGCCTCGCCCGCTGGGCCAATGTCGCCGCGGTCTCCGGGTTCACCGACAAGACCAGGAGGACCTTTCTCACCCTGGGCATAGGCAGGGGACACTTTTTCTTAGCATCACATTTGAGGCAAAAAGGCTGCAGCTTCTCACCTTCTTTCCACTTCGTCCCCTGTTTCCTGGGGCCCCTGGTTTTCCTTCTGGCCCCTGTAATACAACATGAGACACACAATCAACAGACACAAACTCCTAAAACAATACAAATGTCTTAAAGGGCGTCGCGTGCCCACGGTTGAAATATTAACGACGTCTTCTGTTCTGTGAGAGCAAACCCTTGAAGGATTTTGTCTGTGTTACTTAGTATTTGCTTTGTTGGTCACATTCTGACATACTGTAGACATACATAATGGGCTGAGACCTTCAAAGGGATCCAGCAGCAGCAGCAGCACTGCAATTTCTTGCTCATTATTTGAAGGCTAAATAGAGTGAAGGCTGACCTCTGCTGGGGCACAGTGGCATTATTTAACTTGGACTGACAAGTAGCCATTTCTTACACGAAAGCCCTGTTTCCCTGGTTGTCCAGGTGGCCCTGCAGGTCCAGGGTCTCCCTCCATCCCTTTGTCCCCTGCTTCTCCTCCTTGTCCACACTCACCAGGATCACCCTGAAATAGAGCCCAGAGCAAAGTCAAAGGAGCTAAGGAAAGGACAAGAGAGATTTGTTAAGTTTCAAAGTGAAGATCAACATTTTGCTTGGCTATACAGTAAATAATGCGCTTTGCATCTCTTTCGTTCTGTAGATGATTTACTCATTGCGTTGCGGTGATATTCACTATATTATAGCATTAAGGCATCAAACTTGAACTACGTTTTCTGACTGAAAAAAAGATGCTGAGCTGTCTGTCATACATAGCAAAGACTCGAATGAGGGTGCCTATGTTTTTTTTTTTGTTTTTTTTTCATTCATTGATTTGATTGATTTACCTTGGGTCCATCATTCCCTTGAGGGCCATCTTCACCAGGCGGACCAGGGGGCCCCTAAAAAAAGGTATGATACCAATAGGCATGACAATTCAAAGACATCAGCCGCCATGCGTCATTTCGACATTGGCACAAGCTGCAACACATTGTAATTCAGTTTCTAAACAAACACAGGATGTCAGACCCAGCAAGGCATCAGGATTTGTTTGTTATGTGCATTGCCCTCACCTGCTGTTTGACGTGGTGCTTTGCTAAAGCTCTTATCTCCAAATAGAATATCTTTCTTTGATGCAAAATGAGTTGGAACATACTACCAGCAAAATGCAGCTACGGTAACTAAGATGTCTTGATCGATCTACTTTTTCACAAGCAAGGTTACTCATGCTCTTCACATCATTAAACACACAACATTTAAAGGCATTTACAACCATGGAAGGAAGAAACAGTATGATTAGGTTCAACACAAAGGTTAGTAGTGTGACAAATACACTCACAAAATGTACTCACTCTGATGCCATCCTGGCCCAGCTCTCCTTCAGCTCCCGGAGGCCCGCTATCACCCTATGGAGAGGCCCAACACAAAAATAAGTCCTACCTGCATTCAACAACGTGCTGGACTCAAGAAGAGCGGCTTCTTGGCTGCGGCTTGAATTTTCAAATCGTTTTCAATAACACTGACCTTTAAGCCTGGCTCTCCTACAGCACCCGGTTCCCCTTCGACACCAGGCCCACCCTAAGGGAATCCGGCAAGATAAGCATTCAAAATGAAGGTCAACAAATACTGAATCGATGGAAGAATAGTCGAGAAAGGAAGAAAAAAAAAAAAGAAATACATCAGGCCCTTGCTCTCCATCAGGTCCTGCCTCTCCAAGAGGTCCTCTGGGTCCCTACAAGAGAATCAACATTGTAAAATACCTCGCTCGGGACTTTTGACGTAAACCTGGGAACAGACATAATACACAAGTGGAACAAGCAAGCGCCAAACAAACATGACGTCGGCGGAAACCCGATAACATCGACAGAAGCAAGATGAGACCCATAAGTGATACCTCCTCCTGCGCTATGGAAAGCTCACACCCTGACAAATATTTGATTGTTTGACATTCTCCATTTCCCCCAGGGTTGGGCTGACTTCCAGGAAGATTTAAAAACGTAGGATGTCTGAACGTGTGCCCAATGCAGAGCGCAAAACAAAAACAAATGGAAAACAAGGCACTTGCGACGCTGCCAAGGTGAAACAACATCTGACAACATCTCGTTTCCAGATGGCTTTCATCATTGCTGCTAGTAGGAAAAAAGAAGGCCTACTTACAGGCGCACCCTGGGGTCCGCGCTCCCCGCTACTTCCTGGAATACCCGTTTTACCCTGAAGACACACAATCATTAGCTTGTGCCATCAGACGCATCGGGAGAAAAAGACAAACACGGTCGCTGATGATGATGATGATGTTTCACTTGGGCCCGGTGCTATGTCACGGGATGGTAACGCCACACGGGCCTTCTGGCCACGTAAAAAAGGCTCTTTGTTGAAGTGTGGACATTGTGTTGCCAAGCTGAGACAGGGCACTAATTTGAAACAGTACTCATAGCAATGGCGGTTGAGAAAAATTTACACTAGTTCAATGCGCTGTGGTTACTAAATTGGGATCATGGAAAAGTGAGCCACAACATTCATCATTACGTCAATGTAAAACCAGCAAGGTGATATCATTCATATCATTTGAGTCCATATCATGTGATGACACATTAGGGCAAATGGCAGGCAGGCAGGCAGCAAGAGGGATGTTTTTCCAATCACTAGAGGGCGCTATCTAACCAGGCATCATGGAACTGTGTTGACAGCAGAAATGGAACTTTTTGTTGTCATAGAAAAGCAGGATGGATATATATTCAAAATAAAAACAAGACTTAACACAGAAGTCCTTGTTTCAAAATGATACTTTGAAATGGCATGATCCCAGAATGAATTGATTCGTTGCTGCAGTTTGTCATAAAACTGGCTGCAGGCATTTTGCGCTTCATCAGTGGAAAAAAACCTTTTCACATTTCGGACTATGTGGGCCATAACTCATTGGGCATTTTTTTGTCTTTTACTGCGCAATCAAAACACACACACGTTTTTGTACAACTCAACAATTAGTGAAGAAAGTCAATGTTTCTCACAGGCTTGCCAGGGTGTCCTCTCTCTCCTGGAATGCCAACTTTGCCCTACAGATAGAGAAACAAGTCTTTGATCAATTCTCTGAACTCAGTATAGTGCCAATTACACACAATATCACGATTGTGAGCGAAATCTACAAATCAGCCAGCCAGCCACTTGTCAGAGTATTCTGAAAAATAGCTCATCTTCTGAGTGAGTAATCTCATGTTTGTTTTCCATGTTTTGATTTTTCTAACTTGTCCACAATAGGTCACTCACAGCATAACTCACAGCCCTTGAAACTGCTGTCTTAAAAAGAATGATTATCTGTGTGTGCTGTGCTGTGCTGTTTGTCCTACAGGATCAGGAAACACACAATAGCTTTTTTTCCATTGCATCTCTCCCATTTTCAAGAGTGTTACTTACTAGAAATCCTGCTTCTCCTTTGAAGCCAATATCACCAATTTCCCCCTATGCCAATGACACAATGAAAATATGGATTTGATTTTTATTGAACTATTTGTATAGGGACAGTCAACATTTTACAAGAAATGTTTACCTTGGCGCCCTCGGGTCCTGGTTCTCCCACTGGGCCATCAGGACCTCGAGACCCCTAAGGGTGACAAAGAATTGACATTTTGCCTCAAATTGATCAATGGTCAATGGGTTCTGGAGACTTTTACCCGACGGCCCTTTGTACCGCCACTGCCGGGACTTCCTCTCTGCCCCTGTAGACCCTGTGTGGAGGGGGGGAGGGGGGTTATTTAGCAATAATGTTTGGAAAATACCATGATGTAAAAAAAAAACATTTTCCAGAGTAAAAAAAATTGTAGGTTTAAAAAAAAAACAACGATTGATTTACACACATACATATGAACGCTAAGAAGCCAAACTAGCGCAAGTGAGGATATGGCACTTACAGGTGTACCTTGCATGCCGATCTCCCCGGGACTCCCGGGCAACCCTGGATATCCCTGCAGATCAAGTTACATGTCATGCATAAAATAAAAAAACAGAATTCTCCACAGGTGTTCAAAGTATCCACATTCACCTGCCCCTCTCATTTGATCTCACAAAAACATTCAAGCTTCTCCTTACATAAGCTGACGCATGCACAAGTAACGTTTGAATCATTTGGCAAAGCATTCAGCCACCAGATTCGTCATTCCCTTGTACCAAAGAGCAGTCAGCAGTGGTTCAGCAAGTCTTCCGTCCAACTAGGTCAGGAACGCTGCCCAGAATCTTTAAGAGTCCCGGGCTGTGAGCAACGCAGGAAAGCTACTCTCCACACAACTACGCATGAGATGCACTCTACTACAGCAGAACCATGGCAGAATGATTTCTTGATTTATTTTGGGCTCATGGAGAAATAGGGAATGCATTTTGGTGTTAGCAGCTTTGCGCTGCGAAGACTATTGTGACAAAAGATGACCACAAAGCATTACCTCAGGAACAAAATGATGAATTCATACTCACTCGTGGCCCTATCTCTCCTGCTGGACCTGTTGGACCTGTTGGACCACGGTCACCCTGGGGGAGGGGGACAGCAAAAAAAACCAACAAAAAACCCTCAGAGATTGTTTTGCGATGACCGCACTGATAGAAGAAAGTGATTTACATCCTTTCTCAGCAAAGAGGAGTTCAGCGGGTCAGAGAGACAGCCGGAAGCATGTACGTCCAAAACAGTTGCTCAGTGAGGTGAACAGCAAAACGAAGCACTAAAGCACCTTCTGAAATGCGACTACCCCTTCCTTCAACATGATTGAAGGCTTTTCAAATCTCCAGATGTTTTGGAAATAAATTCACGTCTATTGTATGACATGAAAGGAATTTCCACTGTGTCAAGGTGTGATTGGCGCTGACAGAGCCAACCAGGGGACGGTTTGACGCTTGAGAATTAACAGAGGAGCTTCAGAACATGTCCCGACACACATGCCCAGTACTTTGCAATCAAAAGGTGCAGGTGGAAGGGAAGGAAGGAAGGAAGGAAGGAAGGAAGGAAGGAAGGAAGGAAGGAAGGAAGGAAGGAAGGAAGGAAGGAAGGAAGGAAGGAAGGAAGGAAGGAAGGAAGGAAGGAAGGAAGGAAGGAAGGAAGGAAGGAAGGAAGGAAGCTTAATGGTGGCAGAGGCTTGAAGCCTTCCTTTTTTTTTATTCAAATGTCTTGAATCATTTTAGCCCCGCCATAACCCAACAGCCAATCGTAGGGAAGCAGGAATGTTCTTTTGGATGTGGTTTGTTTCTCTAAGGCATGTCTTCCTTTATGACAAGTGCAGTGTCTCTGATACTGATGGACAACATAAGACTAAAAGGACGGGTTACCTTTTCACCGGGATTTCCGATGACGCCGGCCATTCCTACCAGTCCTGCAAGACCCTGGAGAGAGAGAGAGAGAAAACATTTAGGCTATGCCAATGTGAGCGTCTGCTCTTCCCTCATCTAAGAGTTATTTCCCAACTTCTTATGACACTTGGAATGCAAGAGGTCGCTCACTGAGGTGAGGTGGGGCTGCTCTCAAGGAAAAGGCAGCCATTTGACCCATGAAGTGTCAAGTATTCAACTCAAATTCATTTCAACATCTGACTAAACTCATGTTGACTTAATTCAAGGATCAATTGACAATCAAGCCAAAAGGAGCTCAAGAGAAGTAAAATGTCACGGCTTACAGAGCGAGTGTCGTCCATCAAAATGTTTGAAATGATTCTCTCATAAACGCAGAGCCTACTCTCATATTGCATGACTTGAATGTGAAGCAGACAGTAGCATAGAAAGAACTGAACACACTAACCGAGTCAGACGAGAAACAGACGGCAAAGATTTAGGCAAAAGCACTTACTAAAGGAGATTTTCTTGTTGATGCCTGAGATTTAACGGGGATGGGATGCAAATCCCTTCATTAGGACAAAATGGGCTCCATTGGAGAAGATGCTTTTAATGACACAATCTATAAGAGGTGAACTTCCTGCCAGACTTTACGAACACTAACCTTGGCACATACATTATGGGCGTGCGAAGTGAGTGGCTGACAGGAAGATGAAAGCAGATACTAGGTTGACATGAGTGACAATTCAGCACTCACCTGCTGGGAGACTTCAAATGGAATAAAGCAGCAAACTCCCCACAGTTAAATTGCGTTTGGATTGACTATGTGTCTCTGCTTAACCTACACCAGTCAATCAGATTTTCTTTCTACATCCACTCCATCCATGGGTTTGGAGTTTCAAAGTGTTCTCTCTCCTCTAACCGCTTTGTTCTTTTCATACGTATGTGCACTCCAGTAACTAAGTTCAACTTGATGGCCTGCCTGGCTTACAACGTGCAGAAGACAAATATTAACATTAAGGGGCCTCCGCTCCGAGAAGAGAGAATGTTCTCTACACTTTGGTCAAGTCATCTGAATGCACGGATGCATGCGTAAACACATTTTACAGTCGAGTAAGCTGAACAAACCAAGCCAAGTGAGAATTCCTAATCATAGCATTGAACTGCCAAATGTATGAAAGCGTTCATGAAAATACACACGAGGATAGGAGTTCATTGCTGTGGTCCTAGCAAGAAAGCAACAACTCACTTGTGCTCCGATTTTTCCAACATTTCCAATGTCCCCTTTCTCTCCCTGGAAGAAGGAAACAGCAGCAAAGTGATTAGCTTCCTGCAATTACAGCATTTCTCTTGAATGCGAGCATCCGGCCGGCCCGCTTGTAGCTCGGGGCTCTATCACGCACGCACGCACGCACACACGCATGCAGACAGAATCAGGAAAATAGACTCACCGGCAGACCGTCTAGTCCGGGTTCACCCAGGTGGCCTTTCCTTCCAGGTCGCCCCTAAAAGAGTGACACAGCCATTCAAACACATCATGTCTTGTCATGATACAAACTACACCCGCAAGAATCTCAAAGTATTTTTTTTCCAATCCTTTGATATTTCTTACAATTGGACCGGGATTGCCAGATAGGCCAAGTGGTCCTTCGTCACCCTGCAAACACACATTACAGTAAATGAGCCATAAAGCAAATTCAGTTGGTAGAACAAAGAGGTAGGTGGTTGGCTCACGTTGGTATGCGGAGAGAGTGAGTGCCTACACACCCATAAAGCCAGATTTAAGCATCGCATCAGTCAAAAGGGCTTTTGCTCTCACCTGCCTCGCATTGTGCAATATGTCGAACTTTAGCTAGCGAAACATGTCGTCGTATGTCGTGTGCATATCATCAACAACTGTGTACAGCTGAAAGCGCAACCCGTGTGCGTTTGCGGATACTGCCACTGTGGAAGCTGCAATATTCCGCCGCCTGGAAAGCATTCAGCTTTGTATTTAGAAGCAGCCAATGTGAGGACTTCACCCGGCTCACTGTCTTCCAAGTGACATCTTCAACAAAAGAGACAGGTTGTGCTATCCGATATCTCTCTTTCCTCACACTTCTATACCCCAATGGAAACTTTGACTTTTGCATTTATCATTACAGAGGAAGTCATCAAGTCAATGCATTGCATTGTCTTGTCTTGTCTTGTCTTACTTGCGTTCCTTTCGGTCCTATCGGGCCTTGGACACCTCGAGCACCTTGCAAACCCTGAAATGCAACACACTGAATAAACGCTCTGGTTTGGTACGGCCAAACACAGAGAAGAAAGGCGATGCTATACCTTTGGTCCGGGCGGCCCATTTGGCCCAGGCACTCCGATGTCTCCTGGAAAGCCCTACAAAATAGCTCAGTGTGAATCCAGCTTGCAAATAGCAAGAAATCTCCTTTCTGCTCCTATAGTTGTAAAAAGAGTCTGGCCGGCCACTAATCGGTCACATGATTGATTGGCTTAGGTCAGTCTCGAGTCTAGCTGCATCGGACGTTACAAATCAAAATCAAACTTTCCGCATTGGATCATTGGCCACCAGAAACAAATGTAAACGTACCTCTGGGCCCGGAGGCCCTGGTGAGCCTTGTGGTCCAATATCTCCAATTTTACCCTGTTGAAAAGACAGAGTTCATTGAAACATTTGACATTTTGGTTTTTGCAAGCAGTCATGACGAATTGGAATGTGATGAAGGGGAGCATTCTCGATTCCAGTATTGTCTGACAGTAGCATTTGGAAAGATGACTTGGTGAAAAAAAATGTCACCCATGGCCTTATGCCACGGTGAAATCATGAAAGTTCAGCTTTTAGTATTCTTTCATCCAAATGAACACAAATTGCCCATTCGAAAAAGCCTTCCTCTTCTTTCTTGCCTGGTTTCTGTCCCTAGTGAGCAAATCAAAGGCTGTAAACTGAAAAGCATCAACTGATCATGACTTTAGTTTACAAACTATCAAAAGCTGCCCAGATGCTGTGTTTACATAGCTTTGTCCACAAATCAAACGTGAATAACACGCACTGACATACTGAGTCAACCGTACCGGTGGTCCAGGTTTTCCTCTTGGACCAGGAGAACCAGATGCACCAGGAACGCCCTTGAAATGCACAAACACAAGGACACACATGAGCGAGCGCACGCTCATCCACAGTTCATAGTTTCATGAGCTCCATACATACCTTATCGCCTTGGAAACCCATCTCTCCTGGTTCACCCTGTTGTCCCACTTCACCCTAAATTTCACAGCATCATTCAGAAACTACTGCAAGATTCATTTTGAAATCAAGCAGGTCAAACGGGCTGGCCTCTCTTCCAAGAAGTGGATGGGATATTTTTTGCTTCGTTTCGCTTATGTGGAGTACGAGAATAGCCACGAAGGAAATCTAGCACAATCTAGCACAATGGAAGAATAAATATTTAGATCACCTGATCACCTTTCAATCCAGGCAGGCCAGCTCGTCCGGCTGGTCCCTGCCACACAGAGAGGACAAGAAAACAAACGATGAATGATGTGGAAAAAAGGAGTGGCAATAATAATCGATTGATTTCATACGTGCATAGCAACATGACATATTTCCAATTCAGAAGTATTTGAATGATCATTGCGTGGTCACCTACCTTTGGCCCGACTATACCGGGCGATCCTCGAGGACCTTCGAGGCCCGGGTCGCCCTAGAGAAAGAAGGAATTGCGACCAATCAGATGGGCCTGAAAGAAAACCATCCAATCCTTGTTCCCGTCAGCTCGTTTTCTGACATTGAGCGTCACACATCAAATACATTCCAGAAAGAACACTTGCTGCTCTGTTTTGCTCGGTCTGATTGGGTTTCAAGAAATGAACGGTCACCACACTGCTGGCTGGGACTGACACGAGCAAATGAAAGTGTGCTTTACATGGCAAACTCCTTTATGAGATCCAAATACACTCAAGCGTAGAATTGATCCAATATGAATCACATCGAAAGTCTCGTTTTGGTTTTCACCTACAGCATGATGACACAAAATGATTTCAAGGTATCAACGTTTATGCTATTGCACAAAACGGGAAGAGGAATTGCCCCATCATGTCTCAAGGCAAGTGCAATATCATCATCACTTAGGAGCCAAGTTCTGAAGGCAAGGGAAATAACATCATCATCATGATCACAAACGATGTAGTACAAGCATCAGCACATATCTGCCAACAGATGAATCAAATATGGATTCCAATCAGAGTCACGCAATTCAAATAGTGATAAGATTGCAAGACGCATACTCACCCCGAGGCCCGGAAAGCCAGTAATACCGCTCCCGCCAACAGGCCCCTGTGAAACATCACAGCAACATTCTAAATAAACAGGACAGTGTACTTCAAGGATTGCAAATTCTGCCTTCCTACCATTTAAAGTTTATCAAGACATTTCAATCCTAAACATATCAGCTTTTGAATGATTCTTGGCCGAGCCTTCTTACCTCACTGCCATCAGGACCGGTCGCTCCCCGTTCACCGACATCACCCGGCACACCCTGCGAGGAGAGGAATCACCTTCACATTCGATCGGATGGACGAATTATGCATGCGTGGAACGAAGACATTTAGAAAAGATACACACTCATGTGTACGCTTGTACACATGCGCACTTAAACGCACACACTTGATAAGGAGGAATCAAACATGAAATAATGTCTTACTTGTCTTCCCTTGGGACCAGCTTTTCCAGGAGGGCCAGGTATGCCCTACAAAATAAGTAGAAAGAAAAATATTATTATTGTTATTATTTGATTGATTGATTGATTGATTGATTGATTGATTGATTGATTGATTGATTGATTGATCGATTGCAAGAACTTCAGATCACTCACTCTCTCCCCCTCCAGTCCTGGTGGTCCAGCTATACCAGGAGGTCCAATAAAACCCTGGAAATCGTCAGATAACAATGACATCAGGTCAGAATACTTTCAGAAACTAAGAAAGAAAACTCATTCTTTAATCAGCTATCTTTGCACATGTTGATCTACATCTATTGAATGATCTCGTGAAGGCCATACAGGTCTGGCATAACGGAAAATATTTGCATGCACTAAATGTTTGAGTATCTGACGTACATGAAGTTCCCCATCCTGTTTTCATTTCCCCCATTACAGTAGTGGTCCCATCCCAGCTCATGTGATCTGGAGGCATTGCTTTGTGTCCTATCTGTCTGTCCTCAAGCCTGAACACCCACATGCAGACTGCAGCCGCAGGACTGAAGCTCTGACACTGTGCTAATCCCTCCAGGAAATGAAGACGGAATATGAGGAGCTACTAATACTTACAGCAACCCCCTTGGGTCCCGGGTTACCTTCTGGCCCAGCGGCGCCCTGTGACAATGGAAAGACTGGTGGTGACAACTTTGTTTGGATGTAAGAAACGCTCAAACAACCAATGCGGAGTCAAAACTAAACACTGATCTGCACAATCGTTCTATATATAGTCACGACTGATAATGATTATAAGAAACATCTGGTTTACTTGCCAATCCATAAACCTTAAAGCATGTTATAGTCTTGACATAGCAAAGATGTTTCTTCCCAACCTAATACTACGTACGTATATACTGTTGATATATGAGAAGCCATCTTTTTTTTTTTTTTTTTTCGCTCTGCTCTCTGGTGGAGAGAAAAAGGAAGCAAAAACAATCGAAGCATATTTGGGGGCTATTTTTCACTGCACCTGCCTGCCAGGGTAACCTGCAGAGCCCACTTCTCCGGGAAGTCCCGGTATGCCCTGCAGGAAGGAGACAAACGGGCTCATGAATGAACAGTGAACGGACGGTGAATAGGTGGATTAGATGAACGGATAAAGGGAAAGAGGAGAAACAAAGTCAAATGAATAAAAAAAAAAAAGTCCTGTTCATTCCAGACAGGCTCCAGCAAGACAACCTATCCACTACGTTGCTGCAAGACTTCTCCTTCTGTTTTTACTCAACCAAGAGTGACATGAAATAGTCTTGATCTAGGTACATGAATGATCATGAATACAGGATTAAAAAAAGAACGCTTGCATTTGCTCTGGCTTAATGCAACAATCATTTCCTGAACTAGCTTCATACCCTAAATACTATACTAGATCTTTACTTTCATAATACTGCATCATTTAATACTTACTCGCTCTCCTGGCAGCCCAGGTGGTCCCGGATAACCTTTGGGACCCTTAAGATTGGAATAAGCAAAAGCATTTTGAGTATATATGTAGACTTTCCATAAAATGACTGTATCGGTCGGTAGCACAGATGCCAAAGTCAATCACAGACTTGGCAAGGTGAGAAAAAGGTTGAGCTTGCTAATGTGCAAATTGCAGCTCACTTCCTCCAAGTGAGTTGTTCATTAGCCATCAACGTGACAAGGGTGGAAAGACAAATAATGACGGACAACCTTAATGGACAGACAAAAAAATAAGCTTAAACGGTTGCCAAGACAGCCTACTCACTGCTAACATTTGTCAATTCGCCAGAAACCAAGTACAGATTCATTTTGAATTTGGACGTCCACATTGTGTGCATCATCGACACCAAAACCACGAATAATGGAATAGGCGAATCCGAAACCATCACACCAGACTTGAACTCGGTCTCTTATTGCAAGCGCAGGTCTCTCTCCAATACTACGGTAGATTGACTCCTTGACCCTGAGCAGAAAGTGAGCCTTTCACTTTGATCTTAAAGAAGATCCCATTTTACCGAGACCACACTATTTCACTGAAAGGCTTGAACAAAAAATGCCTAAGCTGAAGTGACTCATTTATTGCATTTAGGAACAGACTGAATCTTACCTGCAAACCTGGAAAACCATCAGAACCGAGCAGTCCGGGTGGACCTTTGTCACCCTTTGGGAACAAATAAAAGAGAAAAATACCATTGCAATACAGCACCCGAGTATTGTACCTACGTATATAGAGTGATGATGCGGAAACTGATAAATATGGGAGAGTCCATTTGATGGTAGCCTTCCTATCAAATACGGCAGCACTGAAAAGCAGACCCCTTTGGACACGGGAGTCAAGATTTCAATTGTGGCTACAAAGATATCAATCTATTGCAAAGTTACTGTGGGAGCTTCATTTCAAGAAGACATGTTGCTGTGTTGCACTGGAAAATATTTAGTACTGCATTTGGACAAAACAGAGACAAGTATGACATCTGACAAAAGGGAGCATATGAAGAAAAAAAAACAAGAGGAAGGATAGGATCGGATAGGATCGGATAGGATAGGATAGGCTGGCTTCCCTCCCACAGAGCAGAGCAGAGCAGAGCAGAGCAGAGAATGGGAGTCTAGATACAGACAGACAGACAGACAGACAGACACTGGTG
The DNA here is from genome assembly GCF_054491065.1 of Syngnathus leptorhynchus. NCBI lineage: Eukaryota > Metazoa > Chordata > Actinopteri > Syngnathiformes > Syngnathidae > Syngnathus > Syngnathus leptorhynchus. Next base: position 10,736,688 of record NC_141207.1, read on the forward strand.
GCAGATTCCCTACCTTTTCTCCTGGTGCAGCCAGACCCGGAGACAGCCCCGGGTCTCCTTTTGCACCCTAGATTGACAAGGTCACAGGTTAGGACATGGTCAGTAACCCAAATCTGTTTCCCATTCATCAGCCAATGACAGCGAACCTGTTCTTGTAAATCTCAGACACCACAACCAAAAATCTCCTGCAAGACATTTTATTCATCATATCCACAAATTTGGATGTGGTCATGCTTATTCAACCCTTTTCCTCTCGGGAAGAGTTCATAATTATAATTATTATCCTTATTAGGGCTACATGTGAATTAGCTGATATTGATTTATGAACGTCACTGATGCAAGTTTTCCCAAACAGTGTGTATGTTCCCGCTCAAAGATTGGATTTATCTTTCCCAACGACATGACTCATCGCATCCCACCGAGCAGTTTGATAAAACGCTTTTAAATCCTGCAAAGACATCCTGAAAACATTAGGGATTGTGCTGCAAACACTGAAACTTCAGGAACCTCCTCCACATGTCAACTAGATCAATTTTCCTGCTTTGGAGCAGAAAGTCACAGTCCCTCATTCCGCCCACATACAGCGGGCTTTAGATGGGATCACAGGAAAAACACTGGGGCATTAGATCAGGGGCGCAGATGGGATTTTAGAAGGTGGGGGGCAGGGGGACAGGCCTGTAAAAAGTAAATCAATTGGGATAGGCCAGGAAGAGGAGTGCAATTTGCATCATTTGAATGATTGCAACTTGGTTTAGATCCGAATTTTGAAAGGAAACGGCATTCTTCAATGTCCCCGAGCCGGGGATATGAGGCAGCTGCCGGGGTGCTCCGTGGCAGCCCAATGACGAGCCAAGGCTAATGGGACAAACACTGGTAATTACGCCTCTCAAAGACTTGGATGGATTTTTCTGGATGGATCTCTGTGGATCATCTTGCGCACACTTTGTAGCCAAGCCTTCATGGAGAGAGAAAAACAGGCTTGGCAGCAATCAGGCCCTAGCTTGCCCGCTCGACTCACGTCAACCTACTGTAGGTTAGAGGTGGCAAACTTGATGGGCTTCACGCTATCTTGCGAATCATGCCAATTTGCAATCAAATCAGTTCCAAGGCAACGCTGGGATGCTTTCCCAAGTGCCATATACAAGCGCGCAATTTGCTCATCCTCGGTTTGACCTTTTTCCAAACAAGGGGTCAAACGCACGTCCTGGGGCTGTTGCAATGTCCTGTCATTTGTCAGTTGGTGACCCTGCTACGTATCCTCCCTTAACAGTATTTGGCAGCTCAGTCTGCCAAATGATGATGAATTTCCCCCACACTTTCATTCACACACATAGTTTAAAAAGAACCAATGTTTTTTCATTTGCTTCTGTAAAAAGCAGCAAGAGACTGAACTCCATTCGATTTTGATGGGGTCGCTCGACTGGAGGAAAGCCACGTGTCTCACCGTGCTTGACATACGTACTGTCAGAAACAGTCAGAGATGGCCGAGCGCTCACCTTGGGTCCAGGTGGTCCTGCTGGTCCGGCTTTTCCGGCAGGACCGTCGGGACCCTGAAAGAGTCAGAGCGAGAAGATGGTAAATGCCTCGTCCGTCACTGATAACAGCCAAGTACTGAAGGTGACTCATGTACAATAATGAAGAGCAGCTGCTACACCAAGGCACGCTTTTAGAAACATCTTGGTCTTGGCAGGCTGAGTCATGAATAGTTTTCTCTTGCTGACATACACATGAACAAAAAAGTCACATATCTTTGATTCTTTTATACAGTACAGTCATGGCAACCTTTGTTTCATTTTATTATGATGATTATTATTGTTGTGTTTGGGTTTTCTTTTCTTTTAGCTGCGTGTTTTTCTCACGTGCTCTAAGTTGATATTTCTGTGCTGCTGTTGGTCTACAGTTTGTTCAACTTCATTCATGTATTATGCACCTTGACATCAATTTGTGGAGCACCTTAGGCATTTCATTCCTTCAACTTCTGGTATGCAAGAATTAAAAACACATGCACAGACTCTCTCTCTCTCTCTCTCTCTCTCTCTCTCCTCTCTCTCTCTCTCTCTCTCTCTCCTCTCTCTCTCTCTCTCTCCTCTCTCTCTCTCTCTCTCTCTCTCTCTCTCTCTCTCTCTCTCTCTCTCTCTCTCTCTCTCTCTCTCTCTCTCTCTCTCTCTCTCTCTCTCTCTCTCTCTCTCTCTCTCTCTCTCTCTCTCTCTCTCTCTCTCTCTCTCTCTCTCTCTCTCTCTCTCTCTCTCTCTCTCTCTCTCTCTCTCTCTCTCTCTCTCTCTCTCTCTCTCTCTCTCTCTCTCTCTCTCTCTCTCTCTCTCTCTCTCTCTCTCTCTCTCTCTCTCTCTCTCTCTCTCTCTCTCTCTCTCTCTCTCTCTCTCTCTCTCTCTCTCTCTCTCTCTCTCTCTCTCTCTCTCTCTCTCTCTCTCTCGCTCTCTCTCTCTCTCTCTCTCTCTCTCTCTCGCTCTCTCTCTCTCTCTCTCTCTCTCTCTCTCTCTCTCTCTCTCTCTCTCTCTCTCTCTCTCTCTCTCTCTCTCTCTCTCTCACACACACACACACACACACACACACAAGCAAGGACACACAGTCACAGGCACACACTACAAATATGCTACATTCCTGCACATGTGTATCCCTGCTGCTTACAGGCCAGACTAGCGCTCTGGTCTCCAAACACTACAACTGGAGCCTGGAAGAAAAATCTCGAGTTTCATTTCAAAAGTCTTTTGTCTTCAAAGAGTATATGTCACCATTACATAGTAAACAGCACACAATGTCAAAACCTATTTGGGGTCACCTTCAACCAATGTAACTCTTTCTTGCACAGTTTTCTAATGAACATGAAGCCTATCTTACTTAGCAGGGTTTGGAGTGGTGATAATGAAGCCACATATGATTGATTTGCTTTTAGTCCAGTAGGGTAATTGAGTAGAGGAAAGCGCAATCCTTCTTTTTGCCACAACCACCAAACGATCCCAGCTTTTCCCTTCATCTTGCAATCCCTATCAACATGCAAGAAAATTGCTGCAAACAGCACCTTCAAAGAAACCTCCACCATCTGCGTTGGGTGCCATAGTTAGTTGAAAGGCTTTGATAAGACTTGGAAGCAGAGTACGTCGCTCACACAATGCTGAGCCAGCAGACAAAACCACAGAGTGACCGACAGCGCGGTGCGCCAAACTTCCGACCGCATAATAACTCCAAGCCTGGCTCTGTTGCGGCGCGGTGACTCAGACGGAGGCTTTCCATATGTTCTCCAACAAGTTTGACTTTTGACCAGCTGCTCCGTCGTCGTAAGAAGGCAGGAAAGTGGAAGCAAAACATCGCATGATGTAATCATGAGCGTCATATCGTGATGTATTGAAGAGAAATACCTAGTATGGCTTACAGGGGGTGCTGGCTGATGAAAAACCTGACAGAAGAGTGAAACCTCAATTCCATATCCAAACATCCTCAATTCTGGTTCACCAACACGCCACATTTGCGCAACACGACAAACAAAGATCCTGAATCTAGATTCTGCTGTATTTCCCCAAATGACGTATGTAAAGGATGGGAGTCGGACCCAAAAATAAAAACCTCTGTCTTTCCCTGAATGCGTGACCTTGTGTGGATTGTTCCTTGCACGTACATACATGTACAGCAAAGCATGAAGCCAGCCCAACAAGGAGGGCAAAAGAAAGCTCCTCCATCTTAATGCAGCCTTACTGTAGCTTGCTTTGACATGTAGCGACCTTTGCTAATCTTACTCACCCGAGAGCCTCTTGCTCCTTGAGGACCAGGTAAACCGGGAGCACCGGGAGGACCCTAGAGAGAGAGAGAAAGAAAGAAAGAAAGAAAGAAAGAAAGAAAGAAAGAAAGAAAGAAAGAAAGAAAGAAAGAAAGAAAGAAAGAAAGAAAGAAAGAAAGAAAGAAAGAAAGAAAGAGAGAGAGAGAGAAAAGAAGAGATTTAGAGTCAGTTAATGGCAAGCAATAACAGGCAGCCTCCACAGTCAATATGTACAATTTATGTAAGAGCAGATGAAGTTTCATTTTGCAGAAGAGATTGATACTATCAGACTTTTCAGCCTTCACTCAAAGCATCTATGTTGTGATGTTCAGGCCAATGACAAATACTGATCTGACTGTGACATCCCTGCATGCGTGCATATTTTTATTAGCAGCAATGTCAGTCATTTCTTTTTAACCTGGATGACTTGAGTTCCTTTCCTTTCTTGTTCTGAATGTTAGAACATTTACGGAGCAACCTGTGCATCCCCCAGTGAACTTGCGCGGCGGCCTACTTGGACGCGTGCCTGGAAGGCAGTGAAATTCTCCCCCTGAGGAAGGAAACCAGCTTGTTTCAAAGTTGGAGCGCCGAGGTCATGAAAGACAGAGGCGCTGAACTTCAACTGCATTCAAAACAGCTCAGTGAGAGTAGCCAAGACATACAAGCAAAAAAAAGAGCAGAAAAGGCCAAGCAAGATTTTGTGGAGATAAAAAGAAGCATGCAAGCAGTTGCATATGAAGTCGAAGCTGGTACCGTGAAGTGAAATCAAATCACTTCATTGTAATTGAATTTAACAATCTGTGATTGAAAACAAATCTGAGAAATGAATGAGAATCACAATGGCTTTTTGATGGGTCTCGAAATGATACCTCAATGCCTTACATTCTAGCAAAATCTTTCATTGAGCTGATTCTCATTTCTTGGACTGAATATGAAATAGTGAACTAGTTACTACGTATATTCATGTAAGGATTCGAAAATAGGAAAGATGAAACGACGAAGGAAGGGCACATTGAGCTATGTCGCCTCGACAAGCCTGCAGGCTAGGTAGTATATAAAGGAAACTGACAGGTGAGCCTCAATGTTTGACATTGTTAAGATGAAATATGTACTCATGGAAACATTGCTCGGTTCCTGAAAATCGGCGCTCTAAAATCATGTTTGATGATCTTGACAGCCGGTTTTATGTACATCACACGCCTGGCTGGCTGGCTAAAGAGCAACATTTACAGTGTATATGAACATCCTTCACAAAAGATGTTCTTCTGGCACATAAAAGTCAAAGCAAAAAATGTCAGCCAAGAAGAAGACTGCTTTCTGCTTGTATATTTCCATGCAGACAGACAATGGCTGAAAATGCATCCAAATTCGAGTTCCATTTGCGAAGGAAAAGGAAACGTCAAACAAGACATGTGCTCAGTGTTTTTATGAAGCACTGTCATCTCATTTCTCTGCAAAGACAACGTGCGGCTCAACAATTTCTCTCCTCAAAACGGAATTGACTAAAGTTCAAGTTACTCACCGGAGGACCGGGCTCTCCTTTGGGCCCACGCAAGCCATCTTCATCCAAGTCATACAGGAGGTCTGCCTCTTCATAGCCATAATCGTAGTCGTCCGTATCGTCATAAGCCCCATCCAGTCGGTGTCGCTCAAAGGGTTCTCCATTCATTTGACGATCAAGTAAAGTAGTTCCAATAGTCATCGGATGACTCTCCAGCAGGTGTTGCAGAGCCTCTTGAGGCCTGGAGCTGGAGGCGCTCCCGAGTCCTTCTTTGAAATGGCTTTGCCTTACTGGGGAAACCGGTCGCCCGCCGTCATCCTTCAATGCAGAAATGTGCCCCTGCTCTTCCAGATCTGATTGTGCTGTCGGTCTCGAGGCCGAATCAAGTTTGAGCACAGCGTCAGAGGCCACGCTTTCTTTGGAATGCATCAGCATTGGAGGAAGATTTGCTGTTCCCAGAGAGGACATTGTTACGGGATTAGACGCAGACAGGCTATCTTTTGGCCGGAGAGGCAAAGCGCGACGTGGCCGAGCCGATCGGTACGTGTCGGCCAGCCGGCACTGTTTTCGAAGGTAGTCGCAATAGTGTGCGGCGGCTCGGGCCGCGGGATACACATCCAGTTGGCAGATTCGCCCATCGAACGGCGCCGCTTTGGGCTTCATCCTCCCCAAAGTCAATCGGCCAGCGCAATTCCCAAGCGTCCGAGATCTCCCCGGGGGGGTTTGCTGTCGTCGGTGCAGCGCTCCGCAAGCGGAATAGAAAGAGACCGAGCGTGCTCGAACGGCGATAGCAAAAGAGCGGCGGTGCCAATTGTAAGCAAAGCGGACGGCAGTCTCCTCTGCCGTGTAGACGAGCACCGTGCGCGGCAGGAGCCGAATGCCAAAACGCAGTCTGTCCCTGCCGTCTCTGAAACTGAAAATAAAAGCATTGTTTGCTCGCCAGGAGCTCACAGTTAGCACAACAGAAAACTCCTCACCAAATTGCGGAGGAAAAAGACTGCTCACGGGAGCCTCATAAAGACAATTTGAGTCTAGCGTTACTCCGGCAAACGGGACATTTGTAGGTGCCGAGGGAACATTGGTATACGCGCTTGAAGCTTCGCCGCGTCTTTCGTACGGATTGTCTGTTGTTCTCGGAGGCGTGAGCCCGAGTTGATGGAGGATATCCACTCCTGGAAAAACAAGAGAGACACACAGAATGTAGCCGCCTTGCTTCCTTTCTCAGAAAAGGCTCATCCATTGAAAACATTGCGCTATCAAATACTGGAATGTGAAAGACACAACATCTTTTGTCGAGATGAGCTCTCACGGAACCTTCGTCTCGGTCGAGAAATCAACGCGTCACGTATGTTCTCAATTGTCGTAGTAAAAGAAGAAGTGTAAGATGTGTAATTTCTCTACACAAATTGGAATTTGGAAAACGTCCCCTCACCTAGGCAAGTCTCAAAGTTGACCCTTTGAACTTGCGTGCACGTGCGGCGGTGGGAGTGAATGTTGCGGAGGTGAGATGTCAGCCGCAATGGGAGGTATTTTTTCTTGCAAATCCAAAGCAACTTCCTCTGTATTTGAAAGGTGGCTGGCTGCCTTTTGGAGGGCTTGCATGAATCAGGTTGTGCTGGCTGCCCCGGTCACATCTGCTACTGGCTCCATAGACCTTCATAACTTTTACTGATTCAGAACTCTTCCGTACAAATACATTTTTGGAAAAGCGAATAAAAGAGTGCGTTTGGGAGCCCTCTAAAAGCTTTTTTCACTCAACGTATTTGAACGACAAAGCGCTCGCAATGTGTGCTTTTGGAAGGTTTCTCATAGTAAGAGAAGTAATACTTCTCATCTATGTTGATTGATTGATTGATTGATTGATTGATTGATTGATTGATTGATTGATTGATTGATTGATTGATTGATTGATTGATTGATTGATTGATTGATTGCATGAGTTTCCCAGAATGCTCCCGTTTGTGTGTACACTAAGATCATGTTGAACCTATTGAGAGACGAAGAAAAACAGATGACAGCACTGAATGGAGCAATCGTAGAGAGGTTAGTGAGGTGGCTTGTTTTTATGTGCATTCTGAGGCAGTAAGTGCAAGATCAGACATGTTGAGGGAGGAACCCATGAAAACCAGCCTCTGCCCCTGAGTCACCTGCTGCTCACCATAAAAAACCTTTTATAATGCGATTAAGACCCGCAGACGGTGGCGACACCTCATTAGAATGCCGCATTATTTGGAATATCACAACAATACTGGATGGATGGATGGATGGATGGATGGATGGATGGATGGATGGATGGATGGATGGATGGATGGATGGATGGATGGATTGGGTGGATGGATGGATGGATGGATGGATGGATGGATGGATGGATGGATGGATGGATGGATGGATGGATGGATGGATGGATGGATGGATGGATGGATGGATGGCCGATGGATGGATGGATGGATGGATGGATGGATGGATGGATGGATGGATGGATGGATGGATGGATGGATGGATGGATGGATGGATGGCCGATGGATGGATGGCCGATGGATGGTGCTTTCTATGGTTGCATTCTATGGTTGCTTCCAATGCATTTGAAATATGACATACTTTGAGCTAGGTAGTCTTCTTCTCCAGAGAATGCTGCAAAGCATGCTGACAGGAGCAGGAGAAAGTTCCACCTAAGGGGACATAGAAACAAATGAGACATTGATACATGATCTGTTACAATCCAAGTGATTGGCACCTAGTGATAAAAACTAAGTCACTCTATCAGGCATCTCCACCATGGAAGCTGCTGGCTGACACAATGTGCAGTGGCAATTTGTGGGATGATGATGACAAAAAAAAAAAGGGACTTTTGAAGGGAGTCCCATCAGCCACGGTCTGCTCCTTGAGCTTCCACTGGCTGGCTATTTGAGTGTGATCATGCCTTATAAATGTCTCACTTTGACTATCTCAGAGAAGCAACTCTAGTTTGGCAGAGAGCCTCAGACAGGCAGGCATGTTTGTTTTCCCACACTTAAGTGATGGGAAGAGAAGCACAAGCAGAAAGACACAAGATGAGGATGAGGGAAATGCATGTCATTGCAAAAACACACAAGAATGTCGTCTGGCCTTCATGTCCAAGAACAAAGTACAAAAAGACAGCAGAAGAAAACAACATTTCAGATATCTGCTAAGAGGACAACTTACGACATTCTTCTTAGTTGTCACTTGGACTTGAAAAGCTAAATATAAATGAAGCATTCCCTTTTGGGCTGCTGATTCAGACAACCTTTTCCTGTCGTCACTGTTACAGCTATTTAAGGAACCCCTGAACGGCCCCTGAAGCACACCCCAGCCCAGGCCAGCCCAGCCCAGCCACCAAGATACACACAAGCAAAAAAAAAAACATTGACACTTAAAACATATACTGTCAATGTTTTCTGGAAACAATGAGCAATTGATGGGAATAAGTGAAATGCTTCCCAGTCCGTGCACTGGAAGACAAAGCTCCCCAAACATTGTTGTGTTGACTGAGGGAAATACCACTATGAGGGGAATGGCTGTCATGTCAAGACTATAAATAATCACAACTTACAACAAGCCACTCAATACTTTCACAGTAACACCAATGTGTCTTTCTCCCATCAAATGAGTCCATCTATCCGTCCGTCCGTCCATCCATCCATCATCCCAACCAAAAACAACAACTAAGTGATCTGTAGCCAAGATGTGTCGTTTGTCTTTCCACATGCTGATGTCTATCGATGTGATATTATGAAAGCTCCGACACATTTTGCTTTTTTGCAACATTTGTTCTTCTTCTAATGCCTGGATTCCCAACTATGCTCCATGACTTAAAAGACTACACATGATGCTAAACGTGTTCTGTCATCTCTAGTACCGTCGTGAATTCTTCGGCCGCTACAGCGCTCTCGTAAGATTGGTCTTTGGAGTCAAAAGGTCAGTGCAGACCAGAGTAAAGATTGACTCAGTCCACAAGACGGGGCTGTGAGTAAACGTTCCAGTGGTCTTTATTGGTTGACCCTTTTAGCCTTTTGCAGATGTTGGAAGCCTTAAATCGAGTCACAGAAAGACAGCAGAATTCATCCAGACAGCTTGATTGCTTGTCAACTTAGTGGGGGTGTTGCTTGTCTTTTTGCATCCACGGATCTGTCAGCTCATTGACAAAGGTAATGTGGCAGCTCGGTGACGCAAGGAAAACACAATCCATTCCCTCCATGTGTGTACGTACATCGAAAGAAGGTCTCTTGGTCAGCACAATTCTCAAATTCTAACTGTGAGCAAGCAAAAACAAGAATTGTGATCATTTCAAATCCACTCTCATGTCAAGAGGTAAGCTTCCTTCCTTCCTTCCAGACATTGCAAGGAGTACTCTCAGTTAAATACGAAAAGGGAACTTCAGTCTCTTCCCCATGTCAATACTGCACATTCCTATGAGAACTGTTCCAGAAAGAACTTTATTGTTCTTTTTTTTAAATATACCTCCCCAATGCTGAATAAGCACTTTTTCTTCAAAGCATTATGGACACCCAGGGTGCACATGAGAAAGTGATAAGGAAAGAACGAGGCCACACTTGGCTCAAGTTTTGAAGATAACGAACCAACTGGATGGATGGATGGATGGATGGATGGATGGATGGATGGATGGATGGATGGATGGATGGATGGATGGATGGATGGATGGATGGATGGATGGATGGATGGATGGATGGATGGATGGATGGATGGATGGATGGATGGATGAATGAATGGTTTCGTGCGTGGTATTGAAGTGGTTAAAGTGCATGAAATGGAACTATGTTCAGTCGGTTGGCAAGACGTCAACAAAGGACCAGAATCCCGTTTTCAATTACACAAGCACAAAGCGTGATGAGCCTGTTGCATAAACACCTATTATTATTATGAGTATTATTATTTCTACTTACGTTGCTGCCGCGGAAACGCGTCCACTCCTTGTCCGTTGAGCTCCTAAATGCATTTGTATGCATTTGTCCAGGCAGCAGAAATCTGGGCGAAAACAGAATCACACTCCAAAGGATGCCTGCTCATGGGCGACGCTTTTGCAGGCTGCTCGGAGGAGGAATGCTACTGACTGCCACCTCCTCAGAGAGTCCACATCGTGTGCTAGATAGTCCACAAGAGAGCTCGCTCCGGCTGGCTGGCTGGCTGGCACCGGCTGGCTTTTGCGCTCTTGAAGCGCGCACTGAACTGAACCGAAGCGAAGCGGCCAAAACGCACGGTGGTTGCAGAGAGGTCCAAGTGTCCGTGTTTCCCTATGCATGCATTCATCTGACGACGCCTTTGAGACGCTTCTTGTGCCTCCACAGGCTGGTTGGGCAGGCTGGGCTGGGTTGGGCTGGGCTGGGCTGTGCGCTGCCGCTGCTACCGCTGCTGCCTTGCTGCTGCCTTGCTGCTGCGTTGCTGCTGCGTTGCTGCTGCGTTGCTGCTGCTTTGCTGCTGCTGCTGCTGCTGCTGCTGCTGCTGCTGCTGCTGCTGCTGCTGCTGCTGCGTTGCTGCTGCGTTGCTGCTGCGCTGCTGCTTTGCTGCTGCTGCTGCTGCTGCTGCTGCTTCTGCTGCCGCGCGCGTCCTTACCTCCAGGCGGTGGTTTGCACAATGTGCCTTGACTTGCACTGATGAGAACGCATTCAGCCCAAGACAACTCCAACCTACCAGCTGCTGGTTTTGGATTTCATCAAGATCTTGCCTTGTGACATCACGGATAGAATTTTGGCATGTGCGCACTATGGACAGAATTCTGGCATTTGCGCAAATGTGCCTCTCGTCTACTTGGAGTCTACGAAGGCGCGTATAGCATACTGTCTACGTGGAGCTGTCGCTTGGAATTTCGGCCTCCACAATATACAGACTATGTACTAAAAATGCAAGCTCTGGAGTTGCTCAAACAGTGAACGACGAGATTCTCATCGCTGCAAATCACTTCATCCTAGATGATGATGATGATGATCATCATTACCAGCCTGTTTTGAAATGATTGGCTGCACCTAAAACAGGCTGGATAGAAGGAACCCTTGAGGTCCCCTTTTGGTGACCCCTGCTCTCAGCTCAGTGGACACTTTCTTCTGCAAACATCTTGTTTGCAGCCTGGGAAGACAATCAATTATTTGACTGAAGTTTCACCCAAATGCTGACTATGCCAAACCTCTTGTCGGTAGTGTATGTGGGCAAGAGGTGGCTTGTGTCCTCAGCCGTTTAGGCTCCTTGCCCCAAAAGTCGAGTAGCATCTCTCTCTCTCTTTCTATTTAATCTGATTGGGTAGTTGGTAGAGATCCAGTTGTAGAATTCAAAAAGTGACTATTCAGCACGCTGGAAAATGGCTTGACACGTGTTTTGGGTTCACTGATGCTAAATTCGCCGCGGTTGTGAATGCTTGACTGCTTGGATTTGTTGACTTACTACTTATCAGTTGTCATACTTGTTTGTATACATTTGATGGTTTGGTGCTTTACAGCCTTTTTCCAATCCAACGGGCTATGAGCCATTTCTACTGTTGTGGGTCCAGAAGAACGCTTCAGTTTACAACAAACAGAGCTCTGTGGATCCCCGAGCGGCCCATCCCATCCCACTTCCCTTTGCAGCCTCCCCCAGCTCACTGAACAGACATCGATTGCATCGAAATTCAGCCTTGAATACACTTGCAGTAAAATGACAATTGGAGTCATTGCCTTTGATGCCTTGATAAGAAGTCATGTGCCAGAGGTCAAACGGACACGGAAACTCCAAGTGAGTTTGCCGAGCGCTCTAAGCAGCCGCGAGACTTCATTTTGGGTCATGCACGCAATTTTGTGCAACACATAGCACATTCTGTGTGAATGAGCGAGATCCCCTCTCGGTCGCATCTCAAGCTAGCCATACGATAGAAATGCTGCAGCCGTCAAAAAGACAAGATGTTGAAGTTTGGTCATAGATTGGACACGGACAACAATTACAAGAACCAACAACCAAAGTTTTGCTCGATTGTGTTTTCCTTTCAAGTTCACTGAAGGCTGAAACGACGCTCGAATAGAAGAATCGAAAAGAACGGAACATGGTGGTGCCAGTGGATGGAGAAGGCTTGCTTCGTGAGAATTGATCTGATGCCAGCTGCACAAAAGAAGAGTCGAAAAGAATGGAACATGGCGGTGCCAGTGGATGGAGGAGGCTTGCTTCGTGGGAATTGATCTGATGCCAGCTGCACAAAAGTCACGTCAACTATGAAACAGGTCAGGAAATATTGTCTCCACTTTGGCTTTTCTTGCAGTGAGTTGTGAGCCTGTCCTTGGTTTTGACTTGTACGTGTGACTGGCCCTGACCCAGGGACTGCATGTACCTACGTACGTATTGCTACCTCGCGCTGCCACATCTGAAGCCTCAGATGGGGATTTGGGAGCAAATTGTCTTTCAGATAAATGTGGGAAATGTGCAAAGTTTCTTGTGGATGGCTCCTGAGTTGCTGGAGCATTACACTTCATAAGTTTTAAAACATTTGAGAGGCTTTAGTGAGCCGTATACCAGTTGATTCTTCTCTGCGGCACCATTGTAGCCATTTGTCATGGCATAGGTTGAGCTCTAGGATCTACCTGCAGAGCCACCAGCCACGTGCAAGAGCGGACTCTGTCTCTCATTAGCTCATGCCTCAAATCACTTCTGTCTTATGTGCATGTCAGCAGGCCTGTTATTTTGCTGAACGAGGAGAGAGAGAGCGAGAGAGTGGGCAACAGCTGGGAGAGCGCTCGACAGATGGTCCAATACGGAGCAGTCAATAGCCGAGGCAATGTTCTGAATTGTGTGTGTGAGAGTGGAGAGTGTTTATGCGTTGAGGTGCTTTTGCAGAGCTTAAGCGGCCATGGGAAATCAGGGAGAGGGGCCAGGGGAGTCCAGGGTGAAGTGGCTGTTTGGGCTGAGAGGAAGTTTGGGAGTGCAAAGTGAAAGTCCCATGTTTGGAGGCAGGGCCCAGGAACACTGCATGCTCATTTTGCGTGTGTTCAAAAGTATTCCTAATCAATTCTGAAACGCAAGTTGCAAAAACTAAACCAAAGTGAGTCTCTTTACAATAGTCGAGAAGAATTTGTGGAAGTAGCATCCAAGTTCAAAGAGACCTTGCAGGTGCTGACTGACCGGTGGTCCAGTCATGTTCCCCCTTCACGGCCGGAAGTGCCCAAGCTGAACAAACGTCACACCGTGGTGCTTGCTGCTTCTCCTGCACTTTAAGGGCCACTCAAATATTTCACGTTTGCTCTGAGCACGTTGCAAAGGGGCTTCAAGTAGGAAAACTTCGGGGAGACGGGACACCAAAGCCACTTGAATTGAAGACTTCAAAATAGATTAGAAAAATGAGTTGAGTTCAACCAAGAATAATCCTTTGCAACTCAATGTATATAAATCTTTGGTTTTGCTCCAACCATCTGCAGCATTGCTCTGGTTTCGGCGCCTTTGAACGGAATCGAAAAGGAAGAAGTTGAATAAGTGTGACTGTTCCTTCCCAAATGGAGAAGTGACCTCAGTCAGTCTTTTGCTCTTTTATGTCCATATAGCACTGCTGGCTGGCTGGCTGGCCGGCTGGCTGGTCGGCTAGCTGGCCGGCCGGCCGGCTGGCTTGCAGTCAGCAGCATACACAAATGAAGTCATGATGAAGTCTGTCTGTTCAGGCAGTCCCTCCAAACTTGGCTGCAACCTTGATAGCAAACATATGAATGATAGGAGTGCTGATTGTTCATCTGTGACTTGTGCCAACGTGGGGGGGTGGCACAGCTTTTGCTCCACTGGACGACTGAAGCAAAGTATGAGCCTGAACCAACCTTGATGCGCAAAGAAGGAAATGCCGCTTTCAAAATAAATACGCAGTCGGGGCCGAGTTCTCGTTTTATGTCCCTTCATTGATATGTAGTAGTACTACTTTTGAAAATCTTTTCAACGGAAAAAGCATGTGTGCGCCTTGGCCAGCACGAAAGAGCAAACAGATGAAGTGAACACAATGAATCATTTAAAGGCAGGCAGGCAGAGAGAGAGAGAGAGAGACTGCTCAGAAGAAAACAAGTGAGCATTGTTGACTCCTTCAAAAGCACAGAAAATAACAAGTTGCTCTTGTGCGGCCTATTGTTAGACAGCTGCCATGTCATAGCTAAGGACTTTGTTGTTTCCCCTGCATGGTCGTGCTGTGAAGAATTGCATATTGAAATGGCCTGGACGTTTGAAATCAAAAGTTGTATTTGAGCTGGAGACAGACCTGAGGTCATCATTGAGACTCGCAGACACTTTCAAGCCGACTGCTGCACCCTTGAACTGCACCCACCGATGGAAACCCAAACACTCAACTGGCCAAGATAATATGCTTATGTCATCTCCTATTATATAATCAAGGCGACTTAAGAAATGTCTTCAAAATAGTGCCCTGCCTGCTAAAAGCTCGAACATTAAACTCAGAATCATAAAATGATCTTAAAGCTATATAAATCTGGATTTTGTTTTTTGATCCAACATTATTCTAAACAAAAAGGTTTTTAAAAAAGCTTTTAATTGAGCAGAATTTTGCGGAATGATTTAAAAAAGCTAACACAAAGCTAAACGTCACTCACGCATGGACTGTGAAGTGTTTGCTGGTTGAGTCTCACACTGACTCCATTCACAAGTTAGCAACAAAAAATTGGGTTAAATATAACAAGATGTTTCATTTCATTGGGAAAAATGACTTCATCTTCTCTCGTGCCAGCACATTCGCACTCTCCAAAGTTTATTCCGTGTATGGATATGGGTATAAAACCATGGCGTCATTGCAGACAATCTGGCTGCTTGGTGACTCTTACTGCTCTGCATTTCCTCTCCAAAGCACTGAGACAAGGACACTTGCCTTGATCTTTCCCAAATTGAAATCAGAGTCAATTGCTCAATGCCTTTTTCTCTTGAACCGGAAGGGTGCGAGTTTGTGAGCCAGTAGGAGTAGACCAATAGGATCGAACATAAGAAACAGCCCAAGCTTCGCTCAGTGACTCGATTTTGTCGTCCCATCCAATTGAAATGGCATCAAAACGATCCGCCTGATATTGTCATGGGTTTTCTTCTCTGAAAGCCTCTGTGAATGTTGGTGCAGTTCTCCAGAGATCCATGGCGCATTAGATCCGGGGTCAGACGCACACCTGCATAACTGCACTGCTCAGATGTGTTAAATACATACGCTGCACTGCTTTTGGGTGTGGTGCATTAGAGAAGAGCATTTGCACTCACTCCATCATCCAACCTGGGGCCCCTCCCGCACATCTCAGCCAGCGCTAAACAAAGTCGCAGCGGGCTCCGACGGCCGCCGCCCGCTCTCGTTCAACTCGGCTGGAAGGAATCTTCGGGCGCCTCCGCTTCACCGAGCACAGCTAATGAAAGGGAAAATCACACAGCGAGGCCTCGTGGGTTCACCGCGGCCGGCCAAACAGGTAGTTCGCCGACCAGAGCGAGTCGCCACCCATATGGTGGCTTTTGTTGAAGAAGCAGACGGACCTTCTGGGGAGCTGGAGCAATCAAGCGTTAGGAGGGGAGGAACAAGTCAGCCAGGATTATCTCTTTGATCATTCAACGGTTTCTGTAGCAGCAGCAGCAGGAGCAGCAGCAGCAGCGAGGTTGGGGGCCAGCCCATCATCAAGTTGCTGCCGACTCCCCGCCCTGAAGGTGTGAAAGGTGCCCCCCATTCCTTCCGTCACACAGCGGAAAGAACGGCAACGAGAGCACAAAGTTTGGGCTTTTCAAAAAACAGGACGGGCGTCCACGTCGCATGACACAATCTGCTCATCAACTAATTGGAGAAAGATTTAAAAGCCGTCGGAGAATGTGAAGAAGACCCAAATAGAGCAAATCTCATCAATCTCTTCTCTTGTTCCAAACAGATTTATGGCCCCATTTTGATGTGCAGTCAAACTGTAGACATGGATGGAATTTTCTTTGTTTTGCTCGACTTTCAACAGGTATAATTGGGCGCAATAAGAATGATCATCATAGCGCTTTTCAAGGACCATGAAGATCACACCAAGAAGATCACAGGGAGCTGTGGAAATCAAAGCATCTAAGGAGGGGCATCGGGTGGAATGTTGCATGTGCTTAGTCCAGAGCCATCAACACTGCAGGACATGGTGGAACATGTGATGGGGATCATCACCTTGGACAACCAGCCCAGCGCACCCACCCTGCTCACTCTGACCTTTTCACCCAGATCACCCACACTTTCTCTTTGCAAAATTTTGTTTTTCTCCCCATCACGGCCGTGAGCCGCAACAGATCCGTGATGCAAACAGAGCCGAGCAGAGCCTGGGCTTCATGTCACGAGCTGAAGAATTTCACCTCCGTTTCAAAATGTTAGGCTGAACAGAGAAATCATGAGATAGCAACAGCAATTTTCTCTGAAGTAAGGGAAGAATGCTGATACAAGACTAATCATGATCACAGCTTCTGGAGGATCCCCAAAATTGAATAAAACACAATTGATTGTATCTTACCATGTATTGAGAAAAAGAAATGGAGTACAACTGTGAACCAGATGTGGAGCACAGCTTTGCACTGGTCAGTACACCTCAGAATGCTCTCGGGGCTGCCAAGGGTGTCACAATGGAGGTGGACTTCTCGTTTTCTGATGTGAACTAAATGGTTTTCTCGAAATGGGGGAAAAAAGACTATCTTTTAGTTTTATTCACTCATTCATTCTAATGAACTGGCTTGCAAGCCACTCGGATCACAGACGTACAGGCAGGCATGCAAGGAGTGGAAAAAGCCGGCGGGCAAACAAATCCACAGCGCTTCAGCTGGGGGATGGGATGGGACGGGATCTGGATGGTGCCTTAACTTGTGACTATAATATGGTAGCTAGGATAAATCTGCCAACGAGTAAGATGAAAAAAGAAGAAGGGAATCAAACAAATTCATCAAAAAACGGTAACATGGGGAGAATGCGTAGCTTCCAAGCAAATATTTTCCCATAAATGCCATCACAGGATTTGTTGGAACTAGACTTCCAGCCAATCTTGAGGCACAACAGCCGTGCCGTGCAATCAGGCAGCTAACCTTTGGTCAAAACCTAAACTGCATGTGAAGCAGTCATGGAACATGAAGAGAAAGGAGGGGAGGAGACAGAGACAAGACAGAGGAATGGAACGAGAGCAGTGGCGACTTGGGCGAAATTTAGGATTTATGTACGCTGTGCTCTGTCAGCCAGGAGTTTGACCCGTGCACAAGGCCAAGGGCTAGTCCCGTTCCTGATCACTTTTGAACATGAAAGAAACATGTCACGTTGGAGGTTGCTTGCAGCTGCTCAAGCGAATAAGCACATGACAGGAGGCTACTACGAAATGGCAAGCCGAACACGCGTGCATGCGCGCACGCACGCAGGCACGCAGGCACGCAGGCACGCAGGCAGGCAGGCACGCACGCACGCACGCACGCACGCACGCACGCACGCAGGCACGCACGCAGGCACGCACGCACGCACGCACGCACGCACACATTTTTTTCCGGCGCCTTTGGCTTCTGCATTTTTTTGGGTTGTTTGACTAAACAGACATCTAGTGGTCAAAAGGAGTAGGTGCGTGCGCCGAGAAAAAGAAAGCAATAAAAGAAATGGAGGGGCGGGGCCTTGACGAGAGTCCCGGTTCAAGATGGCGGCCACTCCACATGTCGCAGAATTTATACGCTTGACGACGGTTTGTGATCGCGACAAATATTTACGACAAACTACTTTACGACTGTATTGGAGGCTGGTTCAAAATGGAGTAGGTAAGCTTTGCTGAATCGTAAACGATCGGACGTGGTTTTGTGTGACAATTTAGCTCCAACGATCCATGTGCACCAGTCAACGCATATAATGGCTGAAGAAAAGAAGAGCGGCTCTTTAGGCTTCTTTTCAAGTTACGATGATTTGAGCGACACCAGCGACTCGGACGAGGAGAGCGGCCACCGCCGGAGGGATCCGAGCCCGAAAGCAGAGACAGAAGCAAAGGGAAGTGAACCGATCTCTTCCCAGCAAGAAAGCAAACGAGAAACCGGCGAAAAGCGGTTGCCGAAGCCCGACGAGCTCTTTAACTCGGTGTCCAAACCAGCGTTTCTCTACAATCCTCTGAACAAGGAGATTGACTGGGATAACTTGGCGGTTAAAGCTCCAGAAGAGGTAAGTCACTTGCATGCACTGCGAGTTCCGCTGATGTTTTCCTTGCTAAGTCAGTCATCAATCAGGAGACATTGCTCCAGCTTTCATTCTGCTTCCCTCTGCTCTTTTCAGGCTCCCAGGGAATTTAAGCCCTGGATGACAAATGCTGTACCCCCACCCCAAAGCTATGTAGCAGCAGCAGCAGCAGAGCCAGAGAAGAAAAAGAAGAAGGGACCTCCCCCAGGCATGGACATGGCTATAAAGTGGTCCAATGTGTATGAGGACAATGGGGAAGATGCACCAAAGGCTCAAACAGATAAAGCCCAGTTTCTTCCTCCGGAAGAGCAACATGTCGAATCAGGTATGTACCTACGGTGGTATCCATCCATCCATCCATCCATCCATCCATCCATCCATCCATCCATCCATCCATCCATCCATCCATCCATCCATCCATCCATCCATCCATCCATCCATCCATCAAAGAAGATGCTATCTACATATATGCTAAATTACCTTGAGGTCTGCAACTTTATTGACCTACGCTGGAAAGTGGAGTCAATCTTTTCAGCCTCGACACAGAATTTGCTTTATTCAGTCATGTCAAGAAACACATTTTTGTGTGTCTAGAACAGCCCCGTGCCAATTTAAACCCAATTGATTAGGATTACTAGTCGTACTGTGGTAGGTCTCAAAGGGTGCCACACACTCGGGAGAACTTTTTGGACACTCAGACTTTTGATGAAAAAGGCTGCCTGTCCCGTGAGTCGGTGGGAAGAATACTTCAAACACCTTCTCAATTCCACCGACGTGTCTTGGTTTCACCAGACTCTGAGGTGGGCTCTCCTATGGCTAGTCACCGAGGTAGTGAAGTAGCTCCTCGGTGGCACGGCCCCGCCCCGCCCCGCCCGCGGTGGATGAGATCTGCCCGGAGTTGGTGTAAATTTCAAAGTGTGACAAGTGACCTCTTGAACTCAATCATTTCTGTTGACTCTCTTAAAAATGTCACTCTTCCGTCCCCCTCTTACCTGCCGATCAGATGAGGAGTCCAAGACGTCACAATCAGCCAAGAAACGTCGGGTGGAGACTTTCCAGCAAAAGGAGAAGAGGAAGAGAGACATGGGACAAGCCACTTCTGACAAGAGTTTTGTTGAAGAGGAAAAAAGAATCCTCAGACAAAAGATTGAGTGAAATCAAAAGTTGCTCCAAAATACAAGTAGCAATTTTGCCCGTTTACTTTTCACATGCGTACGTGTCGTCACTAAATCTCATTGAAAGCAAGTTAAATGTAAAGCTTTTGAGTAAAACTGGACAAGTGTCTGTTCAGTGATGTATTTTAATGTGTCTTTAGATTAGCTTTAGAGACGCCTTTCCGTCCGTCCTACATGCTCAAAGGCAAAAAGATGGCAGACATGCATTGCCAAGATGTTTTTTGGTGTGTGTTGGGTGGTGTTCTCAATTTTGAATAGGTTCAAACAATATCAACACGTCTTGCTCTTATGTGGAATGCATGGGTGTACGGAAAGAGGTTGAAAAATGTCTCCATTCCAAAAGGAAATAGGCCATTTGAAAAACTGGAGGAGCCTGTGCTGCATTCAATACAGACTGGATTGAGGAAATAACGGTGTTTGCGGCGCAGCACGGCGCGGCGCGGCACGCCGCGGTGCTCCTTTTTAACTTGTGTCTTTAAATGTTGAGGATTTGTTTCCAAAAAAGCCAAGGTGTTTGCCACTAGTGATAACTAGTAAGTGCTTGCTCATGCGGCTATGATGCCATGAGGTGCATACTGCCTCCATGTCATTTAAAAATTCCTCTGTAATCCCATAAGGATTGGCAAATAGCCCTCCATCTTGCAATATTCATTTGTAGTAGTCCTTTTTGCCATCCTTTGTTCAAATGGCCACTGGTTGTAGTGCAAACGGTCTGTCAAAAGAGCTGCGTTTCACTGCTTTTTGCACCAGATGGCGCCATGACACCATCAAGCCACTGCTTTGTACTTTGTCACAAGTATTTACCAAGTAGCTGGTGATTTTTTTAGATAGGAGTGTAAACAGTCCCATCATTGTTGTGGTGTGAAGATTTGTCCAAATATAAGTACGTCAAGAGACCACCGTGGCTTGGGAGATTCTTGAACACAACATAACACTCCACTTGGAATATAGTGGTCCACATAAAATGAGAATTTTCCAAATGATCAACGTGAAGCAACACACTGGGCAAATGGACGTTAGGAGGGAGCCCACGTACAGTACCTAGCGCTGACTCGTGCTACCCGCAGCCCACTTTGACAATGTTTAGAGCAAACACTTGCAATAGCACAATGTCTTGTGCTTTGTCCAAACATTTGCCGCTTTCTTGTCTTGTGTCTTTGTGGGTCTCAGCGTCGTGCCCTGATCCAGCTTTTCTGGCATCCCATATCGTCAGGTCATTCATGTCCGAGTCAAATCTGACAAATGCTGCTATTGTTTCGCTGTCGGTCAGCATCATGACTTTTGTCCAAAGCACAGGAGCTTGTGCTTTTCTGCAGAAAATGCTGTGTGCGGTCGGTCTGATCTTACATTGGACATCAAATGAAAGCAGGAATGGTGTGGTTCAGATGACTGACGGCAGCAGAATATTTCCAAAGTTGAGCTAACCTTTTTCCACATATCAATGCTGCGGTCAGACTTGGGATTTAAGCTTCAAAACAGACGACTCCATCCGTCCGTCCATTCATTCCAACAAGCAAAGTGAGCTTATTTGCTGTCTCTTTAAAAATGCCCTCAAAGCTGTAGTTAATAAATAACCTCAGTTTGCCTTGGCTATGCTGACTCTTCCTGGGTAGTAGCAGTAGTTTGCATATTGTACTCATCCATGGAGCCCACACACAAAATACAGTATTTCATTTTCCTCAAGATTAACTCCACGTCATCATATATCCTGCTCATCTTTTTCATGATCATTTTTCCGTTTTCATTGCTCAATTCAAATCTCGCAAGCACTTTGAACTTTTTGTCAGTACTATTGTATTCAAAGCACCACAGCCAAATGACACTCAAAGTGAATCATACTTTTTTTGTGTGTAAAATAGGAATAACTCGGAATAATGGGATTGTCCGTGATTGTCCAAGCTGCAGGCTCCTGGACGGGGCTTCTCTGACAGCCATCATCGGACCTAATTTATACCCTGAGAAAGGCTTATGTCTGTCACGTCTCGTACCCAGCCGTTCCTCCATGTTGTCTGTTGTCATGGTTTTGCCCGTGTGCTCGCCCCTCCCCTCCTGTGTGCCCCTGATTAGTTTGATTATGCTCACCTGCCTCTTGTTACCTGTCATGTATATAAGTCCTGTCTGCCCCCCATGCCCCGTCGGATCATTGTCTTTCTGTTGCTGTTGTCTTAATGTCTTCACATCTTTTGTCTCACGTCCCTGTCGGTCAGTCATCTTGTTGGTTTTGGTTAGGAAGTCATGTTAGTTTAAGTCTTGTCAGTTTTGCCGAGTCTGTTTTTGAGTTCCTCAAATAAACCCTGGTCCAAGCTGCACTTGGTCGCCCTGCTCCATTCCTAATCCTGACAGAATGATCCGAACCACTTCAGCGACCAGCACATGGACCAACCTCCTCCACCAGCTCCCGTCAGCGACGCCCGATCCACGTCCGTCATCCGAGCTTGTTCCAGTGCGATCGGCTCTGCTGTCGCCGTCGGACTTCACTCCAGCGACACCAGATCCGCGGCCGCCATCGGAGTTCCTTCCGGCCGCCATCGGGCATCGGCACCACGGGATCCGCTCTACGGCCGCTGTCGGACCTCGTTCTAGCGACGCCGGAGCCGCGGCCGTCGCCGGAGCTCCTGCTAGCGGCGCTAGACCCGTAGCCGCCATCGGGCCCCACCGCGGCTGTCGCTGGACCTGCGTCCGTCACCGGACTTTGAGCCAGCTGCGCCGGACCTGCGATCGTCCCTGGCCCCACTCCCACAGCTGGGGCGCGTGATGGCTCTTACCGCTGCGCACAGCCTCGCCTTCCGAATGCCGATGATTGCGGTATGGACTTCCAGAGTTGCCGCCGATTGCGGTTCATGTCCCCGAGTTGCCGCCGATTGCGGTTCATGTCCCCGAGTTGCCGCCGATTGCGGTTCATGTCCCCGAGTTGCCGCCGATTGCGGTTCATGTCCCCGAGTTTGCCGCCGATTGCGGTTCAGGTCGCCAGTGTGTGCCGCGATTGTGGCCCTGGCTCCCTGAACGCCGCCGGTTGCAGTTCATGTCCCCGAGTTTGCCGCTGATTGCGGTTCATGTCCCCGAGTTGCCGCCGATTGCGGTTCAGGTCGCCAGTGTGTGCCGCGATTGTGGCCCTGGCTCCCTGAACGCCGCCGGTTGCAGTTCATGTCCCCGAGTTTGCCGCTGATTGCGGTTCATGTCTCCGAGTTTGCCGCTGATTGCGGTTCAGGTTCCCAGTGTGTGCCGCGATTGTGGCCCTGGCTCCCTGAACGCCCCCGATTGCGGTCCATGTCCCCGAGTTTGCCGCTGATTGCGGTTCAGGTCCCCAGTGTGTGCCGCGATTGTGGCCCTGGCTCCCTGAACGCCGCCGATTGCGGTTCATGTCCCAGAGTTTGCCGCTGATTGCGGTTCATGTCCCAGAGTTTGCCGCTGATTGCGGTTCATGTCCCCGAGTTTGCCGCTGATTGCGGTTCATGTCCCCGAGTTTGCCGCTGATTGCGGTTCATGTCCCCGAGTTTGCCGCTGATTGCGGTTCATGTCCCCGAGTTTGCCGCTGATTGCGGTTCAGGTCCCCGAGTTTGCCGCTGATTGCGGTTCAGGTCCCCGAGTTTGCCGCTGATTGCGGTTCAGGTCCCCGAGTTTGCCGCCGATTGCGGTTCAGGTCCCCGAGTTTGCCGCCGATTGCGGTTCAGGTCCCCGAGTTTGCCGCCGATTGCGGTTCAGGTCTCCGAGTTTGCCGCCGATTGCGGTTCAGGTCTCCGAGTTTGCCGCCGATTGCGGTTCAGGTCCCCGAGTTTGCCGCCGCGATTGTGGCCCTGGCTCCCTGAACGCCGCTGATTGCGGTTCATGTCCCCGAGTTTGCCGCTGATTGCGGTTCAGGTTCCCAGTGTGTGCCGCGAGTGTGGCCCTGGCTCCCTGAACGCCGCCGGTTGCAGTTCATGTCCCCGGGTAGCTGCCGATTGCGGTTCTGACTGGCCGTTGAGGCCAATTGGACTGGTGCGCTTCCCCCCCCCCCCCCCCCCCCGTTTGCTACGTGGGGGTTTCGGTTTTTTTTTTGGGACGTCGGGGGCCGTCCCCTTGGAGGGGGATACTGTCACGTCTCGTACCCAGCCGTTCCTCCATGTTGTCTGTTATGGTTTCGCCCGTGTGCTCGCCCCTCCCCTCCTGTGTGCCCCTGATTAGTTTGATTATGCTCACCTGCCTCTTGTTACCTGTCATGTATATAAGTCCTGTCTGCCCCCCATGCCCCGTTGGATCATTGTCTTTCTGTCTTTATGTTGCTGTTGTCTTGTTGTCGTAATGTCTTCACATCTTTTGTCTCACGTCCCTGTCGGTCAGTCATCTTGTTGGTTTTGGTTAGGAAGTCATGTTAGTTTAAGTCATGTCAGTTTTGCCGAGTCTGTTTTTGAGTTCCTCAAATAAACCCTGGTCCAAGCTGCACTTGATCGCCCTGCTCCATTCCTAATCCTGACAATGTCCAGCACATAAATTTTGTTGCGGTGCACACTCGGGAAAGCCCATAAAGCAGCCAGGACACACAGAGTGGGAACAATGGCCAGCCATCACCAGCTAGGGGAGGGGGGGGGCGGCTAGGGAGACCCAACAGCTGCCAAGCTCCAACATGCAGTCAGGTGCACGCAGGCACGCTTTCTACGTCCTTCTGCTCTCATGCAGTTTTCTTTCTCTGTGTCCAAGCCTTGAAAAAAGGGGGGCGACTAAGCAGATGTTCTGCCATTGCCTTCACAAAGGGTGCAAGTGACTGGTAGCCGGGGGGGGGTATAGAAAAGACTTCCTCTTTTTTTCAAGCACTGTATTTACAGCAGCATCAAGCGCACAATGTGTGTTTTTTAATCATCGTTTCACCTCGCAAGCAAAACAGAGAAAGTAGGCTATTCCAGGCATGCAAAGATTTCCAGCATTAAATAAGTGTTATTTCTCAGTCCACACCCTGCCGTGAATATATCCTGGAGTGCGGTGCGGTGCAGTGGAGTCCAAAGGTTTGTGAAACGTGGACTCTTTCCCCGCTCCTCCTCCTCCTCCTCTCTGGCTCCTTTTTTTTTCTTCTTCTTCACAAAACACACTGTGCAGCCTGCAGGTTTTGACCTGAAAATAAGTGCCCAGACAGGGTCTAGTCAGGCAGGCAGACAGAGCCAGTGAGGCGTCAGGGCCTCCGTGGCTCCTGCAGTGTAATAACAGATGCTTATCGTGTTTTACTGTGGCTAGTGATGCTTGCTTGTTGGGTTAGGGGGCAGTGGGGAGTTCAGGACGGGACATAGGAGCCCTGTCCATGCATAGCTTTGGCCATAAATGCCCTCGAAGGTTGGAGCAAATGTGTTTTAACAACAGGTCCACTGAGCGAGCGCACAAGCAGCTTTTCAGCAGCTTGTCCTTTTGCACATTCCAGGTAAAGGCAACAGCAAACAAATGGCGCCTTAAGGTTCAAGTGAAGAATGTTTCATTCCGCTCGCCTCTCCGCTGGCAGCCTGGACAAGGGTTAGCCAGCCGCAAGGTCAAACGAGAGGGGATAAGTGCCACTTTAAACATGGGTCCCGATCTATCTAGCAAGTGTGATGTTGAGCCCGCTTTTGTGCAATCATGAAGATGGAAACCACTCAACTATAGGAGATGGAAAGTTAGGCAATGACAAATACGCCACTA
>NC_141207.1:10761933-10921933 GCF_054491065.1 Syngnathus leptorhynchus
TTTACTTCTGGAACCAACGTGTTGAAAGGAATTGAACATTTCGGGGGCAAAACCAAAGGAATGGCTGATCCTCTGCGGAGGACTTTACTAGCGAAACTCCGTGGGAAAAAAAAACAAGAAGGGAGAGACGCTCAGCGCTGGATTGAGCTCCGCCGCTGCCGCCGCCACCGCCGCGAATGAGGGGCCAGAAGGTAAAGAAAAAAGTTTTGCAAATGCAGCGAGACCCAGTCGAGGCTCACCCGGTAGTCACGCTATCAGGCACGGATGACGCCGCGGCGGCGGCAGAGAGAATGAGCACGTACGAGAATAGTTTTGACGGCCCAGTGGCGCAAAGCACGGGGGTTGACTTGCTGCGGCTGAGTCCGTCAGCGGAGTTAGCCGGCTCACGTCCGCCGTTGCTCAGCAGCCGGGGCGCGGCGGCCAGGGTTAATGGGCAGCTCCCGGGGGAGGCAGGCTCGCTTCACTCGGGCCACGACGCCATCACCATGTCGTTTGGAGAAACAACGCCTGCCCGGAGGAAATACTTCATCTCGGTCCCATGGCAATGCAGCGTGGGGGATTCAATTGGCTTCGGGGACAATTCTTATCGCATTTATTCCTATGCACAAAGTGTGCGCTGCGCTACTTCTCATTGCGAACCTGGGGAGTCGGGAAGCCTCCTTGCTGTCACTGCACCTAAGGCCAACAAGCAAAGTTTGGACACAGCGGTGCTTGTGAATCCAGTCCCTGGTCAAACAGAAGAAACCCTCATTGAAATCTCCAGGGGCCGTCTGCGAGGCCCGGCCTTCTTCCCAACTGAGCTCCACTTATGTGACATTAGCGTGGCGTCGGCCGTCAAGCATCCTTTAGACAGCGAAGACGACGATTATTACGATAACGAAATCCTGCCTTTCTATGCGACCGGACGAAAAAGCGCAGGTGACGGAGGAGAGGTGATGACGCCGCCTCCGATGGTTCGGGATGACGCCCAGGAAACGGACAGGCTACGAAACCAGCTGAAAGAGGCTTATTACCTCCTGATCAACGCCATGAACGATATCCATTTGGAGCAGCAGCAGCAGCAGCATGCGAGCGGTGCTTTGAGCGAGCGGCAGAGCACCTCCTCCTGCAGTAGCCGCTCCAGGGACAGTTTGTGCTCGGCCAGAAACGCCGACAGCGACTCGTGGTCCTCTGGGAGCGCCCGGCAGGTGTCCGACACGGATTCCTCGCTGCTGTGTCTCGCCGGAAACGTCGAGTCAGGCCTCAGTAAGAGCTTGGTCAGTCTGAGCCCACCTCAGGTAAAAGCTACGTTAGTGCGCTCTGCTAGTGAGGGAGATGTCAGGTGTCCGCTTGGAACTTTGCAGCGCGTCGACCCTCTCGGAAAGGGTCCGGAGCTCCCATCAGATAGGGACAGCGAGAATGCTGCAGTTAGAAGAGCCCGTGAGCCGCCGCCGGTCTTCAATGAGCCTTTTCAAGCGGTCGCCGAAAGCGGCGGTTCGCTCGGCAGCCTTTCGGACGGCAACCCGGAGGGATGGGCGCCTCCTGCTCACCGTGACGAGCTAGGGCAGGGGGGCAACTTAGTCAACAAGGGCCACGGCGTGACGGTCAACAAGATGCAAGAGTGGATGCACAAAGGTCGCCTGTTGTCGTCTGAAATGAAGCAACGCATAGAAGGTCCCTCTCATTGGGCCAGCCCGGTGGCCCAAACGTCGGGCCCAACGGTAAAATGGCTCACGACAGCGCAGCATTCAGGTAGGATGGCCGAACAGAGCGGAGCGGAGCGGCCGCAACTCCCGTGGACGTCATATGAAATCAGCCTCCTTCCTGTACGATTCCTCTCCACTCATAGAGCGAGCCCTCCTGCCTCCCTTGGCCCGGTGGCACTCCTCCTCTTGTGGATGCAAAGCAAAGGGAGCTCTTTGCTTTCGATTGTCTAACTGGTGGCGGGTTCTCTTCTTCAAACTAATGTAGTGGGCGCATTTTAACATAGCACAGCCAGCCCTTTTCCATGGGATGACTCACCGTATAGAGCAGTAACGACTAACTCATTCTCACCGTTGGACTTTTTCTGATGTTGGGATTTGTGCGCGACTGTGCGTGTCTGTGTGTGTGTGTGTGTGAATGCCATTTGGTTATGTGGAAAATGTGTTGGTTAAAACAAGCGAAAACCTTTGTATCATGAAACTGTCCGCATTGGATTGAAACATCTTTGATCTTTTGTTTTTTTTCAGCAAATTTCTTGACTTTGAATGTATCCAAATCTCAAAAGGTTTATTTACTTTGTGAAGCGCACGTTTGGCTCAGCACGTGAGGCCTTCCAGAGCAAATAGTTGAGCTGCCTGCCTGCCTGCCTGCCTGCCTGCCTGCCTGCCTGCCTGGTGTTGGGTTGACTTGTCAGTGATGTGTTGCTGGAAATGCTCAGAGCAGAGGAAGGCTTGCCTCTGGCCTATGCCATTGGCTCACCAATTCAGCTCAATATTCCTTCACCAGACCAAAAGTTCCTCAAATAAATACGACTACCTTTCCGTATTAACCTCAATGAAGTGTACATACGTAAATGAATGATAGAAACCATCCAAGACGTACTCTTACTCTTACTCTTTTTTTTTTGCTGAATCTATTTTCCCCAGCGTCTGCCCCTGAACATTTCCACAGCTGTGGCCAGAGGAATCCAAAGCAGAAGAGGAGCCAGTGCACTAACTCTCTGCTTGAAGGGAAGGGAAGGGGGTTGGGCTGTCATGTTGCCTTCCTCCCCAGTCATTAACTCAGGGCAGCTCCATGGTAACTTGCATTTAAAGGATTGGATTTTTGGGATGCCATTCCTGCTGTTTAACTTGTTTGCGTGGCGTCACTTTCACCCCATGAATGAACAATGTCTGCTTGCAAACAATTGTTATATTTAGCTGGCGGAGGAAAGGACATTTTCTCAAATGTTGCTCGTCGGTCCAATATCGGAATGCGACCTTCATGGAGAAAGCTGAGGCATGACTGAGGCATGGCTGAGGCACGGGGACCCTTTATGAGCTAAGTGAGGGTAAATGCCTTCATTCTTTTTTGTGTCACTAAATAGGTCATCAGAGCGCCTTGTTTAGTACAGTAGTACAGTACATTTCTGGATGCGTTGAAGCAGGCTGCCAAGACTCCACGGCGTTGACGTAACCCCAAACAATCTCCGGCCTGGTCTCCAATCTAATCATTAGCATATCAATGTTGATCAACAGGAATGTACGGGGAGCCCCAAACGCTGTACACGACAGCAAAGTTGGAAGCTGCTGGCAAAGTGGATCAAAGCAGATCCGTCGTCACTTAGTCGATTTAGATTGAGAATATAATTAGAGCCAGCTTTAGTGGCATGGCAGCACTACTACAGCTTTTTAATAGTACATCCAGGAAATAAGCTTTCCTCTCTCTCTCGCCAAAGCGTAAGAGTTGTCATCCCAGCGCCACCTCATCTGGCTTCCTCCCACACAGACATGCAAACCTTCTATTATTGTGCTGTGTGAGCGTCTGTTAGCTTCAAGGAGTGTGAGATTTATGTAGGGTCGCAGCTTGAAAGTAGGTCTTCCTTCCGCCTTTTCCATGTGCACCGGTTGCCGCTGTGTCACATAAATAACAGCAAACCTTAGTCATACTGTAAGGTCCATCCATCCATCTGATATTTGGAGCCCGCTTTTGGGCTGCGTCCGTGAGCTGTTGTCTGGAATGCTGCTCGTGTCAGCACACGTCGCTCTTCTTCCCAGTTATGAAAGACCCCTCAATGTGCCATGCTGGCACGCCGACAACAACTCCGCCGCACACAGGCATCCATCCATCCTCTTGTCCCAGCACGGCAGCTTGGCCAGGAGTGGAGGTGTGGCTTTTTTTGCAAGCTTGACCAATCCTCTTTACTGTTGTTTGTCACTCCAAAGCAGTTTTCATTCTTTCATTCAGGAAAAGGCTCAGCCCTCCCCTCCCTTCCCCTCCCTTCCCTCTTTTAGGCTCCGAAATGGCAGAAAAAAAACGTCTCAGTCCATCAGAAACATATTTGAATGAGTCCGAAAATGATGAGCCAGACAGAATGAATAATTCCATGGTACACTTTTTGACGTTTCTCATATGACTGAGGTGGAAAGAAGTTTGCTGACTGGCAGCAGCCAACTCTTTGTTATGTCATGTTGAGAAGACATTTTGGTCACAGATGTTTTCCAACCGCACGCTCTCCAAAGTACTCCGTGGGCTGAATTGATGCCCAGTGGCTCTCTGGATGACGACAGAGATGCGTTAGCGCTTTTGCTGTCCACAATTTGCATGCAAATACAAAAAAAGCAAAAAGTTGCCTCATCAAAGAATGCCGAGGGTCTTGACAAAGACTTTTCAATGTTTCTGTTCTACAAGTTGGAGCAAGGCATTTGCCTCAGCACCCTTCTTTCTTCCCTTCCCTTGAACACACATATTTGTCCAATGATGGAAGCCGAAAGCAAAATCAAGCCTGCCCATTTGCTCCGGGTGCCTTTCTTTCCCATTCGTTACGTTCCAATGGATACGTACATATCAGGTCTTTAGTTTATAGTCATTCATGTATTTGTGTACTTTGGGTTTCATGATACAGATGTTTTCTTCAACTTTACAGGGCATGAATTACGTTTAATTCAATCTGGATTAAGAGTGAAATTGACATCATAATCAAGCGCTCATCAGCAGCACGGTGACGTAGTGGCTAGCTCGCCGTGCTAAGTGCGAATGCTTGTTTGTCTCTGCCTGGCGACCAATCTGGGGTGTAGAAGCAGTGTAAAAATGGATGGATGGATGGACGGATGGATCTATGGATGGATGGATGGATGAATGGATGGATGGATGGATGGATGGATGGATGGATGGATGGATGGATGGATGGATGGATGGATGGATGGATGGATGGATGGATGGATGGACGGCCAGATGGCCAGACAGTCCTGATTCATTTGGTTTGAATGTCTCCTGGCATGCGGCGTAACCTTTCTCTTCTCTAACCTCCTCCTTCTATTGCACATTCAGCAGCTCTCGCTGAGAATGTCCCATGGCAAGAGGCTGCCAGGGCCAATGAGCTTTCGGCGTGGCGACCGCAACTCCACACCATCACAGTCGCCAAGAAGCGCAACTGGCTGCAGCAGAGCACCCTGGGAAAGAACCATTGCACTAAGGATGAACTGCAAGCTGGCCAGCCGGGAGCGGAGGAGGAGCCCGGCCTGGCCTACCCTCGGCCACCGCCGCCTCCGCCCAGTCCTTCTCCGGAGCAAATGACAAGTTCAGGGGAGGCGCCGCCGGCTTCGCGGCTGGCTTTGCCGCCGGCTTCGCCGCCGGCTTCGCCGCCGGCTTCGCGGCCGGCTTCGCGGCCGGCTTCACGACCGGCCCACCTGCATCTACCCAAGGTTAATCTCACAGCCTTGCCGTAATGGAGAACAGCTTCAAGGAATTCCTCATTTGCTTTGGTGGTTGAAGATAATAAGCTTGATCTTCTTGATCCTGAGTTTAAGATGGAAGATGGAGAGCTATTTGTCATTTGAGTGGCACGTGCTAATAGTCTTAAGTTCCAGTCGGTTTTACATCCCGCTTATTTTGCTTTTCCTTTGGCTCCTTGTTGAACGAAGGTGAGCGTGGACCCAGCGGAAGAGAACGATGCCGACGACGAAGGCGAGATCTGGTACAACCCCATTCCCGAGGATGACGAGCTGGAGGTGTCCAACAGAGCCTCCGTCCGACTGGTCGACCCCCCTCAAAGGAGGACCCTGGAGTGCGCCGGCGGGCCCGACTCGCTTGGGGAAGGAAATGCTGGACATTGGACAGACAGACAGAAAGCTCAGGAGGAGGGAGGGCCCTGCACAAGCAAATCTGTTGGTAAGTCAGCAAAAGAGACACGTGTTGAAAAAATCATGAACACCATGGCCTCTGTAGTCCAACATTTGGAGGTTAGCGCTGTTGTTTGGTGGTGCTGCTGCTGCTGCTGCTGGGCAAAAACTCATAAAGAAAACCTCGTCCAATCTACTGAAAAGAAACCATGAAGTCAATTCCTTCCAAACTATCAAGGCGTGAATGAAATGTTGCTCTCCACAATGACAGGCAGCACACGACTCTTTGTCTCTTCCTAAGCTCCGACTTGTTCCGCTTTGTGATGTGTCAACATGGTAGTTTGGAGCAAATGTTGAGCGAAGCTTGTAATTGTGACTTCCTAGCACTTTTCTATGGCACGCAAACTCGCTCGACTGGTGTGCTGAGGAATACCAGCTTTTGCTGACGAATGAAAACTGAGACACTCACTTCAATGCAACTTAGTGGTGGTTGTGTAGCGAGTGATCCGTTTTCTTGACAAAATTGCCCTTCTGACTTTTGGTGTGTCTTCTCTGTGCTGTAGATTTGGGATCAAATCAAATGCCACACGTGCCTACACTGCACACAGAAACTATTTGGTATTGTTTGCATTTTCAGTGATGAAAACACACTTGCAAAACATTTTGGGCTGGCCTAAAGTTTTTCAAATGTCCCTTAATGATGGAAACAAAATACACCTCTGTGTGAGTTTGTTGTGGTCGCTTCCCCCCCCTCCCTTCCAATCCCTGGTTGTTTGCCAATATTCTTATTCATTGGAGAAAAAAGAAAACAAAAACAACTTGCTATTTTTCTCCAAGCCTGGAGAGGATGTAGCATTGGGCCAACTGGAAGCTTTTCAGACCAGAGCATTGTGTTACACTGCAGTGCAGAGCAGAGCAGAGCAGGACACTTTCCAGTGATTAATCAGATAAAGAGGCTTTGGGCTCACAGCGCCTGCCAAGGAACACACTCTTCTTTCATTTGTTGTTGCTAAATAAATCTGAATGATCTTTTCTATTCCACAAGGCATTTGGAGTGACTGGTGGGTAATTGATCTGTCAGGTATTTTTATTTTTATTTTAAGCAGACCTGAATAGTTTTTGTTGTGATGAATCTTCAGCATCTGATGATTAAAAAGCTCCTTTCAACAAGACTTAAGGGTGCTTTTGCAAATCCCAGTTCCTAAATAAACAATAGCAAGCGTAGGCAAAATGGATTTGTCAAAGTAGGGCCTTTTACAGCGTCTACATCAGGTAGATGCAATGTGTGGCATGCTAAGCACAGTCAAGAAACATTGGCTTTGTCTTTGTGCAAATGTGTCCCCCCCAAAATGTGAGACCATCTAGTCTGGGTCTTCTGCTTTTCAAGATTATCATGTCACGATTCGGAATGGAGCAGGGCGACCAAATCTAGTTTGGACCAGGGATTATTGAAGGGAAAAGGGAGGAGAAGGGGAACAGACAGCGGACAAACACGACGACCTAACCAAACCAATAACTGGACTGGCCTGACGTGACGTGACGTGACGTGACGTGACCGACAGACTGGCTAACAAAAACAGCCGTGACAGCGACGTGAGACATAAAATAATCCCACAAGGGCGTGACATGCAGACTGGATTTAAATACGCCACAGGTAACTAGAGGCAGGTGACTGTGATTATTAGTACATAGATCGTGGGCACACAGGAGGGGAGGGGCGAGCACACAGACGCGGACAGAAAATATGACATAATGGACCGACCGACCGGGGATGAGTCGTGACCTATCAGTGCGTTACACATTGGACAGGCCTTGAGCACAAGTCGGGAGTCTGCTAAATGAATGAATGAAGAAGTGCAGATGTGCTCTCTGATGGCTCTGACAATAGTTTAGCTCCATTCAATGGGCTGCTTCTTTACCTCCTCACTCCACAGTCCTGGTGTTCTGCCTATTGACAGTTTTTTTTTTTTGGGGGGAAAATAATGTTTGATGGACTCAGTGAGCAAGCATGGTGCATTCATTCCCAATCTCATTTTCTCTTTGCTGCCAGGTTGTGGAATCCCACTTGGCATGGGATCAGAGTTTTTTTTCTCGGGTGTAGTTTAGCCGTCACTGTCTGCTGCATTTCAGATTGAACCCCTGCTGCTAAAGTTACACCCGAGCTCCAGTCTCGGATTTAAAATCAAGAATCTGATCTTGGCGGACGACTGCATGTTTTGGCTGGGGGGGAGTCAACAAAACAGTGATGCAAAATTGTAAGAACAACACTCTAAATCCAGAGTAGATTCCATAGTGTGGTGTTAGATGGCAACTTTAGGTCATACATGGATTAGATATGTCAATATTTACATCTTTCTTTCAATAACTGCAGCCCTATTTGTTGCCATTGGTAAGGCTGGCGAGTCAACGTGGCTGGATGATGCCTTGTTTTGAGCTCCTTTCATGAAATGTTTTTCACACGCGTAACGGGAATAATGTCATCGTTTGTATACGCGGTGACGTGCAAGGTAGTGGAAAACAAATTTGAGCGGGCCGTGTGTGTGAAAGAGCGACCCCTCCCTAGTTGTTGAATTTTCACCAGAGCCAGCCAGCCAGCCAGCCCATGTTCACTACACCAGCAGCAGCCAGCTCTCCAGTTCAAGTGCGTGGGTGGACAAGGGGCGTCTTTGTCCTCCATCCTATCCCTTTCCTGCACCTCTGCCTCCCTCTCACTTATGACTCCAGGTTCCCTCTAAAAATAGAGCTAGTAAAATTGGCTATCCCTCTTCTTTCCTCTTTGTGTGCCTGGCGTCAGAGGTTTGTCATTGTGGATGACAATCAAATCATCAAATGCATTCGTCGATCCTTTAGGCCTTCTTCAGTGGACGCTATTGCGTGATCCAAATGAGGTTAGTTCTAAAAGCAGTCGTCAAAGCACTTGCCAAGTCATGTGATACACGCCTAATCCTGCACCTCCCCTGCTACAAGGTGGAAAGGTACATACATGACTGGGCAAACTCTCTGAGTCCAGATAATCACGTCTTTTCCTTTGGAAGCTAACCGTCCGTCACAAAAATAACATGACATTCACGAGTGGGCAAATTGCTGAGTTTGCTTTCTTTTTCCTTGCAGCAAGATCGAGGTATCGAGGGCAACATTTAACTTCTCGTGCCTTTCTCATTGCCTTTGTAGATGTTCCCGACTTTCCCAATAGTGTTGGCTTCTCCCCTCCTTCCAGCCCAAACCCTTCTAAGAAGAGCAGCTCCATCAACTGGTCATTCCCAGACAAGATCAAATCTCCCCGCACCGTCAGGAAACTTTCCATGAAGATGAAGAAGCTTCCGGAACTCAGCCGGAAACTCAGCGTCAAGGGTCAAAGCAGCAGCAGCAGCAGCAGCAATGGAAGTGCTCCTTCAGAGCCCAGATCCCAATCACTTCGCGCTCCCCGTGTGGCGATCGAAGCCACTTCCCAAAGTTCAGGCCCTCAGCGGTCGGCTCTATCTGGCGCCGGGCTCGCCAGCCGAAACGTGATCTCACGCTACCACTTGGACAGCAGCGTGGCCACGCAACACAGCTTCGGTAAGAAGAAAAACAACGGCGGCGGCGGCGGCTCCAAATCTGCCAGTAAAGGTGGATATTTGAGCGACGGCGATTCACCGGAGCTGGTGTCCAAATCCGGGAAGCGCACCTCCGCGGAGGGCAAGGAGTGCCGATATAATTACGCGGAAGGACCGAGCGGAAGCTCCAAAGCCAACGGTACGGATTTGGACATCGATGCTTTCCGCCATTATAGCTTCACAGAGCAGCCCAAATGTAGCCAGTACATCTCCGGACTGATGAGCCTGCACTTTTACGGCGCCGAGGACCTCAAGCCGCCTCGCGTGGACTCTCGCGATGTCTACTGCGCCATTCAAGTGGACTCGGTCAATAAAGCACGGACGGCGCTCCTTACCTGTCGAACTACCTTCTTGGGTATGGACCACACCTTCAACATCGAGCTGGAGAACGCCCAGCATTTGAAGCTGGTGGTGTTCAGCTGGGAGCCCACTCCCAGGCGAAACCGGGTCTGCTGCCACGGCACGGTGGTCCTACCCGCGCTCTTCAGGGTCATACGCTCCCACCAGCTGGCGGTCAAGCTGGAACCCCGCGGGCTGATATATGTCAAGTTGAACCTGATGGAGCACTGGCAGAATTCCTTGGATGGAGACGCAGATGGCAGCAGGGAGCCCCAAGTCTTTGGTGTGGAGGCGTGGCGGGTGGTGGAGAGGGAAGACACCGGACTCCTGGTGCCGCTGCTGATTAGCAAATGCATCAATGAGATTGAGAAACGGGGTTGCCAGGTGAGTCCTATTATTCATTTCATTTGGGAATACGTACTGCGATTGCGATGGATTCGACCATTCCCATCAGCGCGTGACGTGGCTAAAGTGACGACAGATGCGCATCAACTCATTTGGTATGGGAGCGAGGAATCATAGCGCCATCCTGTATGGGAGCGACGAGTGCTCTCCCCGCGGCGGTCATAAATGGAGCAAGCATAGGATGAATGGAAAAAGGACACTCCTTTCATGTCGCAATGTCCTTGAAAGAGAAAGCATTAAGAGGCTGGTCATGTGATGAGGATGATGGTGGACCCGTGGAATTTGTCCTAAATCATGTCCACCCCAGCACATTTCTTGAAAGCAAGCCAGCCAGCCAGCCAGCCAGCCAGCCAGCCAGCCAGCCAAAGTGTTTTGAAAGAGACTACAAGGTTTCTTCTAATTAGGAGTCAGTGACAGTAATAGTCTTTGGCTATTGTTCGCAACATGCCAGGGGCAGCGAGTGCCTGCCTGCCTGCCTAGGGCCAAGAGGCAAACATGAAACCTCTGCTAAACATTAAAAGGGGGGGGGCAAGCGACCCTGCCCTGGGCTATTTTGCACTACTGGCAGCTGTAATGGTTCTTGATTTGATTTCCAAGGTACTCACTGTTTTTGTTTACGGCGGAGAATAAATCAGCCCCTATTTTGTTTTGGACAACTTGAAGACATTTCCTCTGTGGATGTCATTCATCCTGCTTTGACTGCTGGCTTGATTGTGATTTTTGTCTGTCTCTGTTTGCTCCTATCTGTGTTGAACGACTGAAAGATTGTGTTCAGTCCGAATGCGATCAAGTGGTACAAGTGACGTTGAATAGGGATAGGCGGCCCTTGGCTCATAGACAGACAGACAGAGTCTTGACACCAGATCCCGTCGGAATCTGCATGTCGTGTCACTGAAACACGCCAGGAGTGAAGTGAGTGCAGTGAG
This sequence comes from Syngnathus leptorhynchus, assembly GCF_054491065.1. NCBI lineage: Eukaryota > Metazoa > Chordata > Actinopteri > Syngnathiformes > Syngnathidae > Syngnathus > Syngnathus leptorhynchus. The sequence continues at coordinate 10,772,983 of NC_141207.1, forward strand.
TGCAGTGTGCTTTGTGCAGCTCTTTGAAGCAAGCTGTTAGCGAGAGTCACTTTCAATCACATGACCTCAGGCTGGCTTCTACAAGCTTTTAAGATGCTGGCTGGATGATGGGAGGTCTTTTGAAAAGATGTCCAGTCGTGCGCGTCTCAAACTCTCGAGTGTCCATCTGAAGATACTTGAAGAGTTGTCGTCTTTCTGATTGAGTTGGCCTGCCAGGGCGTTAATAAAGTCAAGCATCCATTTCACTCTTCCTTTGTGGTGCTGATCTGAGACAAAACACAAATCCATCCGACCAAGAGTGCCCATGCTTGTCCGTTTTGTTCCACCTCCGCATACAGGGAGGGCTGCTCCTGCTGCTGCTGCTGTGGCGGGGTGGCCTTGCGTCCGTCATGTTGCTGGGCAGCCGCAGCGTATGAAGTGCTAACAGCTGTTACCCGCCCGTGCTCCACTAAACAGCCTTTTTTTGTCTGAATGGACTAGTTGTTCATTGTGCCCACTGACTTGCACACAAAGCTAAATCCTCAGCTAATCTGTCCTTGTCTCTCCCACTCGTGTGAGATTTAAAAAAAAGCAGTTCAGCTCGGAAATAGTTTGACCCGCTGAGACGTGCTTCTACCATAGAGCCTGGAAAGAGCGGTGATACGTATGCGTGTCTCCTTTCTTTTTTGGATGCAAAAGTGGGTCCAGCTCACCATTCACAGCCCAGTGACTTAACACGTTGCTGGGGCAACCACACCAGTTGGTCAGCCATGCCGCATACCAGACAGACACATGTAGGAGAAATGACGCAACGTCACAAGCCCGCCTTCATCCCAATAGAAGACAACTGGGCCTGCTTTCACTATCACATGTCAATGTTGGGATCAAACTTTGATTCCTATTCAATGCATCATGTTGAATCGTGCGTGCGTTTTGCTCCCCCACTGAAAGGACAAAGTCATTGAACAAGCGACTGGAAGGAGACAGGACGTGATTGTTGGGGCTGGACTTTTGTTTGACGCCAGTGGCGGGCGTATGTTGACTTGGCCTCATTTCACATGTTTGCAGGTGGTGGGGCTGTACCGGCTCTGCGGCTCTGCAGCTGTAAAGAAGGAGCTACGAGAGGCCTTTGAGAGAGACAGTTATGCCGTGGGACTGTGTGAAAACACCTATCCTGACATCAACGTTATCACAGGTAAACAACGACCCCGGAAGGGAAAGCAATGACATTGGCAATCCAAAAAATCCTATCAAACGAACCCTAGTTTTCATTCCTAAATATCAAATCTAAATTGCTAACAGGTAGTCAAAGTGGAAGCACCTTGCCGTACTGATCCGGTGCCACCAATAAAAGACGTCTGACTCCCCGAGCGAGACATGTCTGAACTACAGTGTGTTTGCACCAGATAGGTCAGCGAGTGTGTGTGATGTTTATTGTAAAAGCATTCCACGAGGGAAGGGCCCACACACGCTCACTATCGGACTGTGCTGTACATTCTGGTCATTCCTTCTTTGTCAAGTTGCTACATGTTCTCCACTGTCCTTTCACGGGCACATTGAAGTCATATCAGGGCATTTTTGGGGGGTGTATTTTGCACATTACTACATGAATGGAAGTGGAAGAAGTGCAATAAGCTGTCATTTCATGAAGTCATTGGATGCATTTTACCTTTCATTTAATGCTCGTCATTTTCTAATGATGATGATGATTGCCATTATTACGTGTTTGTATATATTTCAAATTGCAACTGTGGGATATATCCAAAAGCAGTGTCACTTGGATTGAGTGATGGCTGCCGCTGCTGCAGTGTGACAACGTGACTTTGTCATTATTTTCTGCCAACAAAAAGAGAAAGAGAGGATGGAAGCCCCTTCCCTCCCCTGCCCTCCCCTGCCATCCCCTGCCCCTGTTCATTTAGGAGCCTGTGTTGGTTTTAGGAAGAGGCCCCGCATAGGCGTTGTCCTATCATGTCAGCTTTGATCCGCATGCATTTGCATGGCAGGGCAAAAAACACACTTAACAGTTGAGCAAGTTTGAAAAAAAGGCCCAGCACCAGCGCAGCTTGTTGCTTTTTGCTCGCCGCCGGCCGACATTTGCTCTGTCAAGCCGCTTGAGCATCGGGCTGAATGAGGGCGACAAATGGCACCGCTACCAAGTTATTAAGGTTTTTTTTTTGTGGTTTTTTTGCTGGTTATACAAATAGCTTGTCATTTAGATTTCTGACTTCACTGTGAACGTAAGAAAGTGTGGGCAAGCCAAAGGTATGAGTTGAGCGCAGCTAATTAAGTTAAAAGCGGAGGATTAGTATCCAGGGGTCAGGGTTCAATCCAAAGCTTGCAAAACATACTCAGTGCGTAGCCCGCCATTGTTTCCAATCCCATTTCAAAGCGCCACAAAAAATGATGAGCACATTGTGGACAGACAGTTGAGTCAATGGTGTCATATCTTCAGCACCAGCTTGCCTGTGTGCTGTTAAGAAGCCAGTAGCGGCGAGAAATGAGGCTTTGCCCCATCTTTTCCATAGATCGCTTCCTTTCTTTCGGCGAAGACACGGAAAGTCATTAACAAGTGGCTTCTTTGTTGCCGAACAAACACAGATGGTATTTGGCTCATGCGTGAGGGATTAGCTGAACCCGGATATTCAGGAAAACCCTTGACAAAGCGCGCCAGGCTTGCTCGGGTGTCCCAAAAAAGTTCACAGCCTATGGATTGAGCAACTCTGACCCAAGGTTTGACGGAAGGTTTGCATTGGGGTTTTGGAAGGGATTGCGCAACAATGTAGACCAAGGTAGGGACACGCATCCCAAAAAAGACAGCAAAAAAAGCGGAATTGCAGGGAGGGGAGCAGAATGGAGAACGAACCCGTGTCTGTTCTCTAGCCGTGGTGCTGACAAGGGGACTGACCTTCAATGGTGTCGAAACAAGAGGTTAGAGGTAGCGCTGTGCCCCCTTGGATTTTATGCCACCTTCAGAGTACTGAAATTATGATGATTGTTACTGTGTGATTGTGTCAAGACCACAAAGTGGCCAGGTAGTGGATTCCATCTCCCCTCTGAACGCGCTGGCCCTCCTCCTTCAAAGGGAAGCGCACACCTGCTCCCCCCCCCCTGAGTCCATGACCTTGACCTGTATTTGTGTGTGAGCAAGAGAGCACTTGCATTATGTGTGTCAGGTATTAACAAGGCCTGAAACACAAAAGTACTTAGCGCGCACACACACACACACACACACACACACACACACACACACACACACACACACACACACACACACACACACACACACACACACACACACACACACACTGACTCATAGCAGGCTAATGATTTCTTGGTGCGGCTGTGCTCTCTTGTACACTTGGATTGGACATCCATGGAACCAAATAAACTGATTTGCCAATGGACAACCACAAGCAAGCAGAAAATATTTCATCTGGATAACAGGAAGCCAGACAACGTCCACAAAGAATTTCAGGGTAATCTGTTTGACAAATCTGTGCGTCTTCCCAGGCGAAGAAGAGAATGAATGTTTACCACTCCTTATCGCACTCATAGCAGATTTCCGACCTACCAAGATAACCCAAAACAGAAGCGTTCAAGAATGTTATTCGGGCTTGAAAAAAACACAAACATGCCACAACTTCACCCGAGTGCACTCATAAGACACCATGACCATGCAATTAGTGCGGGGGGCACAAGTTGAAAGTGATTGTTTGCCTCAAGCCCTGTTAAAATTGGACTTGTCAGGATGCCTATCAACCTGACGACAGTACGCTTGTTTCAATGTGTTGTTTTTCTTCAACGCTCCGACTGGCTTCCTCAGGAATGCGCAATTTGTGTGTGTGTGTTGTCAGAGTAAAGAGTTCCAGTTAAGACGATAGCAAATCACACACTTTGTCTTTATTACCTCTGCCAAGGCATTTTTGTTCTTGCTCGTGACTTTGCTCGATTGTCGATCTGTCTGTAGTCAGAGCCACAAGACAAATTTGCTGGAGTTGGATAGAATGGACGTATCTTGTGTCAGTGCCAGCAGCCTGCATCATTCCAGTACTTATCCAGATGTCTTCAGATCAGATAAAAGACGATACCTCAGGGGTGTTTTTGTGTGGCTGCTCTCAGCCTCTGCTGAAGCCACACTTCCCGGGTGTTCATGCAGCGTGATTCCAAGTCTCACCGAGCTTGTTTATTCCCCACCCGCCAGGCGTATTAAAGGACTACCTACGAGAGCTCCCCTACCCTCTCATCACCAAGCAGCTGTACGAGGCGGTATTGGACTCCATGGCCACCAGACCTCTGAGGATGGGAGCGGCCGGTTGCGAGAACGACCACGCCGACTCCGAACACACCGTGGGCCTGTTGGACATCCTTCCGGAAGTGGAGAGGGTGAGGAATATGTTTATAATATAATATTAATAATGTATTTAATATTTACTTATCTGGTCAAATGGAACAATCTTGCACAAACTTGCACACGGCTATCCACCCGACTTGACTGGTCTTGTTCTCTGCGTCAGATGACGTTGCGGAAACTTCTTGACCACCTGAAGTTGGTGGCGTCCTACCAGCAAGTGAACAAGATGACATGCCAGAACCTGGCGGTGTGTTTTGGCCCCGTGTTGCTCAGCCAACGTCAGGAGGCATCTTGTCACACCAACCGCGTCTTCATCGACTCCGAGGAACTAGCCAGTGCGCTGCACTTCAAGAAGCACATTGAAGTCTTGCACTACTTGCTGCAGCTCTGGCCAGGTAACTAGCTCATGGCTTACACGTGTGTCTATGAATAATCGTAGTGTAGCCTTTTTTTCTCCCAAATGTTTTATCCATCACGCATTCTCATCGAAAGCATCGCCGCTGCGCAAAAACGATGACGCGCCTGCTTTTACACCCAACGCAGACTACTTTCCGTTACCAAATGATCGGGGACGAGGCTGCCTTGTGCGGCGGCACGCCCAAATGAGCGTAAACGTGCTAGACTCGACTTGCGTTGGCACAAAAATGAAAGTTATGTCCATTTTTCCGCCCAATGCATGAGCATCAATCAAGCAAAACATGACCTCCAGTGTGTATGTCTAATTGTTTTTGTTTTTGCAGTAAAGTGGAACGTCAATCAATAGCACATTTGTGCAAGCAACACAGTCAAGTGCATTCAGGGCATCGTATTTGTTGGAACTTGCAAATACACACTGCGCTGTATTATTTTGTTCTGATCATGAGAAGGCAAAATGACAAATACATTTGGATTGATTGCCCAGCCCTAGTTGATATGTGCACACAGGCAATGAGTCCGTTAGAACACAGCACGATTACATTTGCATGGATGGATTCCTCTGATGTGATGGATGAAGACTATTGGTGCTTTTTTTCCCTCTCTCCAGTGGTGGACCTTCATCATCAGCCCTCCTCCCATGAAGGCCTGGACTCACTGACGACGGTCCCTCCCCTGCGCCGGAGAAAAGAGCGGCCGCAGGTGTTGAACCTCACCGAAGCGGGAATGGCGGGTGTTCTGCGGCCCAAAGCGGGACGCCTGGACAGCCCGAGCAACCGCTACGCCGGCGACTGGAGCGGCTGCGGCGACGGCTACTTCCCCGCCGAGACGCTTCTGCTCTCTCACGGCAAAGGAGAGGCCGATTACGACGACGTGCCCTCGGAGGACGCGGACGTAGACGAGGGGCTTGAAAAGCCCGACGATGCGGACCAGCACTTGCGGACTCTGAGTCGGGAGGAGGAGGAGGATGTGGTGGCGGAGGAGGAACAGACAGACAAGATTGATGAAGATGAGGCAGAGCAGGATAAGGAGGAGAAGGAAAGCCCGTGTGAGCACATCTTGCCTCACCACCTGAGCAAGGAGCACGCGTACCAGGCTTACATGAAGATCCAGGACATCAGCCCCGTGCTGAGCAACAGGGTGAACCTGAGAGACCTTCAGGAGAGCATAGACACTCTCATAGGGAACCTAGAAAGAGAACTCAATAAGAACAAGATCAACGTGGGGTACTAACCATTTGTGACAAGTCACAGACATTCATTCATTCCTTGCTGTTTTTCTTTGTCCTTAGTCTGGATGTTGTTCTTTGGGCTCCAGTTTGGCGTTCCACGTCGTTGCTTTTCTTCTTATGAGAAGAACCCATTGACCCCCTCGGGGGTTTCAAAGGTGCCTTAATTGTGTGAAGGTGGTTCACCACATGCAAAATCCACACGCAGCATCCTCTCCATGCTAGGAAGACTTGGATGCTTTTCCACTACGTTTGTAATAATAATAATAATAATAATAATAAGCTAGGTCACGTCTCAATCTCCAAAGTGGTATTGTACACGCAGTTGCTGACAGGATTTAACGCACGCATCCAGTTCATAAAACAGATTTGTTTCAAAGTCAACCCTCGCTGTGCTTTCACAGATATTTTTTCCTGGCAGGCTTCTGTCTCAAGCAACATTTACAATGGAGAGCTTCCACAGCTAGGAAAGAATTTGAGAAACATTAGAACTTTCATGAAATATTTCTTTCCAACCAAAATAGGCAATTAGGTGATTGAAAATGTGCTGAACAAACAAGTAGCTAGAAGAGAAAAGCCTCCATCGTCCTTTGACCCACTGGAGACGTACGTGTGCTCAAACCCACTATTAGTGGGCTGCCCAGACCTTTTTGTGGGGAAGGAAAAAAAAATACAATTCCAAATGTTACAAATGATATCTTCAGCACAAAATGCTCATGTTACCAGCCTACCATTCTGCAGTTCCATCCATAAGTTCTAATCATTGCACTTTCCTAAATGAAGCATATCATCAGTGAATGAAATGGAAAGATTGCAAGGCAGTTTCCATTCCTCGTTATTTCCCCAACATTCCCCCAAATCTGAAGTGGTTTGTACAGAATGTACGAGAGCGCCTCGAGATGACACGCGTGTTATGTTGTCACGGCGACACCGCGATTGAACTCATTCCAATTGGTCGGACGCGAATGCACTTCCAAAGCAGTCTATGCTTTTATTTGTCATTGTGCTTCATTCAATTGTCATGTATGAGAGCATCATCTTTGCTTGAATAGAAACACACACGCTATGACTGCAGGAATTCATACCTAGGTGTCATTGATAGATAGATAGATATTTTATGTCGTGCAAATAAAGGACAGTAGTGTTCATTTGGTCGAGCGTTCACAATGGCAGCTTGATTTTTATTGGGAAACATCGCTCCACAAAAAATACTCCAAATAAGCTACATTTGGATCAGCAAAGCGCACATTAATGCGGATGTCCAACTACTGCTAAGTTGAGTGGCAATACGCACCATCATCACCTTGGAAGTCTTATTGTCTTTGTCTTGATTGGCTCAAGAGGAACAAAGTGCTATTGCCATACAGGCCCATGAACGATTTGGAAATGAATCCAATTGCTTATTTATTGAGTCCAACCGATTTGGATGTGGCATTCCTTGCTACCAGTTGTGTGGGCAGCATCCAAGTCTCTATAGCAAGAAGTGATTGTAGATGTAGATATCATCTATGAATGTCAAACTATTCTTTATCAGTCGCGCTTGTTTTTTTTCTCTCAGCTCCGTAGCAAAATGTGAAACAACAACAACTCAATGGATCTTTTTAGTCATCCAGTCATGAATTGACAACACAGTAATCAGTATTTAACCGATACATGGATATATGTATAGAGTAATATCAATGTATTTGGAGTACCTTTTTGTGTGTGTATTTATATGCTTCTGACCTCATAGTGTTTTGACTTTTACAAAGATGTAGTCGTTGCTTTTCTCCCTGTACGTATGTCCACATCTTCATGTGCTGGACTCATGGTACAACTGGATTTTATTTTTCTTGGATGAGACTGAGCTGTGTTCAGCATCGGAGGTGTTGGGATCTTTTTTAAGGTACTGAACGTTCTCGTGGCGTGGCGCGGTCAAAAGCTTTAGTGACATGGAATGAGGCCATTTCTAATCTGCCACGTATTTATGTGTCAAAAGAGCTTTTTCGAATGGAAGCTCTTTCCTTTCTTTGTCACACTTTGTCTTCCTTCAGAGGACTGCCCAGATAAGGATCGTGCGTAATAACTCTCACCGTGACTTGAAATTCATTTCATCTAATTCCGGCTTGATGAGCAGAGAATGAATGGCAATATTACATTCTATTCTATTGATTGTATGTATTCCATAGACACAAATGTAAGGCAAGTGCATCTAACAAAAGCAAAAAGCACTCAATTCAATGGGATTAGTGGCGCTGGAACTCAAGACTGCTTTCAGTGTTGACTTTCTTGACGCTCATCCCATATATATACAGTGGCAGAGATGCCATCTTGTCCTCTGAAGAGAAAATATTACTTTGCATTGATCCTGAGTCATGTACGATCATAATAAAGGATATTATTCCATGTGTTGTGCGTCAAATGTGTACGACAAATGAAAAAAACAACAACAACAAACAATTGAGGCCTTTCTCAAGGGTCATTGCGTTTTCTTCATCTCTTTGGAGATAAAGTAGCCTTGTGTGATGTGTGGCTCAACAAGTCATTGAATTGCCCTCGTGGGAATCTCCCCAAATTCTTTTCTCGCTTCAGGGACATTCCCAGCATGCAGCTGAAAAATAGTGTCCAAATATAGACATTTAGGAGCGACATTTGGACAAATCGATATCACCTAAACTTTTGAAACAATTGATAAGGCTACACTATTAAGAGCTTTTCATCTGTACTTGAGCTGAATCTTTTCAGTGAGGTGTTACAATCTCTCATACCGTTAGCATGACGAGTTAGACGCACGCCTGAGGCTTCTCAGCACTCTAATGTTTTTTTTTTTTTTTGAGTCTCTGTTGACAGTTCATAACACTTCTGGTGACTGCCTGGAACAACCATAAATTTGAGGGGAAGAATGTGCTGACTCGCTGGCTCGCTCACTCACCTGTCCACGACAACAGATTGTATAATATCCTCAGCTACATAAGTAAGTCGTTTTGAACTATTTGCGGAAAAACAATAAAAAAAATATTCCTACAGTCCTGGAGCCAAAGATGTGACCGCTTAAAAGCTACACAACATGGACAAGACTAATTTGAACAGAAAGGGAAAATATGTCCTTCAACCTTGATACGTATCTATGGATTGCTAGTCAACGTGAACTGAATGAAATCTAAAATGGGAGAGAGAGTGTGAACATCCTTGAAAGCCACCTGCATGTGAAAGCAGATCTTCTTCCTCACTCTCTTCTCTGTTCTCTTAATCTGTGTTGACCTTTCAGTTGATATCACGGCTGCAAGTCAAGCAGCCAAGCGCGCAAACACCCTGGCCTTTGTTTGAAACTTTACAGTGAGAGAGGGAGGGCTTCATGAAGAGAGAGAGCAACTTTTGGCCGGTTTGGTGCTTCACGTCTCAAATGTTGACATTTTTTAGTTTGACTTAAAATTGAGGTAGGTCCGTCCGTGCGCCAGTATTTATGGACCTGGTCTCCACTAAAGAGTCACATTACACTCTTTTCTATCGCCTTGGGTGATTCCAAAACACGGGTGACATATTAACAAATCACCCAATAACATTGTTTTGGCCAATATACGTGAATAAAGGAAGAGGTTTGCTCGCTCAGGTCAGATGATTTTCTCCAAAGCGGATTACTCATTCATCTCATTTAAACGGGGAGAGCTGTGTTCCCTGAATTGCCAGAAGGCTCTCCTCTATTCAGTCACCCTGCGCAAATTCCATGCATGCATGCATGCAGTGTCCTTCAAGAGGCAAGCTATTAACCACATTTCCTAGATGAAAAAAAAAAAAAAGTGTCTTTTGAGGCTCTTTTGTTTCCCAGCCTCCACTTTGCTGTACTTGGCGAGGCTTCAGAGGGCTTCGGCACACATCTCTTGACACGCTGTGGACAGATTGGCCACCGTGAGGAGAGGGGAGAAGATGAGCACAGGGCAAGGAGGTGAAAGTGAAGGAGAGAGAGAGAGAGAGAGAGAGAGAGAGAGAGAGAGAGAGAGAGAGAGAGAGAGAGAGAGAGAGAGAGAGAGAGAGAGAGAGAGAAGAGAGGAGCGGCAGCTCAGATCCTTGCTCTTCGCTCCCACCTCTTCGCTCCATTGGCCTGTCACTCACAACCGTTTCATTTTTAATGAAAGGCTAATCCCTCCCTCCATCCCAAGAGATGAGGATGGGAAAAATGGGAAACGTGAGCCTAAAAAGAAGCCGCGTCGGGCGACTTGGGCCTCTCGTGTTTGATACGTTCGCAGGTGGCTTCTTCACCGGCGCCCTCCGCCCCTCCTTCCAAATTCTGATCCATCCGGCAAAAAGCCTAGAACGCCATATGAACAACTTTGTTCTCCAGTGCGTGTGCGTGTGCCTGCTGCAAGCGGTGTTGATTTGCACAAGGCACATTCCTGAGCAAGCTGGGAAGAAAGTGAGAGGCTTCTTGAAGGAGAGGGAGATGAGGCCCGCAAAGCACAGTCCCTTCCCTAAAGGTTGAGGAGGGGACAAACAAGTGAAGAGCCCCCCCTTGCCTTGCCGGTCGGTCGGTGCCTCAGGGGGCCTTGCGGACGCTTTGGTCAAATGGGCCCATTCTTCAGCGTCCGTCATCCTCGGCTTTATTTGACTTTTAAGTGACTGTACCTACACATACGTAAGTGGGTCAAAAATAACCCATATTTTTAATGATATTTAAAAAAAAACAACCTCACGTATGCATCTAAGGGTTGAAACTAGTGTCAGGGTTTCAAACTAAGGTTAGGGTTTCAAAGTAGGGTTTACAACTAGGGTTAGGGTTTCAAAGTAGGGTTTGGGTTTGTTAACCCTAACCTTCTCTCCCTCCCCCACCTTGCTCAGTGCTTTCCTGCGTTCCAGCATTCAATGATTCTACATCGTCCTCTCTAAAAGCAGTGTTGCAAGCGCCCGATATAATGCAGTGCCAGGCCCCAGCCAGGCCCGGCCCCCCCTTCAACTCCAAGCCTCCCTTTCTCCAGTCCCCAAGCAGTCCCCCCTGCCCAGATAGCAGCTGTCAGGCAGTCACTATAGGTTTGCTGTGCCGCTCTTGACCTGAGGTGGACTTGGCACGCCGAGGCGTCCACATTTTATTCCCTAATTGAGTCCGAAGGGCAGTACACTTCAAGGGGAAAATGTGGCACAAAAGGCCGCGACATATTCATAAAAAGAGCCTTTGATTTTGTTTTTTTTAAAGTCCTTGTTTCGATTGGTATTGAAGTACACGTGTGATATTGACCATAGCATATTTGAGTGCATTCAAGCGATCCGCATTTTTGTGCCAAGGTGCATCACTCTGTACATACTTGAAAGACCTCGGCAAAATATGACAACATTATCCAAAGCTACAAGTCAACAATGATTCAAATATCATCAATCTTCTGCTCGTTTATCATTATAGTCGTGTAGAATGGCTTACGGGAAACTACTCACCTGGATAAGGTCAAATCATGACTTCAGGTCGAAGATGGAGTTCTCTCAAATGAAAAACAGAATGTGAAATGAGCCCGAGATAATGACAAGTCTCTCAACAACAGATACATATCGTGAAATGAAATGAAAGCAGGCTCCAAATGACTTCCTTCCTTCCCATGTACAATTTTCAAGATGCATCCATCCTTGAGAGGCTCTGAAGAAATGGATGGCCAGAAATAAGAGCTCACAATCCTTGCTTGGGGTGGAAATTGACTTGATACCTACCCACAAGCTGATACCAGGCCATTTTTTTGGAAGGAATACATCAATGAGCATTTCAGAATGAAATGAAAATGTTTCGTACGTTAGGGTCAAAAGAAGTGTGTTGTTATGGCGTCAGTCCCATGCTTTTAAGGACGTTTTCCTCAAGCACTAGGAAATCGTTGTACTCCTTCATAACATCCTGCTCTTCTGTGGTGGGGGTCCCAGCTTTCTCAGGCTCCTTCGGAGAATAACAATTAGGATTTAGAAAACCTGACTTTTTGTTTGATAGTAAAGAATTATCCCCATTAAAAGGAAGTCATCTTAAGTCTCCAACTCCCAAAATGTGATGACTATCTGATTCTACACTGTCCTGTCAAGCTCACCCCTTTCTTCTGTTCCTCTGGTGGCGGTGGCGGCGGCGGCTTTTGGCTTTCCCACACTTCTCTCCTCTTGATAAGGTCATTAAGTCTCTCTTGCTGCTGATGAATGCATTTGCCCACATTGCCTCTCTATACACACGCAAGAGAAAAATGGCCTTTTCATCATGGATCCACTCAAGTCTTCATCGACAGGGATTTGCTCCACGAGGCATCCGCTCCAAATGAATACTGTACATCAATGCACGCTTTTTGGATTGTTGCCCAAAAGAATGCGTAAAAAAGGCAGGTTCCCTTTGCATTACCTCATTTCTGTAAGCCATGTGGAACACCGGCGGGATTTGAAAGACACGCACTATTCCAAGATCGTCAGCCAAAGTCAGGAAGTGCTGCTTGGCTGCCATGGAAATCAACATCAAGAAACACTTTTATGGCACAAGTCAATCCCCCTTTGGCATTCATTTATTTCTACATTGCGGCTGGCTCTCAACTCAGAAATACTCACAGGAGATGGTCCAAGGTTTGATGGAGGTGATCTTGCCACTGGTCATGTGTTCTTGCACGTGCACAGCTTCTCCCGTCTTTTCAAGTATGTTCCACACCTCGATTTTCCCGTCCCCTTTTCCAAGGAAGAAAATGGCTGGGCGGGTCAAAGACCAGCACGCCGACGTACACAGCCCGTCCGAGCTCGGGAACAGGAAAAGGGGGCCGTCCTGGAAGTCGGTCGGTCGGTCGGTCAAAACTTAGAAAGCGGCAAACTACTGGCCTTTGCTAAGTCCGAGTAAGAAAGAGCCTTTTTTTACCAACACTCCTTCTTTCCAAATGGCAATATTGCAGCTTCCAAAAAGCGACGTTCCAGTCAACACAATGTCTTTGAAAAAGGGCGAGCGCTCGATGGTATTGACCAAGCAAGGGTGGATTTTGAATAAATGAAGCGGCTTGGGACCTTTGGACACAAGAGAGCGAGCGGCCGCTCGCTGCTTATCTGACCGAGAGGAGACCGACCGGTCCGATCGGCGCGGCTCTCGTACGACGTCACTTACTCAGGAGCTGATCCAGATCGTTTCGTTCCATTTTCCAGTCGGTGTAAACAATCTCCCCGTCCTGTCAAAAAGCAAAGGCAACTAAACAGGAGTGCACTTGATCTTGTGACGATGGCTTTTTACCTGGGTTCCAATATAAATCTTGGTATTGATATCTTCCAGAGGTGTTAGTCCTTTGGCTGAGGGTACCTGGAGCTGACTGTAGTCTGAGGTTCCGAGCGCCGAGCCGTCGCCACCGCTTTCTTGGGTTCAAAAAGTACTTTTCAAAATGGATGGTGCAGCCTCAACAACGCAAACTCCAAAGCTTGCTTTCTTCTCACCTGCGACTAAGGCGTTGGTAGTATTAGGCCTATTGGTGAAGGGGTAAAGGTTGAATTTGATTGGGACATAGTCACCGTTCCTCTCCATGTTTACCAAGGGAACCTACGACATCAAAAAACATGTGAACTTTGTGTGTGCACGTCCTCATTTCCCCAATAGGTACGAACCCAATAAAAAAATACTACTACTACTACTACTACTACTACTAATGTGCAGCGCTAGCTATTGAGAAAAGCAATAGAAATGATGGCATCCTACTTTACCGTAATGAAAGGTTTCCACATCCGCTCCAAGTGTTTGAAGGGGTTGTTATCACTGTAATTGGCCATCTGAGACTCGGAATCAGTCTGTTTCTTTTCCGGTACGGTCTGGCGCACTTGTCTTGGCATTCGGATATCCCAGAACATTAAAGTGCTTTGGAAAGAAGAGGGAATTCTTAATATCGTCTCCTAGTATCTTCCATTATGTCTGTGGTTGGCTTGACGTACCTGTCGGGGGAGCAGGTGATAAGTTGAACAGAAAGATTGGATTTGTTCTCCACCGGAAGGCCCTGAGCGGATACCTAATGGCAGCTCAAGGAGAGCAGAGACAAATTCGTGGAAAGGGTCGCGGCGGGCAGCGAGCGACAATCGCCGAGACGTGACTTGTGTGTTTTCACGGAGAAGAACGCGCGTTTGAAAACCGAAGCAAAACAACTTGGCATCTCAAGAGTGACTTGGGCCACGACTTGAAGCTTTCCATTCCCTTGAGCATAAATGAGCCATACCTCAAATGACTGAGGCAGCCAGTGGACATCTGTAATTGGTGCTTTGTGGCTGTTCTCCACCCCAGACATTGCGCTGTAACGCACAAGTGGAGGTTTATTGTCTTTCTTGTCCTCAAAACCCTGTCAACGGACAGAAGAGTGAAGGCACTTTAGGATGGGTCAACGCAAGAGTGTTGTTACACTTCGTCAATCCCGACTCGCTCACACGTTTTGGTGGGGAAAGGGAAATGCATGAGGCTTGAAGAATTGGATTTCTTCATTGGGGTGACAAACAAAGCACAGGTCTGTGTGTGTGTGTGTGTGTGTGTGTGTGTGTGTGTGTGTGTGTGTGTGTGTGTGTGTGTGTGTGTGTGTGTGTGGCTTTGCGCCCACAAGCCTCAAGATAGGAAGAAAGCCTTGTTGACATCACAAATAAAGGAAAGGCTAGGGATGGGAGTTGTTTGTTAGCTTCTGTTGTGCTTGGCCAGGGTGTACCGCAGGCTTTGCATAACAGCTGGAGGCTGCCAGCTGATGCTGTTGGCTTTGGGAAATGAAGAGCAAACAGGGCCAGAAGAAAGGGAATGGAGAGGAGGAAGAGGAGGAGGAGGAGGAGGGACAGCAAAATTCAGGGTGAGGAATAGAAGAGACAGCTGGCTGGCCGGCCGGCTGACTGGAGGAGGGAGGGAGGGACAATAAAGGCACACAAAGCCAATGTGTGGCTGTGTGTGTGTCTTTAAACAAAGCTATGGGACGTTTGTCAGATGGAGGAGATATTGAGGAAATTGGCCTCAGCATCCTTTGATAGTCTAAGCAGCCAGATAACGGATTATTGGATCAACATCGGCTATGGCTACTCACCAGCGTGTCGGTTTTGACAGAATGATGCTTATGATGACCGTGTTGGACCGGGTGCAAACGCGCAACGTGAGCAGATATTTCCCACAACACCACCTGCGGCACACACATTGCCAAATGAGCGGCCAAGAGAAAAGCCAAAAGCAGCAAGGCGAGCGAGCACCTGGCCGTTTACGCAGCCGCCGACAATAATATTTGGATCAGAGGGGCAGAATTCAAAGGCAAGAATGTTGTCTGGGCACTCCAGCAATAGCTGAAACACAAAAACATGTTCGGAAAGTTTTTTTTGTTTTTTTGTTGCAGAAGCACACGTGTACATTGGATGAGGTCCAGAGTGGCAATACAAAGCAGCTATTCAGCACTGTCTTCAAATACATCCCTGATGGCAGGAAAGGGAAAGGGAGTTAGTTGGAAGGCAGCAGACTCGCGGCCACTTGGACAAGCTTACAATTCGGAACCCACCGAGGGAAAACCAGACCACGACAACAGGAATGGACACACGGGCAGGGCTAAAATACACACGCTAGGTAACGAGAGGAAGCAGGTGACACACATTACGGGGTGGCCGAGACGCCTGACAGCCAAGACTATTTATTTACAAGCACTCTAGATAATTGGAGAATCTCATGAGCCAAGAGATGATCATCCAGAGAGATTATGTTCGTCACCAGCTATTGATCCGTCCGGTGAGTCAATAAATCTTCTCAAATTCCTCACGGAAAAACAATGATCATTTTCACATTGGATTCCCCTCATATATCATTTCATCTTCCCCGATTCCTACATGTCATTTGAGGCTTTCGCCGGGCGTCAGGAGTTGCAAAAGAGCATGCTGCCTACCTTGGCATGAGTGGGGTCAGAGAAGCTGTAAAAAACAATCAGCGGCCCAGTAGGCTTGATCAAGTGTTGTTGTTTCTTCTTTTCTCTCATCGCCACGGCCATCACACCTTGAAAAGAAACCAAACGCTGGACTCACGCTAAATAGAAGGTGGCTCAAATGATCTGGACCACCTACTTGAAATGGTGGGATGCCAGTGCATGCAGATAATCTCCTTGCCGGTACAGTAGTTTGGGTCGGAAAAGGCCTGGTTCAGCATCAAAACATCGGACACCTTCCCAGACCAGTCCATGTCATCCGTATCCGTCCCCAAAGCCATCCAGTCATCTTTGAACACGTTCATAATTTCCTCTTGTTGCAGGGCGTGCAGAACCCTACAGAAAGGAGCGAAGCTTCGATGACTCTTTTCATGGCGTGCAAATGAGCGTTTTACCTGTTTGTCACCGCATGACAAAAATCACTTAAGCTCGGCGGAGGGCTCTTCTCCTGCTCCTCTTTCCTCAATACCCCTGGCGTGTACTGTGTACAGTTATTTCGCATAAACTTCCTGGAAGTTACACAAAAGATATTGTTCATCCATGAGTACATCTCCGATTTGCTTCATCAAACAGTTGCCACCGTTGCTTTCGACAACAAGTGTTTGACCGAGCAATTTTGATTTTTGTTCGTCTTTGTACCACAGTGTCTGGGCGCTGCTGCTCCGGAGGATGGGGATAGCCTGCACGGCGCAATCCCTCTGTAACAGCTTGATGTTGAATCGCCTGTCTTGGTAGGACACACACTCCACGTTGCCATCTTTGACATCTGCAACGTTGCGGTCCGAAAGCGAGAGCGGCGAGCCAAACTCCCTCCGAGCTCTGGAGAACTTGTACACGAACTTGGAGACAGAAGACAGAGGCAATGACAATGAAAGCTGAATGAAAAAGCTTCCAATGTATTTCCAAGTACCTTTTCTCTTGTCTCTTTGACAGATTCTTCCTGGATTTCTTTTTCACTGCCAAGTGATATCCATTCCTTTGGTTCTGGAGTTTTGATTTCAATCTCTATCTCTTCTTCAGGCTCAGCTTGAGGGGGCTGACAATATGATACATACGTAGACTCACCGCTCACAGCGCTGCGCCGTATCACGAAACGATGCATGCAGACTCCAATCAAAGTACTTACGTTGAGGATTCGTTCCTTCGCTTCTGGTGTCAGAGCCAGATAGAACATTTGGCCATAGGTGAAGTCTCGGTCATAGACCAGCAAAAGCTCGCTCTCTGGATAATCCTGTTGGTGGACCGATGCTTTAAAACACACACACCTGGCTGACTGACTGGCTGGCAGGCTGACTGACTGACTGACTGACTGACTGACTGACTGACAAAAAGGTTAACTCTTAAAACACAAACATGTTGATGTTTGTGCATGGTGGAAATTCATGATCAAACAAAACATGTCTTTTTTTTCTGCACATCATCACAGTGCCTTGAGGCTATTGTCTGAGTGGGACAATAAGGTAAGCCTCACCAGGATCATCTGCTTCACAGGGCTGAAATCCGACACTGCAGCTTTTGTCCTCATGTCCTCCAAGATGTCATCTTTCTGCAGGAGCTTGTAGGGGTTCTCCCCTGTGACATCCTCATCAGCGACGCAACCAAACTGCTGCTGAGTAGCAGACGTCAGGACCATGGGGATGATGTCCTCTGGCCGACCTTGGAGAAAGTCTCAAATTGCTACCGTGCATGTTGCCTATGTCAAACTAGCAGCAGGTTTTTGACTTGTTTTCTTAGGTTGGAGAGACTTCTTGTTGTAAATCCCCAAACATATCTGACAGTAAACACGCTGCTGCATAATGACACCTATCATCCGGCCTGCGGTTGCTAAATTCAAAGGCTTCCCTTAAGGATGCAGGGAATGCTGGCTGGCTGGCCGGCTGGCGTGCGGGCAGCTTAAGTAAATCCACTTCCCAACCGGGTGTGTCCGCTTTCCTTCCTTCCTTCCTTCCGAACTCATTTAAACCTCACCCCAAATCATTGTCGTGCCAATTCACGCCTACCATCCCAGACTTTTCAGCTCTAGCGATTGTAGGAAATATTTGAGTGACAGATTAAGAGTGTGTGATGTGTCACGTCCCAGAACCCCGAAGAATGTAACTTGATTGCATGTTTGTATATTGCTGAAGTAGAACATTCTCATTACTCAGGACTCTATTGCCATGACTACTCCTACGAATATACTCATTTGACCAAAATCAGACCTGCAACATGACCATAGATGGTGTGATCTGTTTTTACATTTGTCTTTAATTTCCACCACTTTGGTATGGTCCACCCCACAGCTACAACTGCAAACTGAATTTGCGCGTATTTGTCATTATAATTCGATTTTTATTTTTATTTTTATCCTATTCGTAAATCACTATTATTTTCAAGCAAATGTTCTCCACTTAATACGTCGTTGGTTACTTGAGTCTGATCCAAAGCGTGTTGCAAATTAGGCCGATGACAAAGGTAAGAACGGATGATGTTGGGCATCAAAATTCGCAACAAAATTCCACAGATGACATCAAAGGAATGCTTCGGATTCTTCCAAAGACTTCAAAAGGAATACGAAAGAGCTTGATGTGGTTTGTTTCTGAGTAGGGCAACATTTGGAAAATAAAGAGATGACATTTTTTTCTCGAACCAAGGTCAAGTCATATGTTGGCCTGCTTGTATATTGGTTCCATTCGACCTACCTGGAGTGCCTGGACCTTCTTCTGTACTGCTGGTTGTGCTTGTCTTTGAGGTCATGCTTGCTCATGTGATAGATAGATCGTCCCACCGATGGAGGAGGCAAACCACTTCCAACTCACTTGGTCGAACAAACAAACAAACAAAGCAACCAACTGAAAAATCCCAGTCAAGACACGGTATAAGATTTCTTTCAAACGAAATGATCTCATCCCCATCATCATCATCATCATCATCATCATCATCATCATCATCATCCAAACATTACGGGAACGTCGTGTCATTTTGCAAGCGGTTAGCGACATCTTGTGGTGGTGTTTATACACATGTAGTGCAGTCGCTTACCTTTGCTCCTCTTAGGTGAGAATAAAACCAACTCTACTCATACACCTGCAATTGCAAAGTGCCCGTAATCAGTCAAATTGATAAATCAAATCAACAAGTCTAAATGTCAAGCCGACAAGACGCTGAAACTTTTGCTGAAGCAACCTGATCACTGCGGATCATTTGTCTGCTCAAGGGTGCTCAGCATGCTGCATTTAGTGGCGAGCATAACGCTGACGTCAAACAAAAGTCCATTTCTCTCCATTTCAGAGAGAGCCCTTACCTCTTGGCCAGCCAGCCAGCCAGCCAACAAGCCTGCGTTGTTTGGTTGCCATTAACAACGAGTGGGCGGTACCAAATTGACGGACGCCGTCCGTCGACTTTTCATCAAATGACGCTGAAGATGTCTTTGAGCGTCACCTGAAACATTCGCAGGTCTTCCCGGACGCTGCCACGCAGATTTCCTGAAGTCAAATTGAACGTCGACAGGTCAGTGGTTAACATTTTAGAAATGCAGATTGTGCGAAACGGGACGATTGCAAAATGTATGCATTTACTTTCTAACCATTGGAAAACAAATCAACGGCTGGAAGAGCTGAAAAGCTGCTTCATTCCATCTAATTTTGAAACTGAAAATTGTGATCATTTGCTCATGAGGGAGGAAACAAATCATTTTGGATTGCCAGAAGCGTTTGAAAGTGTATTGGTCGTGAAACATGAATAGCTCATCCATCCGTCCATCCATCCAGCTATGCCCGAGTCCGTTGTCGGTGACTTGTACGACGTCCACGAGAATGGGAGGGATTCCCCCCACGCTGCCTGGGCCGATCATCAACACATTTCAATGGAAACGGATCACGTGGAGCGTCTCCGGAGGAAAATCAAATTTTACTTCATGAACCCTTGCGAAAAGTACCGTGCCCGTGGACGGAAACCGTGGAAACTCGTTTTGCAGATCATCAAAATTGCCATCATCACGATCCAGGCAGGTACTTGGAATGGATGGCTCGGGCTCATTTGGTTCCTTCCATCCACCCACATCCTGATGAGCGTTTTTCTGGACTTTTTCTCATAGTTGGTGTCCTTTGGGCTGAGCAACCAGATGGTTGTAACCTTTAAGGAAGAAAACCTGATGACCTTTCAGCATCTCTTCCTAAAAGATTATGTTGATGGGGGGATTGCAACATATGCCATTTACAGACAAGAAGATGTTTATGATCACATAAGCTACGTTATTCGACAGGTAAGCAAGCCAACGCTAAAATCTCCTTTCGACGTGGCGAATGTGTGCTTATGGATGTATTTTGACTTCCTGATTTTGGTTTGAATGTCAATCATTCACAGAGCCCCATGCTGCTTGCTGCATGCTTATGTGGTAAAAGTTACAATATGCTTGTGAACTTTGGACATTCTTTAGTGCCGTAGTCAACTTATTTGCAATTGTAGCACAACTTGAAATGTGATTTTCCAGTACGGAAATCTGCACAACACCACCGTAGGAAACCACGAATATGAGAAAAGCGGCATGGTCTACACACCCTTGACGCTGTGTCAGGAGTTTTATCGGAACGGCACTGTCTACCCGGGCAATGAGACTTTTGAAATTGACGCTCATGTGGAAACCGGTACGATCCGTCTAGCCGTCCAAACGATCCCACAAAGCACTGTGAAAGTGAGGCCGGTTTGTGTCGCAGATTGTATTGACGTCCACCCGACGAATGAGTCGTCGTCACAAGCCGTGCTGCCACATTTGGAGTTGCACTTCAAAAGGTGACCTTCGTGAGCACCGCCGCAGCGCAGTGGTCCGACTGAGAAAAATCCCTCCCTACCTCTTTCTTTCTTTCCCAGAATGCTCGCCATCAAGATCTGGTTTGTTCTCAAAGCCATCAATTTACAGACAGTCAGACACAGAGAGCTGCCAGACTGCTACGACTTCAACATCCTTGTGGGCTACGCTTCGCATGGGACCTTCTGCTATTTCCACACTGAAATATGAGCTTCTTTGGCGCTATTGCCTTTTGTGCTTGACAGATCACTTTGGACAACGGAGCGCACAGTGGCAGGATAAAGGTGGACCTGGAAACCCATGTGGAGATCAATGAATGCAGAGACTGGAGAGTAACCGGAGCTTGTATGTTTGTCGAGGCCAAGTTCACGGCTGCTTACTTTGCGGATTACAATTCTAATATTGTTTATCTCTTTCCGTCAGCCGCGAGAAGCATTTACCTGACCCTGGTGTTTGACTGCCTGATTATCCTAACATGCACCATTTCCTTCTCGCTCTGCCTCCGCTCGGTGTCGACTGGGATACGATTGCAGTTTGTAAGTCTGGCAGATGCACAAGTTGATGCCACGCCCGCTTGACTTTCTTTTGGCCGCTTGCTCTAGGAGTACAAAAAGTTCTGCGAGAGCCAGAGTGGTCAAGACGTGCCCTGGTGCGACAGGCTGGAGTTTATCAATGGCTGGTACATCCTGATCATCGCCAGCGACTTGTTAACCATCATCGGCTCCATTCTCAAGATGGATATTCAGACCAAGGTGATGGACGTATCAAAATTGGGACATCATCCATCCACGCTTTGATTTCGATTCTTTTTTTTTTCTTCCCTCCCAGGTCCTGACGACCTATGACGTGTGCAGTATCTTCCTTGGAATAGGCACCATGTTTGTTTGGATTGGGGTCATCCGCTACATGGGCTACTTTCACAAGTACAATGTAGGAAAATTCCCATTTGAAGCCTCGATGTCAATTCATTGCCAACAGAGTTACGCAATTAAAGCCACACATCTGATACGTGAATGGCACAAGTCTTTGAACGAGTGTTACGTACCCCCTTTCCTGCCAGATCCTCATCCTAACTCTGAGGGCAGCATTTCCAAACGTTATCCGCTTCATCTGCTGCGCCGGAATCATCTACCTAAGTTACTGCTTTTGCGGATGGGTCGTCCTGGGCCCGTATCACGAGAAGGTAAAGCTGCTCGGACCAGCCGATGAAATCGAACGGAAAGCTCAGCTCCCTAACTTTCCTTTTGATCCCCAAAGTTCCGGACCTTGAATACGGTGTCCGAGTGTCTGTTTTCCCTCATCAATGGAGATGACATGTTCCCCACCTTCAAAGGAATGAAACAGAAGAGCACTCTGATTTGGATTTTCAGCAGAGTCTACCTCTATACCTTTGTCTCACTTTTCATCTACATGATCCTCAGTCTGTTCATCACCATCATCACAGACACCTATGACACCATCAAGGTAATCCGTACGGATATTTCCAGTGACTGGGCCAAATGGGAGCTTTTTGTTCTTCAACAATACCATCCATTCTCACAAGCACCCATTTGCAGCAACAGCAGCAGAGCGGGATCCCCACATCCCAACTCCAGCGATTCCTAGCCGAGTGTAAAGATCTCCCAAACTCTGGAGTTTACAGGCTCGACAAGAACAATTGTTTTCAACGCTGCTGCATAAATAAGTAGGTCAAAAACACCTCTAAAAATCACGTGCCTTTTTTGCATAACTTGTTTTGTCTCAGAGTTCAAGTCATGCCTGTTAAATTCATGACGCACATCTCAAATAAGCAACAATTGGGTGAAAAGAATGTAGCTGTCTTTCATGGGATACAGTCATATTTTTGACAGTACTTGCAAGAAAGCCATGGAAAAAGGCCATGACAATAACAATCCCTGGCCCTACCACTAGATGTCACTAAATGTATACCGGTGCTTTTGGGTCATTTTAGGTGCAGAGAGCGTCATGAGAGCTTGACGTCAGAAGAATAGCGCGTTCTTTCACCTTATTGAAGCCTGAAAATGAAGTGGCTGGCACCTTTTTTTCTCTTTGTAAATCAGAACATGCATGGGAGAGATCAGCAGTTTACAAAATAGAAAGTCATTTGTCGAGTTTGCGTAAGAATGAAAGTGCACAAGAAAATAAGATAATGCTTAGAGCAAAGATGTGTGTATAATAATGTAGATCATTCTTGTCACGTAGAAAGGAAGAGATTCCATTCCACTGTCAAATCGGAGATGTTCATGACATGTCACTGTGAATGAAACATTTATGGATCGATCCGAATAAAAGGATTTTATTTTTCCTGGTTTGTTTTGTGACCTTATCAGTAGAAAATTCAAAAGATGTTAAGGTCCTTCCTTAAAGAAGAAAATCATTGCTCATGGCACTTACTAAATGTGCAGTACATGCTTCAATAGTTCAGAAAGACAAATTCCTGGCAAATTTGGGTCCAACAGAGAACGCAGCCTCACTCACCCCCATATGTCCAAAAAAAGAACACTTCAATAGCACATCTTTTACCAATCCAAAACATGTGCATTGGCAAACACAACCGGGCCTTTCAGTATCCAAAGTCAAGTTCAAAATTCCCTTCTTGCTTTCGTTTTGTCATTGAGAGGCACTAGTCTGCCGCTTAACCAGAGGACAACTCTTGGTACGTATTGCTGACATTTCATATGAGGTTTCCCAGATCACTGGAAACCACCACTTGATCTTTTCTGGTCCGTTTTGATCGACCCGGGATGAAGCGGAAAAAATAGGAAACAAATTAGGGAGGTCAGACGGTCGGCATTTTAAAACCTACGAGAAAAAAAACAACAACAAAAACAAGGAGCTATCCCAATACATCAGTCTGGTTTGGACGGCGGCACAACCCGCTGTTCCTCCATCCTGTTTGATTGTGAACGTAAAATGAGACTAAAGAAATCCTCATCTGGGACAGTTGGGCCTCGTGCGGCAGAGGGAGGAGCCGCACACCTTTGGTCATTCAGTCTGGAACCCTGAAGTAAAGACACAGCATCATTGTTAAGGCCAGCCGCGGGTCAAAAAAGTCCACAGCTTTCCCTTTGGAAAAGATAGAAGGAGATAACGTTTCAATTGCGCTGTACAACTTAGCTGTGGAAAGCATTTTCCAATCATTGCTTTCAAATGAGCAGGTCTCAAGCCAGCTAGTAAGCCTTTTGCGCACCTGGCACTTGACTAGCATGTCAAAGAAGACATCGTCCCCCTCCAGCTGGTTAAGGGTGGTCTCGATGCAGCCGTATCGGGAGGGTGTGCGAGCCGGGTCGGCGCTGGAACTGGGGGCTGCCAGAGGAAAAGCGGACCAAGGAATGCCAGCGCCACTTTCACACACTATAGTACGGTCCGTCTCTTCTGTGGGCAGC
Organism: Syngnathus leptorhynchus; assembly: GCF_054491065.1. Lineage (NCBI taxonomy): Eukaryota > Metazoa > Chordata > Actinopteri > Syngnathiformes > Syngnathidae > Syngnathus > Syngnathus leptorhynchus. The sequence continues at coordinate 10,796,990 of NC_141207.1, forward strand.
GCACCTTGCCAACGGTCTTGCTTTTGGCCGGAGGTGGAGGGTGTACTGGGCCGGTCGCAGGTGCTGAGTCTCAAGCCAGGAAAATGGTTCAGGCTCACTCGTTGGTCGTCCAGACGACGGGCCTGGGAGCTGGCCAGCAGCTCCAGGAAATGAGCGGGATCCTGCAATGGCGCTTCGCAAGCCAGTACGGCTAGAAAGACAATGGAACGACAGTGACTGAGAATACGGAGGAAATCAAGTCATCCCTCATTTCAACTTGATGATTGATCAAGCGAGCTGGGCTGGGCTGGGCTGGGCTGCGCTGAGGCATGCAGGCTATCCAGCTAGACTTGCCTTCTAGCAACATTTCAGAGGTCAAGGGAAAGTTTCTGTATTCACACCATCATGTGCCAGCCAGGTCGACAGACTCGAGCTGTCATTGACGTGAAGGATAGCTACATGCACAAAGTGGAGGATAGAATGGTGTGAAAACAGACTTACATTTCCTTTCAGCTAGAGGTGGGCTAGATGAGGGAGAGGAAGTGGCAGGCTGATGCCTTGAGCCGTCTAAAAGAGAGCACCTTTGGTCATCCATTCGGTTGCCCTGGAAACGAGAGAGGAGGTCGAAAAAGCCATCCTCCCCGATCGTATCGTGTGATGTCGGCTACAGCAACATTGAAAGGGAAAAGTCAAAGTCTGTCATTTTGGCTTAGAAACACATCCGGTCCTGGAATATCCATACATATGTCACAAAAGCTGCTCCATTCAAAAGTACCTTTGGGTCCAAATGGGCCAGTGAGCCCTCCGACGTGGTTTCATGCTGCTCTTTTGCAAATGTGTGGTTTTTATGCTTCTTGCTTTTTAGTCGCTGGAAGAGGAAGAGCTTAGTGGAAGCCTTGATGGTGTTATTTTTTGAAGTCTTCGAGAGGCTGTCTTCCTCCCAGTTCTGGAAAGAGGTCGAAAAGATGACTTTGGGAATCTTCTTTCAGTGCTGCTATTGATATCTAAACCGCAGGAATATGGTACACAAACCGAGTGCAAGCTTGAATCTCCGGTTTGATGTGGAGCGTCCAGGGCCTCTGTACTGCCTTGCCTCCTTGATGGTGACTTTCTCCCTAAAGCCCACATTCCAACCAAACGTTGAGTACAATTACTTTTGAATGTCTTTCAAACACAATTGTAGGCTGGAACTGTAACCCATCAATGCGTACTTACCCGACATGTTGAGGTAACTCTGGTGGCTTACTGACAGAGGAGTGTTTGTTTTGCTGAAGATGTTGGGATAGATGTTGGACTTCAGACCCACCACTAGCCGGAGGTCTGACAAATTCATCCGTGCAGTCGCCTCACCACTTTGGTCTCCAGTCTAAAGGAATAAATCCAGCCGTTATCTTTAGGATTATCATGATCTCGATGGACAGACAGTAAGAGCGGGTCAATCTCAAAGAGCAGGCGCTGTTCCTTCTTTGACCGCTAGATGGCAATGTTGACTGAGCGGGAGGAAGGAAGTAGTAAACAGTCGTCGCTCACTCACCTCTTTGGCAATTTCCAGATGTTTTTCAGCAAAGTGCATAGCTTGCTCGTGGTTCCCCAGGGCGGTGTGGGCATTTCCTAAACTCCAGTATGCCCGTCCTTCACCAATCCTGAAGAAGAACAAAGAGCAAAGCAGCTTGACAATGGGACGGACGGACTGTTCTGAGAATGTGAATGACAACATTCAGTCCCAGCGAAGGTAAAAAGGTTCTTGGCTTCAGCTCATTTGGCTTGGAATGAGGGGACAAAGGAATTGCCTGTACCTGTCGTTGAGGTCCTGAGCAATGAGCAAATGTTTGAGGTGATAATCAATGGCTCTCTCATAGTCCTGAAGGAGTGTGTAGGTGTTGCCCAGACTGTAACAGGCTTGGGCCTCCACCGCCTTGTCCTTCAAAAGCCTGGCCAGCTGCAGAGTCCTCCTTAAGGAAAAGCAGAAAGAATGTCTTGGCTGGCTGGCTGGCTGGCTGGCTGGAGGAGGGATATTCCATTTGTTTGGTTTTTTTCCTCTCCATCTTATTCCTTTGTCAGGTCTTTCTCTTTAAGGACTCATTTCACAGAGAGCAGAGCGAAAGGGGTTTTCCAGAACGTTGTAACATTATTGTCAGTGATTGTTATGGCTCTATTTCCTCGATGCACTCATCAGCAATATCATTTCCATTTCCGAAGCTACTCAAACAGCACAAGACACTTTGATCATTATGAGACTTACTTATAATGACCGGCCGCCACTTCAAATTGGCTAAGGAATATATGAGCATTGCCGAGGTTACAGTGCGCCCTCCTTTCAGCGGACTTGTCCCCAAATTCTTTGGCAATAAGAAGGCGCTGGCAAAGCAAAAACAAAAATTGAAGGCTTAATATTACGCAAATCAAATGACTTTTCACGGTTAAGGCAGCCGCCTCGTCCCTTAACGGGCAAAGGCGACATTTGGCGATTGGTTTCGTTCACCTTTTCATGAGCTGCGACTGCAGTTTCAAAGTCGCCCAGCAGATAATAGGTATTGCCAAGGTTCCCGTAGGTGCGACCCTGGGCCGCGTGATCTCCCAACTCCTTCACCAAGCACAGGTTTGCCCTGAAATTACAGCCAACAATATGGCTATTGCTCCTCTTTTTATGCACACAGTGGCTTCTTTTTTAGCTTGGGGATAGGAACGACCCAATTTAGTGGGATCATAATCGGATGGATTCACATGCAAAAACATCGATACCGTGATGAAAAAGGTCACACCATTTGTACTTGGCACTTTGACACCATGCGCTGCTCGGTGCTCTGAGTCACGGAATATGGGGGGAATCAAGTTGAGAAAGACTCACTCATAGTACTGTGAAGCTTTCCTCAGGGCCATCCTGGCTTCCTCTGGAAACTCTCCTGGCTCGGTCCCCGACCAGCAGATGCTTTTACCCTTGGCGTGGTAGACGTTCCCAAAATTATACAGCGCTCGGGCCTGCCCGACCTACAGCGCGAGGCACTGTTGTTATAAAAATACACTCAGCACAGCACAGCACAGCACAGCACAGCACAGCACAGCACAGCACAGCACAGCACAGCACAGCACAGCACAGCACAGCACAATTTGAGCTCTCAATATAGTCGAGAACCAAAGTGGCTGCTGGCTGGCTGGCTGGCTGGCTGGCTGGCTGGCTGGCTGGGGCATCACTGAAAACAGTCATCATCTGATTCATTTTTACAACCCCGTAAGAAAACAAATACATCGTGCACATCTCGAGTCACGCCTTCATGATGAAATGTGATTTGATGCCTAGAAGGGTGGCTTAAGTACAACCATATGAAATGCAAGCAAGCACCAAAACCAAGGCCAGTGTGTCCACAAGTGCACGGAGGCGCGCGCGGACGCATCTGGGACGGATCAAGGGTGGATACGGGGATTATGGTCAGATGTGCGCTTTGGGCTCAAACACAGATAGGGCAAGTCTCGGGAGAAGCTGGATGAGATGTACAACACTGGAGGCGCAAGCGAGCCACAAATGAAAGTTGTTTCTGTTTCTTGTGTTTGCACCTGTCTGACTGAAGAGATGCAGATATAACGCTCGACATTTGAATCACATCTGCAGGCTCAGCCATAAACAGGAATTGGGAGTAGACTCCAATGGTGACCCACCTTGTCACACATGGCTCTGGCGATGTCTAAATGTCTTTGGCAGCAAACCACGGCTTCATTATAGCGCCCTAGAAGCTTTAATGTGTTCCCGAGGTTGCCGCTGGCTTTGGCCTCGCCGACTTCATCGCCGATCGTCCTAAAAGATCAACAAGGCAACTGCCGTGCTTAGAATTGGCTTTTTGCTTGAAAGATGATGGCTCAACGCCGTCCTACCTGGTAAGCGTGAGATCGTGCCGATGGTACTCCAAGGCTTTGTTATACTCCTGCAAGTGAAAGTAAGCGTTGCCCAGCTGGCTGTAGATGGCGCTGAGGATTTGGAGGTCCTCCGTTCCAACCTGGATGGCAGACTCAAAGAAGGACACGCCGGCACGATAATTGGCCGCCTTACAGAGCCTTTCGCCTTCCAAGGCCAGCTCCAGACACGAGGGCTCCATCCTGCGCAAAAAGATGGTTGTGAAAAGATTGAAAGGCCAATCTCCTTGGACATCTTTGATTCATACAGTCAATTAGTATATAGAAGGATGTAAAATAGAAAGAAAATAAAGCAGAAAACGACCCTTTAAGGTTGAGGTGTTTGAACATACAAGTTTGTCAACCATTTCCCAAATGTTCATCGGCGGGAACAAACAAAAAAATCCCCCAATACTGTAGTAAACATTAAGTCCCTTGGAGAACAACACTATTGATCCCACAAATGGACTGGTTTCATCAGCCAAACAGGAATGAATCATGGGGAAAGAACAAGCCAAGCTTTTGGGGGATGAAAGTACAAATGCATTGGAACTTGTCCGTACTGTAAATGTGACATGGAGAGATTTCTTAAAGACAAAGTGTATCGCAGGTAAAACAACTAAAAAAAAAGCTCCCCAAAGGCGGAACTTTTCAGTGTCATTCAATTCCGAGAAACACCAAATCATCAAACCAATGTATGATTCATTTGACTCGCATCCTTTCATTCAAAAGCAATTTTCCAGTTCAACTTGGCACCCCCAATTTGCATTCATTAACATGCAGACATCGACATATCCATCCATCCATCCATCCATCCATCCATCCATCCATCCATCCATCCATCCATCCATCCATCCATCCAAAAACCAAGCAAACGTGCATGCTACATAAATTGTCCTTAGGCGTGATTGTCCAAATGTAGATGGATGGTCAATTTGACCACAATATCCCAAAACACAACCAACCAGCCAGCCAGGTGATGGGAAAATGTCACCAATTGAAGAATGGCAGCAGACAAGCCCTTTTCAAATCTTCATCTATGTCAACGTAGAAGCTCCATTCAGGTCAACAAAGGTTGATGCAGAGTTCATAACTCAGTTGAGTGAGGACATACGTACCTGTTGCTGCTGCTGCTTCTTCCCAATGGAAAGCACTTAAGGCAGTCTGACATGAAGGACATTTCAAGCTTGGCTGTCTATGAAGCAAACGGAGCTCTTTCAAAACAACAGCCTTTGCCTTCAATTCCTTCATGTGTCTCCACATAACGCAGTCAGTCCCAATGCCACAGTGTCATAAAGAACAAAAAGGCAGCTTTCCTCAATCAGCGACCAGCGCCAGCCATCCTAAATGGAGGTGCGCTAACCTGCACTAACCTGGGCTAACCGGGGCTAACAGCAAAACAAAAGGACTTACTAATCGGCTCAGGGCAGGGCTCGCGTTGGCTTTCACCCTGCCGACCGGCCGGCCGGTCCTTGCTGTGCTGCAAATTCACACTTGGGCGTTGTTGCTAAGCACAAATGATAAATACCAGAAAGCCTGGCTGCCCGGCCACCCGCCCGGGCGGGCGGCCGGGCGGGCGGGCGGCCACTGAATAGATTGTTGCGCTCATTAGCACGATGCAGCATATCTAAGCCTAACCATTGCTTTGTGTCACTTCCAATTAAGTCAGATCTCTGTGGTAATTATAGCCACTTGAAGTGGCTCCACTCAACCTCAAGGCTATTTGCTCAACACGCCATGAAATCATCATTTAACAGCAGATGTCCTAGGGGTGCTTCCACAGACCTGGATGAGATCAAAAAGAAATGGCCACCACATCTCATCTCTTGTTATCGGTGCTCATTTAAGCAACCGATGCAGAAAAAGCGGGCCGACGTGGGCACAATCTGGAGCTGCACTTTCCATGCCTCCACATTTTAGATGGGTGTCACATGCACGACACTAACTACTTATTGCTTTTGGAAAGAAAGTGTGACATTACGGCTCCAGGAAAACTCAAAGACAAGATTCAAAGTCTGAAATGCATTTGGGGATTAAAACAGGCGAAAGCAAGCCCTGGAAAATAGACAGAATCATCCATTTGTTTCTTTGATGCTGAAGCACAACGTATTCACGCTATACGTATTGTTTCAAGCAAGAAAGCCATTTGGCCAATGACAACAGCACACGCACGCATCGATGCTCGCTCTACTGTTTCGTCGAGGACTGCGAGCACAGAATGGAATTCCTCAAAGGCCGTGCAGGCAACTTGGCCGTGCCGTGGGTTCTGTCTGTGGCTTGACTCAGCTTGTTAACAATAAAAAAAAAAAAAAAAAAGGCTTTCAGATGATGTCAAACATACTTGATCACAATACCACACGCATGGAATAGGATGCATACGCGCACAATAATTGTCAATTGTTTGTCTATGTGAAGCCCTTTGAGACTGCTATACAAATCAACTTGACAATTCTTTCAGATGGATGTACTAGGGACATTTTTGTTTCCATCCATAGGCCTCCGTGGCGCAATAGGGGGTGGGTGCGTGAAAGGGTCAACGTTATCCCAGTCTCAACATGGTGCTTGCCGTGCATATCCAAAGAAAAGTAATCCAGCACTATCCGCCTGGAAGGAAAAGCTTCAGGCATCTCTGATTTAGTGGGTTCATCTGAAGAAGCAAGACAACAATGTTGTTTAACAATAGTATGGATTGCTAGAAAAAAACCATCCATTTGCAAATGATTGTGCTGGCTTGGCAAATTGTTCTGCAATGATGTCAGCCAATGACTGAACTACTTGCAGCCAAAATCTCGAGCCTTCTATTTGTTGTTTGACTCCCCATTGTTGACTGGAATAATTGGGGAGTTCTTTGAAGGGTCAGTGTTCAAGCCAAATCTTTTGTTTGAGAAAACAATAGCTGTCAATCGTTTTGCTCTTCATACTGCAGCTTGTACGTTACGGGGGGGGGGGGGGGGGGGGGAAGGAAAACCCAAATCACGGGCAGCTTTGGAATTGCTCACTTTAAGGAACGTTTTCATGACGCTGGAGTGCCAACACCGTATCATTTACTCGAATCTCTCTGGGCAGACACACGATGACTCTTTTTGTTTTGTTTTTCACACATGTAAAACAGAAAAATGACTCAGCCGGAGTTGATGACTTAGTGATGAGGAGCTGAACAATGACGTCGGATATTGAGTCACGCTCGTATGAATACGTCATTACGTTTCCCGTTTAACTGTCATTCAGAGTTCACATTGAAATGATTCACACACAAAAAAAAAGAAGTAACACTTGGAATAAATCTAAGCGCGTCTCACGGGGGCATGGAACCGAGAGGAAAACTTTTGAAAGTGTTTCAATGTAAGTCAACACCCGTTAGTAAATGTGCCTCATGCACCATATTCGCAGCGTTGACCTACCTATTTTGTTGTAGTCCTCAAGCGTCGTATTTTCCCAGGTGTTTACAGCAGCAGCGAGCGTCTGTCTATCTGGAAGAAGTTTGACGAGACTCCTCGGGAAGCAGAAGTTTGGAAGGACACTCCTCCCTCTCTCTCTCTCTCCCCCTCCCTCCCCAAATCTGCTTCTCATTCGGAAACTCGCTCGCTGCTTTCATGGACCATCGGAAATGTCGAATCTTGACACGTGGGTTTCGTTCAAGAAAAACAAGGTCACATGGAAATAAAAGTCGTGTTGATGACGCCATAACGTGTGCCAGATTTGTAGAATGAAGAAAAGAAACACCCTAACTCCACAATTGTCGCCTGTAATAAAAGAGACAGATCTCTGCCGCCCCCTGCCGCACAGTAAGTGCATGCTACATGGAATGTCAGAAGAGTCCGAGTTTCAGAGTATATAGTCATACAGTACTCACGCAACATTCCGGGAATTTTCACATCTGGAAAATTTCCTTGGGAATTTGTGGAAATCTGTAAGGATTCAAAGGGAAATATGATATATATTCCATATCTTATTCGTGTTCATACTTGATGCATTTTTCTTTTCCAACGCACTGGTGCCAAAAGTCACAATTCAAACTTTAATTGCTCACGTACTTCAAATTCCAACCAGCGAAATCTCCCTACATTTGAATTTAGTTTGGGTACATGAGAGCTGTTTATTTGTCCATGGAAATACGGTCGCTCCCTCTTATTGGTACGAGCTGTTTGCGCAGACAAGTCACGCACGTCACAGAGCGGAGCGGAGTATTTACTCTGTCAGCCATCCTTGACCAAATACACAGCGCACAGACAAACGGCCTTCTAAACGGTAGTGTATCGTGCAGGACCAGGGCAAGAACGGAAAGGCGACGGACCGCTCGGGAAGTCGGACAGGAATGTTGGTTTGTGGGACGGTGAACCTTCCGTCAAGGCCTGCCGTCTCTTGCGCTCCTGCCGTCTCTTGCGCTCCTGCCTCTTATAGTGAAAGTCCAATGGTGGCCGTAAAGCCACAATGCCGCCCAGCTCCTCAGAGGATGAGAGATCTTCGTCAGATTCGCTGGAAGATGAGCTGAAGGTGATTGGAGGATGATTCGTTGAAGGACTGGGGAGAATGTGTGTGGGCTCAAATGGTGTAGGTTGAGGGTCAGGGAGCAATGCGGGAGGATCAGGGAGCCGCGTGGGCTCAAATGGTGTCGCTTGACGATCAGGGAGCAATGTGGGGTCCCAACGAGCAGGCTGCTGTTCTTTTCCTGGCTGATGGGACGGAGGTAGCGTTGGGATGTCGGGCTGTAACGGGAGGTCGTGACCTTGTGGCTGTAGCGGGCCGAGGACGTCCACCTTCTGAGGAAGGGACAAACCAGCTCACAGATTCACGTCCAATTCACACTCCAAATTTGTCATCAATGACTAGAACTAGAATTTCGCAGGAAGGTGTGACTTCCTTCGAGTGTCATGTAGAAAACAAGGAGGAAAAGTGGCATATGTGTCCGTACCTGTGTTTTGAACATCTGGCAGGACACTTGAATGTCTGGATGAGCATGCATGTCTCCATGTACCGATGCTGTACAAAAGCCTGCAGTCTAAGGGGCAAAGCAGAACACGAGCGCTAGTCCGTTCATAGACACCACTTAAAAGGGATCCAGCACCCGCCCGCCTTGACCCTGAACAGCACGAGGGGTGTTGAAAATGGATTGACAGAAAGTACACAGATTCCCACCCATCCAAATCTTTTTCCAGATGTAGAGGTGAATAGTGCCCAAAAGTGGCCACGTGTGGCCAGTCCCCGAGTACTTGCAAAACAGTGTTCACGTCTCTGAGTATGGCGGCCCAGCTTGTTTACTTTCCTGTCGTCTAGGGCACCGGAAGGACGTGGAGTTGCACAAATAGATTTTTCAAATATTTGTGGACTGGTTACAAACCTCAGTGTCTGAGGCAGGAGTCGACCGCTGGCAGTTGCCTTTTTCTGTCACTCCCTCCGGACATTCGTGGACTGTAAATTCCACAAATCGCACTTTCACTGGCATTGTCTGAAACACAGAGAGGAAAAAATGTGCAGGACTGACGGCGTGCAAGTCGTTTTGCGTCCGCCACAGAGGTCAACATTTGCTGCGTGTTTCTCTGCCACGCACTTGTTCGGCAGCTCTGGTGATCCGCTTGACTCCGAGGCCGGCGGCCAGAGTGGACTGACTCTTATAGGAGGCCAGCGCCACCTGAACAGCCAGCACGGCTTGTTGGCTGTCAACGGGAAGTAGGATGGGGCAGGTCGGACATGTCTGTTGCAGCTTTTCCGCGGGGTCTGAATGGAAACGTGCACGAGGTACTTCATTCAAATCAGTTGTGAGTGAAGAAGAAATAATAGCTCACCTGGCACGAGCGTGCAGTCGTAACTGTACAGGTAGGAGTAGCCTTCAGATGTGTGGAGGATGGTGGTGTTGCAGTTACCGGAGATTTGCTGGAAAGGGAAAGGCAAAAAGATCTTTGACCGCTTCTTGGAACAATTCCACTGCTTCTTACCGTTTCCATGAAGGGTCTGACGTCACAGCGTTTCCACGGTTTTGCACTACCGATGTAACACTTGGTTTCCAGGACATCCAGGTCAAGGTAATACACATGACCTGCTGGGCCCTGACAAGCACAAGTCAATCAGAATGTATTCTATGTTATGAATGATTAACCAGAAGGACAGTGCACCTTTCACCTACACTATGTTGGTATTTCTATTTGGTCAGAGCATCCATTTGATATCTTTCCCCGATGGATATTTAGTACAACCAAACAAAGAGTTAAGTATTGCAAAAAACACAAGTCCCTCTTCTTTTCAGCGACTCACTCACTCACCTGAGCATGGAGGTGGACATTGGAAATGCGATTTAGGGCAAACTTATAGCCATTAGCGCGATCCTCGTTGATGTAGGTGAGAGCCAGACGAGACAGCTTCTCCACAGCTTTGTCGTTGCAAGGAACTGGAGCAAGTTCACTGGGAACCGCTGCTGACCCCTCCACCTTTACACACAGCATCGGAAGAAAAAGCAGAGCTAACGGCAGTAATGATGGAAAGATGGATTTAGACATGGTGCCGGAGGATCCTGCTGGAGCACTGGGTCCGGTGAAACTGAAGTTTGGTCCTTTCTGTTTGTTTGTCTGGCTGGGTGGCGTGTTGACTTTTGGAATCAAAATAGGGAGGGAGGGAGCGAGGGAGGGAGGGACGGAGGGTAGGGAGGGAGGGACGGACGGAGGGAGGGAGGAACGGAGGGACGAAGGAAGGAAGGAAGGAAGGAAGGAAGGAAGGAAGGAAGGAAGGAAGGAAGGAAGGAAGGAAGGAAGGAAGGAAGGAAGGAAGGAAGGAAGGGATGTTGAAATCAAGCCAAGGACAAAGCTGAGTTAAATTTGTGAATGAACCCTGTTATTTGAACATTGGCCATAGAAACATAGCATTTGGTTTTCAATTTCTAAAAAAAAAAGGAAGAAGAGGAAAGAAAGTACGTCATTCGGTTTTATTTGGAAACTCAGTCACCGAATTGCAGTGAGTGCGTACTACCAGTAGAGGTCCCTGTTGCTTGTTCTTCCCACACAAGTACGAGCAAGCGTCCCTATAATCTGGGACGCATTTGGATGGTGCACACACACTTGCATGCAGCAGTCTTTTTCAGTAGTGTTGCAGCACAGTCAGTTGGTTGGGGGAGAGAGATAAGAAGGAGGGAGCCCTGCTCAACCAGCACAATGCCAGCAGCACTTTGATGTGAGCACACACACACAACGCTTGGCTCTGCTTCACGGTGACGGCACGACAGCGATGCTTGGACTCCTGCTGTTTGCAGAGATGACATGATTGTCATCTCCTCACAATCCTTTCATTGCTTATGCAAGCCATGTTTATCACAATGGCTACAGGACGGATGGCGATCTGTTCAAGCTCAGGCGGGCGCCTGCAGCCTGTCACGCAGGTGCATGAAAGACACTGGGACTTTTTCTTGGCCTGCCTGCCTGCCTGCCTGCCTGCCACAACTTGGCTCTCACAATCAGTAGCAAAAAAGACTCAAGTAGTCAGCCTGCCTCAAAGGGCAGAAGCTGGCTCGAGGCAGTGGACAAGTTCACCTATCTGGGCAGTAGCCCCTCTCACCAACGGCAAACATCAACGACAGGATCGCCGAGGCCAGCGTTGCTTTTGCGGGAATGTGTGGGAGCCAAGGGGACTGACTCTCCAACAACAAACGTTAGCAGACATAGACAAACAATGACTCCTTCTATATGTTCGGATGAAAGGAGCACAATTGTGCCAACCCAAGCCATTAATAGCATGAGAATTTCTAACGATGATTTCTTTCATTCATATCTCATGATGTGAATATTCTTTCAACCTTTGGCACTGAGGTCAAACATCCCTGGAGTCCTCATTATACTCTGTTCCGTTGTAAAAGGAGAATCATTCATGGAATAATATGTGCATATGCGGATTTGAACCCCTGTAGCTTCGAGCTGAGCTCCCTTCAGAATGGAGAATAGAGAGCAGAAGAGCAGCAAGTTTGCTCAGCGGATGTCTTTGCAGGTGAAAAATAAGGAACCAAAGGAAGACAATACAAGCACAGGCCCCTCTGTTCTACAACAACTAAATATAGATTTGAGAGAAGAAAGAACAATGGTAGGCAGGAAAGCTCGCTAGGGGCTTGCTTGCGCTGCAAGAAAAAATGAAAAAGGCGGAAGGACCGCAAGGGAAGACGAGAGGAATGGAAATGACGCAAAGATCGTCTGACCTTTGACCATTCGTTAAGAATACATTGACGAGGTGGCAAATATTGAGACGGATAAAAAGGGGCGGGATTCTGCTCCTTCTTTCTTATTCCCCAAATGCAATATTCCTCAATAGTGGAGGCTCATGGAGCCTGCATTCAAAGGAAACCTTTTGACTTGACATCCCCTTTAGGCCAGATTTGGGGGGGTTCTCTTCTTATTCCACAAATGCAATATTAATGACAATGCTGTGTCTAGAATAGTGGAGGTGCACAGAAAATATTGTTGGAAAGAGACCTTTGGACTCGACAGCCCTTTAAGCCGCTTTTGTTCAAATGTCTGCTAGTCTCTCCAGCCAGTACTGTAGTGTCATATTTCTTTGACCATGCTGCTTCTGACTGCTGCTCAATAATTGATCAGCCTGCAGAGAGTTCTGTGTGGGACTCGAGAGGTGAAGCCAAGCGGTGACATGAAAAGAGAGGCAGACTGAGACAAAGCTCCTCTCCTCTTGTCTTCACCAGTAATGATGCCCCAAAAGAAAAATGGAGAGCGCGGTCAGAAACAAGGCTGTTAATTATTTATCTGGGGACTTTCTGGAGAAAGTGTTGATGGACAAAAAGAGCCTGTGATTAGCGGTGAAGACAAAACGCAAGTGCTTCCTTCTCCTCCTGCATCATTGATTTGTTTTGCCCCCCTCGATGAGGTCATGCAGCATGTTGTCATCACAAACACGCCTGAGCAGGCTTTGCTTTAAGTCCTGCAATGACGCACGCACACACGTTCATTCGTCTTCTTGAAAAGCACTGTGAACATGATGCATCGACAGGTCCATATGTCTTCACGTGGTTGAGTCATTATTGTTATCGCCAGACAAAAAATAAAAATGAAATCCAGTTTTGTCCCAGTTAGTTGAAAAAGACAGCTTGATTGACTTTATTGATCAACAGTTCATTACAAGTGTATGGGTTCCAAAAAGATAACATCTACAAACCTACATGTTTGAGGTACACTGAACAGCACACAAAGTATGTATAATACACCCAGCCTTCCACGTTGGCATCATTCTATACAGGAGTGTGCAAAGAGCCATTATAGTACAGTGTTATTGGCAAGGGCACGTGATGCTTGAACGATGGCTAGAGTTGTTGACATGAAAACAACTGTGCTCGGCTCAGACTGATTTGTTTTTCTTTTAAATTAGAAACCAACAAACGGTATCCTTAATAGTTTGACAGTCAACACGAAAGAACACATAGCAACTTGGGAGAAATCATTGAGAAGGCATATCACATCCAGAGAGCATGTTTGAAATTTGAAAAATACTTTGAAATGAACAGGCCAAACGCGAAGAGCCCCTATTAGTGGATATCATCATAAAAAACACCAATTGAGATGATCATGGCCTGCCTGCCTGCCTGCCTGCCAAGACCCTGAGGCATTGTGCTCCTGAGGTCATTCATACCCTTGAGGATTGACAACCTGATTGAATGACATTGAAGAAATGATTTTGGCACCATTTTTGTGTTTTTCCAATGCTCAATGAGCATTTATTTACTTGTGAGCTGTAGGTCATGTTTTTTTTTTTTTTTTTTAATCAGAAGTATTTTATCACATTGCTGGTGGAAGATGGACTGGAAGATTCCCCTACTCCGTACTTTCCATTTTTGCAAGATATATATATATATTTAAAAAAAAGACTAAGCAGTGAAAAACAGCGGTGCTTGACAAAACACAGATTACAGTCATGCAAAAGCAAAACCTATTGAAAATAACAACTTCAAATGTCTTTCTCCCAGAAAATAGGAGAGACTTGCTGCAGCAATTTGAGAGGGTTCCTCAATTGTTAAAGTTAGCCAACAAAGTCTGTGTGGATCTTGTTGCTTTGAGGGGGGGGGGGGGGGGATGGGCCTTGCCCGTATTCTTGGTTGAAAAGTTGAAATGACACAATTGTCAGATGGAAAGGCTTTGGATTTGCCTGCCAGTGGTTGCTTTTCCAAAACAGACCGAACGAACGAACGCACGCACGCACGCAACCATCCATCCATCCACCCATCCATCACTCACAAATGTCCCACGGGAAGAGCTGCGAGTCGAACAATCCGACCCATCCAAAGGTTTCATCATCCACACAAGTATGAAAGTCATTCGATTTGCGCATGTGACATTTGCCGTGTTCAGGTGCTAAAGAAATGAGCGAGCTCCCGTCAAGTGTCGCTATGGCAGCGAAATGGCACGAGACTTTGCCATGGACTGCATTTGACGACCTCATTTGAATATATTAGTCGTATACTGTGGCCTGCCTGTCGCTCTTGTGCATGTTTTGTATGGAATGCGTCTTTCCCATACTCTGGGACATTCAGGGAGTATTTGTGCTGATATGAACAACATTCTTTTGAAGTAAGCCAGCCATTGCATGAAAGTTGTGATCTACTCTTTTCATGATCAAAAGGAGAGAGCAGCAAATGTACCTACGTCAAACATAGCAGCTCATTGTGAAGAACAGTAATCCCAATCACAGTCACCAGTCCATATCATAATATGTACACATTCTTCAATATGAAGAGAAAGACGATGGTCACAGTCTCACTTAACCATGAGACTGTATTCTGTATGTCGTCTCATCGTTTTACACCAGAACCATTTCATGTGCTTTTTGGACCGTTTTTTGGTTGACACCATTGGTTGGACCATTCTTTGTATTTCCCCCTTCGGCTACTTAAGGCGGCCATGTCTGTCCTTGAATCAGACTTCCAAACGGAAATGGGCTTTCATGCAGGTCAGAGCAGATCAGGGCTTGTAAAGAGCAGATCCTTTTTTTAACCACTTGAAGAGCTGCCGAGCCTGCAAATTATCACTTCCATCGAGACGTTAAGTTGAAACAGAAGCTAGAAGAGAAGAGCAGAGTCGGAACCGTGGAATGGATTGGCATGGCATGGCATGTACACGTGCAAAAGTAGAGCACACCGCCCTTACCAGAAACACTGGCCATCAAACAGATTCAGTCGGAGACTGCTCATCCATGTGGCACCTCATTGAGTGAACACTTTTCAGGATTTTCTTCTGATGTCCGGCAAGAGATACCCCGATCCTTTGGAGGTCCCTGACAAAACAAATATCAAGTGTGAGCTTACGTTGTCGCTTTCAGAAATAACTCATCAGCAAGAAGAGCAACTTGCAAGAAGAGCGTCATACAGATTTTTTTGTTTTTCCTATTCTATTCCACGTTTGCAAATACACAGAGAGAAACTGCAAAGAGCAGCAGAAGCAAACATGTGAAATATGAGCATAAGCAATGGATAATAGCGCTGCTGGAACCCAAAGGAGTAATCATTATTTTGAAAATAGAGCCATTCATTTGCACCCCGAGCAGGAAGGGCAGCCCGCCAGCCAGCCAGCCAGCCAGCCTCCCGAGCTGCCAACAAGATGCGCGCTTGCTTGAGGGCCAGACGCAGCAGGAAAGAAAAGAAAAGAAAGACGTACTCGGCGGTGATTTGAGTGACGAGCGGCAAGGAGGTGAAGCCCGATCCCAAGAAGGACTCTCTGTACTGGCTCATCTTCAGTGCAGCCAGCCAGTCCTCCACAGAATTCAAGCGGCTCAGATCTGGAGCGCCGCCGTCTAACAAAGGATGATGGGAAGGGCTGGCGGCCGGCGGCAGAGGAGGAGAGTGGTCAAGGTAGAAGAAAATTCAGCCATTGCAATGCTTTGACATTTGACCCTCACCCTGGCGCAACATTGTTGCTGGCAGCTTTCAGGGAAGCGGGGTTGCGGATCATTTTGTCCAACATATTGACAACGTCCGGGAACTTTGGTCGAGCGTTCCTGTCTTTTTGCCAGCAGTCGAGCATCAGCTGATGGAGAACCGGCGGACAATCCATGGGAGCCGGCAGGCGGAAGTCCTGCTCGATGGCGTTAATCACCTGGGGGACATTTTCACAGTAGCTTAGTGCATCCTCCCAATCATGCAATTTAATGACACCGACTTAGCATTACATACAGTGGCATCGAGAGGAGTCAAAAAATACAACAGCTGCTTCGTGGAGCAAATAGGAAGAAGCTTCATTAAGCCGAGAGGGTCGGTCACGGAAAATCAAAGGACGTGATTAAAATTCAATTGTTCATTACAGTTTCTTTCAACTCGCTCTACGCTATTGAGTGAAGATATTTCCATTTCCATGCTGGTATAGTGTTTGCAGTCACAGAGGAAATGAAATGATTCATCTCCGCCTGCCGTGGTGCTACTGTAGCTTTGAATGGACGCTTCCCGCCGTTTGTGGGGTATCCACAATACAAGCAAGACGTGTACACATTTGCAGCGTAGTCTCCTAGTGAAAACATTGAGCCGGAGAAGCGGCTTTTATCTCCCTCCACCTACTCTGAGGCTCTTTTCAAGCTTTTGAGCTGCCTTTTAAAAAAAAGCACAAGTCAGACTGCTTGAAATTCATCATGTGAAGTTCGAAGCCGGCGTCAAAATACACGGCACGGCTGCAGCGGGAATTTGCGCTCAAGGTGAACTCGGAGTGACCCTGACACATTTCTTAAGCTTTGTGTTACCAAAAAAAAAAAAAAACCCTCACTCCACGCATGGCCGTCAATCAAAGTAGGTCTGTGGATTCATGATTAATTCATGCTCAACACAGCACCTGTGCTAACCCCACTGACAATTTGCAATTCTGTCCCCTCACTTTGGAAATATTTGGCGGCGGCACGAGCTGCACATTTTTTTGGAAGCTTCATGCATACTTAATGGCTAGCACATGCTTTCCTTCCTCATCGTTATGCGCTGCCATTGTTGGCCTCTCTCCTTCTACCGTCTGTGTCGCAGCCGGAGTGTAGCGTTGCATTGTTCCAGATCCGAATGTTGCAACTTACATCTTGGTTACTCATATCCCAGTAAGGCCTTTCGCCATAGGACATCACCTCCCAGGTGACGATCCCGTAGCTCCAAACATCTGAAGCCGATGTGAACTTTCTATAGGCGATTGCCTCTGGGGCAGTCCACCGCACCGGGATCTTCCCACCCTGAAAAGTGCCATGCAGGTCAAGTCTCAGAGCAACACACAGCACGTCTAACGCTCATCAATGTAGACTGGGTGGAAGCGTGCGAGCGTGCGTGCGTGCTTGCGCACGCTCACCAGTGAGCTCGTATATGTGGGATCCGAAGTGTCTTCCTCCAGGTAACGAGACAAGCCAAAGTCAGACACCTTACACACCAGGTTGCTGTTGACCAGGATGTTCCGAGCCGCCAGGTCTCTGTGAACGTAACTCATCTCGGCCAGGTACCTGCGAACGAACGAGCCGCGGGATTGATTAGGAATCTCCCGCTCGCTGTAAAAGTGTCACGGGATTTGGGGCGTTTCCCTTTGCCTGAAATAGGGACCCGACACTACTGATTACGGATTACGAAACTGCCTGTTTGATTTTGCTGGTGTGTGTGTGCGTGTGTGCACAACAAATGAGCACAATGTCAATTGTCTATCGCAGAAATACTGAAATGCTTGTGTGTGTGTGTGTGTGTGTGTGTGTGTGTGTGTGTGTGTGTGTGTGTGTGTGTGTGTGTGTGTGTGTGTGTGTGTGTGTGTGTGTGTGTGTGTGTGTGTGTGTGTGTGTGTGTGTGTGTGTGTGTGTGTGTGTGTGTGTGTGTGTGTGCGCGCGCGCGCGCTTACCTCATTCCAGAAGCGATGCCTCTCAGCATACCAACCAGCTGGATGACTGGGAATTGGCCGTCATTTTGCTGCAAGAGCATGAAGCGAGACACGACTGACAGGTGGAAACATTCAGCGTGCCTAACAAGTAGGTTTCAGCCAAAGTCAGCAAGCAGGTTGCTGCAAAAATAGCAATCGCTTGCAACAACATGTTAGCATTATATCCATAGCAGGATGCGTCCGCTTAAACATTTGTTTCCGATTGAATCGCTACACCACTTTGTGCTGCATTTGCCATCAAGAACAAGTTTTCATTCATTTCATTGGGATGAGGATGGCCAAGTTAGAATACGAGTCGGATATGTTCAAAATTGAAAAGGGAAGAACAAGTGCTCATTCATGACTTGACAGACAACAAACCAAGAGCGACTAAATGACACTGAGACAAAGAACCCACGACGACTCCAAAGAAATCTGGGAATTAAACCCAAAAAAACCTGACGAGACAACGTGAAGCACCTTGACACCTCCCAAAGGCTTGGAGCGTGTGTGTGTGCGTGTGCCAATAGACAAATCCTGAGTCAAAAGAGATCAGTGTGAGGACTGAGCATCAAACAGTTGTCTTGCTGTTTTTAGCAGTGCCTAGAAAGGGGATCAAACGGATGGACGGACGGCCGGATGGACTGATGGCCGGCCAGACAGACGGATGGCGTGCTGGCGGTAAGAACAGAGCAGGAGCTTATTTCTCTCTTTTGTATTTTTCTGGAAAAGCTGCTATGATCTTCCTTGGCCATCTTTGTATTTCTTTGACCCAGAAAATCAATCCAAATAATGCTCCAATGATTCATTCTATTGCATTGACCTCACTCATGATACCCATGCTAATGACAAACAATAAACCTGATTGGCGATGCACCGTGAATAAATGCATGTGACTTACTCTGAGAAATGAGTCAAGAGCTCCATTTTCCATGAATTCTGTGATAATCATGGTGGGCCTGCTCTTGGTGACCACGCCTTCCAGCCTGATGATGTTTGGTTGGTCGAACTGGCCCATGATTGAGGCCTCAGACAGGAAGTCCCGCCGCTGCCTCTCAGAGTAGCCCACCTTCAGCGTTTTAATGGCAACAGGAATTTCTCTTTTGCCCACAGGCTTTAGTCGCCCTTTGTACACCTCTCCAAATTCTCCTGGAAGAGAATAAAGGTTGTTGTTGCTTTTTTTTTTTTAGACGGAGAATACGATAGTTTTGGATTGTGGCCCAATTCTCAAAAGTGGGCTGATATCAAGTGCTGGAATTATTTTGACTTGAATGGCAAAGGAGGATGACCAGTGACAAGTGGCATGATTGCATTTGTCCATACATACAAGCTCCCTGAAAGGATTGAGCTTTTGATTGGAATTTTCTTTGCTTTGTTTGTCACTTTGCTTGCTCTTCTGCCAGCTAAAATACAAAAGTAGAATTTTATGCAGGACATCAAACACAATTTTCCACAGCAGCAGCAGCGACACAACTTCTTATCCTTTGCTTCAGCATAAATGAAAGCCAATTTTTCTCGACTTCAAAGCACAGCAAAATAATTGGAATGGCTTGTTCCCGGCTCCTGCTCACTGACATGTCAAATTGCTTTATTTAGTCTGGTCTTATCTGCCGTTTCAAGTGACAGGCCGTCTCTTGGAATACATCGATTGGGAAGAAGACTGTCTAGCGAGCAGCGGCGGAACTTGCCAATATTGCCGCGTGAACTGAAGAGAGCAAATACGATACTCGGCGACTCCCGTCAACGACCCCGGTTCGGCTCACCCGAACCGATGACTTCCTCTATCTTGACACACGAGGGATCAATTTCCTTGGCAAACTCTCGAACAGCCTCGTTGGGGTCTTCGTAAGTGAAAGGGTCAATGTATATCTTGACCCCCGGTGAACTGTGACCCTCAGACACGGTGGGGAAGGTCACCGTGGGGGTAGGACCGCTAAACACGTCACTTCTCAGCGCTACCTCTAAGGACACAAAGGAGAAGCACAGCTTTACACTTGAGAGAGGAAAAAAAAATTCATCAGATCATCAAACAAATAGCCTGGTGTCTTGTTCTCATATGATATGTGAAGGTGTCATGGCTCCTACCTCCCTCAGCATTGTACTGCTGCAGCTTGTCACCTAAGGCACTTTCTTTCAACTGCCTTCTCCTACAGGAAAAAAGGGTTAAGAATGGACGCAACGTAGGAATGTCAAAGACGATGTGCAAATCTTTTCAGCTGGCAGCCAATGGCGTGCAGCCAATGGCGTGCAGCCAATGGCGTGCAGCCAATGGCGTGCAGCCAATGGCGTGCAGCCAATGGCGTGCAGCCAATGGCGTGCAGCCAATGGCGTGCAGCCAAGTGCATTTGGTTTTCACCTGTTACAAATGATGACGATGGCGACCAGAGAAACGATGCAAATTCCGCCTACTAAGGAGCCTGCAATCAAGGAGAGCTGCTGTCCGAGGTCTGACTTGAACTCATCTGCAAAAACATCCAAAGCATTCAATTGTTGCATATTAATACTGTGAAGAAAGAATGTTGCTCAGGTAAACTGACACATTTGCAGACTGATTTCCAATCTGGCAAAAATGTGCAGGCATGCCCACACCTCCACACCTCCGCAGCACTACAGCAGCTCACCCACACACCCATCCATCCATCCATCCATCCATCCATCCATCCATCCATCCATCCAGCCAAACACACACACACACACACACACACACACACACACACACACACACACACACACACACACACACACACACACACACACACACACACACACACACACACACACACACTTACCATCCGTGAGCGTTTGGAAGAGCATCTCTTTACTGTAGGCTCCGTAGCCGGCCACGGTGCGAGCCCTCACCTGAACCACGTAGCCGGTACCTGGCCTCAGCCCCTCCAGAATCACACCGGAGGTCTGGCTCCAAACTAGCGAACTGTTGGACTCTGACGGTTGAGACTGTGCAGAGGAAGGAAGGGAGGAAGGAAGGACGGAAGGAAGGAAGACAGACAAAATAGTCACCCTTGGTTGAACTTTCCATCCCATGAAAATCAGTCATGTCCTTGATGCTTTGGCACGAGCTACTATGTCCTGGCCCGGAACATATCTCCAAAGAGCAGAGTCTCTGCGTGACAAATTGCTAAATGCTTGTCTTGACGAAGCAGCTTGCCTGCACATGCTAGAGTACAGCTGATAAGTGGGATTCTGAATTTCTGCTTTGGAAACTGATATTCATGGCTTTAAATGGCTCACATAGTAGCACTGCCTTTTACCTCATTCGCACGGAATGTTCATCTTCGATAGCGCTATCGGTGGTTGTTTTCTCATCTTTGGCAACGGTCCTCCAGGAAACACCTCGGTTGTCTATTTAAAAATCCAATTCCAGCCCACTCCACAAATATTGCTGTGGGCCTTTTCTCCAGTTTTATATTTAAGATCGACGTAATTACAAAGAGTCCACGTGGACACGTTGATCTGAAAAAGCTCTGTTTCCATTAGCGCCCATCTTGTTGATAACATATCAGAAGCGAGTGCCCAAGGCGCTAGCTCTCTGCTTCCAGGAAGGCTCACTCTTTTGGTGATGAAAAGATGACAGACATGGTACTGGATGAATACAAAAGGCCGAGAAGATGGAGGGAGGGGAAAAGACAATATCAACAAAATTAGGCTTGGGGATGTAGAATGAGCTCAAAGCAATTTGGGCCCCAATCTCAAATAGGAGAATTGCCAAAAAGAAAAACAACACAGGGAAGCCTTTATTGTTCAATCTTATGATTACACCTGACATCATTGAGCAAAGAATTCCTTCCAAACACACGAGCAATAATAATGAATGGGATACAAATGAAAAGTCTGAACATATGCTTGCCGATATAGGTTTAGCTGTGAAAAAGCAATAATTATACAATTGGAAGTGACCACACAAATTGGGTCTTAATGTGCCACAGAGGGGAGGTGAGGTTGGGCCCCCATCTGGGATGGAAGGTCTGGTACCCAGAGATAAGCAAGAAAAAAAAAATCCTACCACTCTGTGCCATATTACATTTGTGGAATTCAAACCTCCTTATCTACAGGAGTGAAGGCAACGGATGAGGAAGTAAGGAGGAGGGCTTGACCAGGGGGAAATGGGGAAGAGAGAAAAGGAATTGTCATCAATCAATCGAAAAAGAACAAACAGTGAAATGACAAAACGTCAAATGATCATGAAACATTCAACCGTGATTTTGACGTTCGAGCACAAATGTCAAAAGTCCGTTCACTGTCGCGTTGATTCCTTTTGTTTTGCAGTTTTCACAACTAATGTAGCATTCATTCATTCATTCATTCATTTGTATTTTGCTTGAAGCCTAAATGCTCATGATCTTCGGAAGATGGAGGTCACGCCAGCTTTGCTTTCTGCAGTGCATCTTGAACACGTTCAATCACATCCCTTTCAACTTGTGCTCATGAAAGTGAGAAGACAGACATCCACCCATCCAAGCAACTGTGTGTTGAAATGAAATTCAAATCTATGAAGAGAGCCAAAATCAAATGAAATGACTCCATCCATCATCGATCCATCCATCCATCCATCCATCCATCCATCCATCCATCCATCCATCCATCCATCCATCCATCCATCCATCCATCCATCCATCCATCCATCCATCCATCCATCCATCCATCCATCCATCCATCCATCCATCCATCCATCCATTCATCCATTCATCCATCCACGTACATTACAGAGACACTGTATACATTTCAGGGATGCTGAATCTAGGTAGTATGTAAATCACTGCAGTGTAACGTCATCAATGTCAAAGTTATTTGTTTTTCTGTCCATGCCAGTAGAGGGAGGAGTGAACGCTGATTTGTTTCACCAATGAGATGATGGCGAGTTAAGATGAGCGAGCGGTGTCAAGCTGCGTTTGTGTCTTTTATTGACTGGGATGGATTGGCAGGAGTGAGCGCGCTTTGGACAAAGCAGACAGAAAAATCACAGGAACTTTCCAAATATACCTGATCATAGTATCGTATCTCGTAGTCCAGGATGATTCCATTGGGCTGTTCAGGGGGCGGCCACGACAATGAGAAGCTGCGGCATGTTGAGCTCACTTGGTGCATTATGGGGACCACGGAGGGAGCTGTTCAAATGCACACGCACAGTTAGCACACAAGAACGAAAGAAAGGCATTTTTGGATAATTCGGATATGACAATTGATGACTTATTGAGAAAGAATGAGCCTGGGATACTGGAACATTTCAATTGAAATGGACTTCAATAAAGGCTCGATGGGCGAGACAGTCACTTGGCTGACTGTGAGAAGGAGGGTCGGGCCCTCGTCAAAGGCCAGAAAGAGAACAAGAACTAAGAGGAAGGCGGCGGAACAACACAGAGGGAAAGAGACGACAAGCTGAGCTGAACATGTTTTATGAATTAAAAGGCTGCCATCCCTTTCTCACATAATCCACATTGCCCCAGGGTACGATTACAGATGGCCACACACACACACAATGCTTTGGCACTCACCAGCTTGATTGGTTGTAATGTTGATTGACACCTGCTGAGCAGGATGAGGGCTCTTATTGGAAACTCCATTGACTGCCTGTAGAATGGGGTACAACATGATCAAGAACGCTAGTGCATCATTTGCCTTGAAATCAACTCAGCTCACGCACTGCTTGCTGTATTCAGGGCCACGTGTAGTTTGCGACATGGTGACACGAAACAAACCTCGATGTCAAAGACGTATGAGGTGTGGGCCCGCAGCTTGCTGATTTCCACCTTGGTTCCTTTTAAGCCCCTCCGAGCCGGAACGTAGGCCACGCTGTCGTCACACGGCCGGCACGCCCGGCGCTCGCTACTGTGACAGCGCTGGCACACCACGTTGTAGGTCAAGTCTTGGCGATGACCCACGTCACGCGGCGGATGCCACTCCAGTCGCACCCACGTCTGGTTAACCACCGAGACCAAGTTACGAGGACCTGAAGGGACACCTGGAGATTGCGGGGGACCAGATTTTTCTTCCATAAGCACCCATTTATGTGCATGCCTGGCTGGCTGCCTGCCTAGCTGCTTGTACTGCGTGCAGTAGCAACTAAGTATTTGGTTAGGCAAAAAGCATTTGTAATATTAGTTTGAGATGACCTCCATGGTAGCACACAAGCTGCGTGGGGTCTCAATTGTTCCAAATTGTAAAGTCATAGATGAAATGCACGAGCTGTATGTCAGATACGTCCAATGTAGGCCAAATGAGGTGATTTGAACATACAAGTGAAACGATGACGGCAGAATGCGCCATGGTTTCTTCTGGAATTGGGTTTTTTGCAGATTAGCGCTGATTTCAGCAATGAAAGTGAACTGTCCATGAACCCGCTTTGAAATTCCCTAAAAACCACGGAGTGCTATCTAGGTCAGCGAGGACGTTCACATGTGAAGACGGGCCCATTCTTTGTATTGTCTACGGCCTACTTTGGGCTGCAGAATCCCAATATATGCGCGCCCTCATACGTAAGCTGGAGGAGACGCATGCACACTGTGACTGAGACAGACCGAAATGATTCACGTCTCAACCTACTTCCACCGCGTCTCAGCGGAGGCGCGCTAGAGAGGCTGCTCCTCGTCTTGCATAGCAATGCAGCCACACATCCATATCCACTTCAATGAAAAGCCAGTGGACACGCACGTGGCCGCAAGGACATTTTAATCACAGGTGGCCTTATATGTCCCTTAATACATGTATTGATGCCGGTACCGGAGAGGGACTTACTGGTGCACAGGTCGTGCGGCTTGTCCATATCGCCCCGATAGTAGCCATTGCGACAACCACAGAGGGAGGCGGCTTCGACGGCGGAGCGGCTGTTGAGTGGACATTGCTGACATAATCCGGGCCCCTGGGATGATTTAAAGGTGCCCTGCGGACAAGCTGCCAACAAATTGGAAATCAACTAAATTAGCAAACAGCAGTTTGGAAGGGCACATTATTTACAACAGACACAAAAGTCTTTTTTAGGTAGCAACAACACAAGCGTTTGACAGTGCTTTGTATGTGTTCATTCCAAATGTTTTAGCCTTTCACTCGAAATGCATCTATAAATAGTTCAAGACGCAGCGGGGCGCCCCTATTTTTGCATTTTTTCATCATTCGGGAGGGAGGGACGTGTTGAGAGCAAGAAGTAGGTACTTTCTTATTCAGACTGCCACATCTGCAGTCTGTTTCATGATTTGCCATGCCCTCAGAAAATACCAGTGTTGTAACAGAGGATAAGATCAGTGTTGCTTTTGAAGGACTCATGAAAGGCAAATTTGAAGATAAACAAACAAACTATGCTCAAAACGCAGCTTCTCACAACGAGTAAATCACTTGCATGAAACATATGTTGCGATGAAGTCAGTGTGTGCAATATCCGATTGTTTCCAACCCTAACCTGCCAGCAGTACCCTGTTCTGGTTCAATTTGTTTTTGTGGACAATTGCTCACAAAGTGCAGCAATGAAAAAACATCCAGATGGAGAAACGAGACGAGACTCTGGTACTGTTTGGAGCTCTTGCCATGAAATGTTTCCGCAGTAATTGAGCACTTCCAGCCATTGGGGAGAAGCCAAAATGGCACCAAAACGTTTCATCTGGCACCATCGCACACTTCCTCACTCGGTCTGCGGCAATGTGTGGAAGCTCCAACTTTGCAGCGCTGTCATTTATATTGGATGTGCTGTGCCTGCCGTAGATGGTGGCTGTCAAACGTCAGTCCCATTCCCAAATATTCCACACAAACATTTGAAGTCATCCATCTCTTCGACGAATAGACCGACAGGCATCTGGCTCGTCAAGGTCATTTATTCGCCAACAAGTCGGTGTGCGCTGCCGGCGTTGCGTCACCATGGCAACATGTACAGCCACTAGTGGTCTTCACAGACTCTGGCGTCCAACTACGAACGGTCGCGGCAGCCTTTGCTTTTGCTCTTTGTTTCTATTCATTGACCAAACTCTCACATCAAATGGACCACCGCCATGGGAGTGGAAATGCGTGAGAGTGGGCACGATTTTGTTGCGTTCAATCTTTAAAGACGAGCACATTTGCTCTGCTGTCTGTGCCAACCCTCATAGAAAAAGAATATACACGACAGTAACCCGCTCATCAGTGCATTTGAGCAAAACCCTGAGTGAGGAATTACTCCAGGTTTAGTCACGGTGGAACTTTGACCAACTGACTGTTCCGTTCTTCCGCCCGTGACCTGAAAGTGCTTCTTTTACCACTTTGCCTTTTGCTTACTGTCATACCATATCTCTCCTAGTACAGAACTCATTTGCACTTTCCTAATTAGTATGGGATGAAAAAGACTCACTTATCATTTCACCACATGTACAGGAACACACAGAAATGCACACACACAATGGATTAGTCTCGAAAGAAAATAAGAAATGAGGGGAAATACTTGAAGGAGGAAATGGGGAAAGAGGGCAGATAAAAAGCCAGCGCAAATGAGAAACACAAGAGGATGAAGAGTATTTCGGTGCGGTGCGGTGCGGTGCGGTGGGTGACTTCCTTTCGCAAAAAATACATCTGAGAGTCTGTCTGCGCTTGTGATTATATATTCATAAGCAGAAAAACTGGATTTTCGGGAGAGCATTCATATTGAAATGACTCTGCTCCGCTCTGCTCTGCTCTGCTCTGCTCTCCGCCAGCCTCGAGAGGCGCATCACTGATGATGTTTAATGGACCAAGCAGGGACTTAAAAGATAATAGGTGCTAGCGTGCGTTAGCACGTCTGCTTCAAAGCCCGAAGCCTTGGGAGGAAATATCATCTTTGTGAGTTGACATGCTTTCCCTGTCCTTTTTAAAACCACCTTTACCAAGTGAGTCTGCGTGTAGAAAGGCACAAGAAAAGCCCTCCCATTTTTTTTTCCAGGCACATTCCGGACTTGATAAGCTATCAAATCAAAAGAAAGCTTCTTCACCTCTGCACAAGTTGTCATTGTCTGGTTCATAACCCGCTTTACAGCTACAGCTGCCAATGGGGACCATCCACTCGCCATCGCCGTTACAGTAAAGTTTGATGGGCACATCCACTTCCTCTGCATTGGGGATGCAGCTTCCTCGAGCGATGACAAGTGATGTCGATTCTGCTCCGGTCAGCGTCTGCCGCATGAACAATGAAAAGAAAAGACAGGATGTCACCAAAGACAATTCCAAAGAGCAACCGGGTCTGTTCCGTACCTCTGGAAAGTAAGCAAAGTTCTGAACGATGCTGGGACATTTTTTGTAGAAAACTCGGACAGCGAGAAGGGACATACAAGCTCCCAGATCCTGGAAAGCCAAATGGAAGCCTTTTCCTTTGGACAGTGGGCCAAAACTCCGAACCTCTGTGTTCACCTTCATTAACCTGCCGCCAAAATCCACTTGGGAGAAACTCTCATCTGCTGCGATGGTGTCCACCTATTATAGCGGAAAAAGTCGTACCTTGTTAATTGCACGATCAGCATTGTAAGCACCCGCCATGGCTTCCGAAGCCAAGCGTCACTTGGAAAGCCACCGCGGTGTGGTGAACGCTTCCGCCCCTCCGCCGTGGAAAATGTTGGAAATATGTTACCTTGAGAAAGGGGGCGTCGGCCCAATATTCCACCCCTCGGACGGCCTCTGACACGGCCCTGTCTGTTTCCAAATAGTAGAGGTTGAACGTCTCTTTGCAGGAGCCAAGGACGCTGGGGATGGAGGCGCAGTCTCGTACGGTGAAGCGGATTTCCACGTAGATTCTCAGCGCCGCCCTTCTGTCAATGTAGGTGGTGAGGAGCCAGTTGTTCTGGCTGGGCTCAAACACATTGCACACTTGATACGTCCTGATGGTGTTGAGGTTCTCGTCGTAGCCGCTCACCTCCTCCCACTGGGATGGATGGATGGATGGATGGATGGATGGATGGATGGATGGATGGATGGCAAAATGGTAGTGTGTCAAACAAGCAAGCAGGATGGGAGAGGCAAAATGCTTCGCCACTTTACTCAACCTTGCTCTAGATTGAACCGAGTTCTCTTCATCTGCATATTCGGTCTGCGTTGTGCATCTATTAACAGCAACACACAGGGAGGCCGCGATCCAACGTTCGGTACGGGTTTATTATGAATATAGTTTGAAAAAAGAAAACAGCCTCAACGGCCCAGGTCTGAAGTCGAAAACCAAAAAGCGTGTGCGGCTGAGCGCTTTTTCATCTGACCCCACTACATCGCAACGTTTCATGGTTTGAAGATATATTTGTCGTGTCAATGTCGGTATCATTATTGACATGGATGTGTGTTAGGGTTGAATAGATTAGGTTGATCATATTATGTTGGAATGTAATCAGTGGTGATTGACCTAAGCTTGTCCTGTCTTAACAAAGTAGTAGAACAAAGTGCTAAGATCCTTTGCACTGATTGACCAATTGTAGAAGACGCAATCAAAGTTGTTTTGTCTACTCAACATCGTAAAACATCCCCCGCTATGATGTGATCAGAGGCCAGGTGTTTCACCCCCACCTTGGCCACCACACATGTAAATTGTCACCCCCACCCTTCTTTTCTCAATAAATACTCTCTTGCATGGGTGCAGCGGCAGACTTTGTTCGGACAGTGCTGTGTCAACAGCAACGAACAAATTCTCCACTTGCAGAATTTGTTCGGACGTTGTTGTATCTACAATGACGAACAAATTCTCCACGTGCAAGTGTTCAAAGGGCATACTGTCTCCTGTGTTGTTCTTGCACAGTAAGTTAGAGTCGGAACATCTCTAACATTTTGGTGCCGTGACCCGGATCCAACATACCCACTGCTGATCGACGGAGGACGACGTGCTGCATTGTCGACAAGCCAGCGTCCATTAGGAGGACCTGGTAAAGAAAAGACCTGGCAAGTAAATTCTTCGCTGGGCCAGCATCTAAGGTCTGCCTTCGTCGAACAACAGTGGATTGACGGAATCCGGCAGTGCAACGAACCAGGGGACAAGTAAGTTAAAGCCCTAAAAATTGTGTGATTGTGTTGTTGTGAAAGGGGTTGAAAGAAAAAAAAAAGAAAAAAAAAAAAAAAAAGATACGGCTTTGGTTTGTCCGAGCTATGAGATACGGCTTTGGTTTGTCCGAGCTATGAGATACGGCTTTGGTTTGTCCGAGCTATGAGATACGGCTCTGGTTTGTCCGAGCTATGAGATACGGCTTTGGTTTGTCCGAGCTATGAGATACGGCTTTGGTTTGTCCGAGCTATGAAGTTTACGGTTTGGTTTATCCGAGCTATGAGATACGGCTTTGGTTTGTCCGAGCTAAGAAACAGCTGGGGTTCTCGCCCCAGGGGAAGGAACAGGCTAAGAAAAAGAAAAAACAGAGCTTTTTCTTAATTGAAGAAGGGCATAGATTCTTTTTTTTGGTCTGTTTTTCCGAGCTGTTTGCATGAAAGTTGTGTGATTGAGAGTGTGAATGGTAGTATAAATTAAAACAAAAAACAAAAAAAAAGGTCAATTCACTACCTTTGGTTCAGATGCTTACTTAATTTTTTTTTGTAAAGCATGTCCTGTTTGTGTAGGTCAATTCACTACCTTTGGTTCAGATGCTTACTTAATTTTTTTTGTAAAGCATGTCCTGTTTGTGTAAAACATAATCCACAAGGAAACATGAGACCTAAGAGAGGCTCGTTTCCAAAACCATCTTACCCATTCCAAATCATGCACATGGATTTGATTGGACTCACAGAAAAGAACCTGTGATCAAACTCTTTTGGATTAATGTCAACGCAACTGTTAAAGGACGAACGTTGCCGCAAGTGGCCTACACAGAGAGACCAGCTGAAGTGAACTATACATGTTACATCCAAGGAAACAAGACCCACAAATGCATCAACGACGACTGCTCTCCAGGAGGACACTGGATGGGAGCTTTGGATGTCACTGCTAAGTGTCAGGATGAGAGAGCCATTTCAAGTGGTTGTCCGATGCTGCCCGCCAACTGGACAAGTGTCTGCACCAGTGTGGGTGACAGACCACACCTACAGGATACAACATCATCAGCTGACGACAGCACGCAACTCTTCTGCACGTCCAACTCTTCTGCACGTCGACGCAGGACCGTTGTGACCTTTGACTCTCATGATCCTGTCTGGGGATGGTTCTGGACTTGATGACTGCAACACGACGGTTCCAGCAAGGAAGCATATCCACCATCACCAGCGTCCCCGCCCCCAATTCAAATAGAGGCAGAATAATCCTCTTCCCCCTTGGTGGCCAGGTAGTCTACCCTGGCCACTGAAGACGACAACCACACGGCAGACACTTCCAGGTTCTCCCCCGACGAAGCAGTGCTGCAGAGGGGGTGAGAATTGTGCTCACCCTCCAACAGTGGGCGTGCCAAGCCCCCGACGGCTGAACAATCACGAGCAATTTTTGTCTTGACTGTTGTTATTGGTAACATTCTGGTCGCCTAAGGCAGAGGGACCGTGTGAGACTTTTCCTGCATTATAACATCTTGCCGCAGGTTTTTCACTCACACACTAAAATTGATCTACGTAGATTGCAATGATACGCTGTTTCTGTGTGTTTGTTGTTTTGTTTTTTTTGTTTTTTAAATTGTTTTTCTTGACAACATCATATGATAAACAGGAGGGATATGTTAGGGTTGAATAGATTAGGTTGATCATATTATGTTGGAATGTAATCAGTGGTGATTGACCTAAGCTTGTCCTGTCTTAACAAAGTAGTAGAACAAAGTGCTAAGATCCTTTGCACTGATTGACCAATTGTAGAAGACGCAATCAAAGTTGTTTTGTCTACTCAACATCGTAAAACATCCCCCGCTATGATGTGATCAGAGGCCAGGTGTTTCACCCCCACCTTGGCCACCACACATGTAAATTGTCACCCCCACCCTTCTTTTCTCAATAAATACTCTCTTGCATGGGTGCAGCGGCAGACTTTGTTCGGACAGTGCTGTGTCAACAGCAACGAACAATTTCTCCACTTGCAGAATTTGTTCGGACGTTGTTGTATCTACAATGACGAACAAATTCTCCACGTGCAAGTGTTCAAAGGGCATACTGTCTCCTGTGTTGTTCTTGCACAGTAAGTTAGAGTCGGAACATCTCTAACAATGTGTCTTTTGGCACGATTGCAATAGTGTTAATCCTGTTTCATCTCAATGTCGGATCACGTGTATTGAAACTATTGGGCCTTCGTTCGGCACACTCATGCTCACGTATCCATCTGCCAAAGAAAGAAAAAAATGCTCCTACTCCATTGACAGGGAATGATATCCAGCCCAGTTCAGCTGTTGCTGTCCTTGTATCCATCACTGTATCTGGAACACAACACAAAGGGGCATTAGGAATAAATAGAGATATCATCCGAGCAAACATACAAAAAGCCCTTAAAGGGCACTAATATGCGCTCAAGTGACATGAGTTGTCAAGGCCCCAACATCCAACCAACCGTTGGAAGTAAAACTTCACATTGAGAGGCGGCAAACAAGCCGCTTGATTCCTCCTCCTCCTGTTGCTTGTTCATGCTTCTCATGATCTCCCTTCCTCCTCACAGCCTCCCCACGTTCACTCGTCTCTTTTATCCACCCCCTTCACTTTTTTTTTTTTTTTGTCAGAGCTCGCCCAATTACAGCAGAATCCGTGTTTTTATTTATTTATTTTTTGTTCAGCTCTCCTTGGAGAATGAAGGTCATTTGGGAAAATGAAATGCTTGAAATCACTGTTATTCAAACAGTAACAATTGTCATCATCCAATTTGTAGCTTCAGTGCATTCAGCGGTGTCTTGTCAACAAACATTCCACGACAAAAATGCAGCTGCTTTGGTATTCGTTCACTTCTCGCTATTCGCCTCGGCCATTCCTAAGGTCTTTGTTGTTGCTCTACAAAATTCATGGGAGATTGATTCATGGTACAATTAACAGCACACATTTCCTTGTGCAGAATAGGGAAAACTATCATCAGCTTAATTACTTTTGACATATTGTAGGCTGTGCTTGCTTGCAGCCAGTAAGCCAGGCAGCGGGCCGGCCGGCCAGGCAGCCGGCCAGCCGGCCACGCCTCTACAATCCATGCTGCGACACGACGTGAAATGTAAAGCATTTAATCGAGCAGCATCTTTTTACTACGATAGCACTCGGGCTGTTAAAAGCTCGTTGAGGCCTGCGAGCGAGCGAGGAAGCCATCCAACTACAGCTGCCCACCCAATTGTATTGGCAAGTGCTGCTGTAAATTGGAACATCAGATCATGGCATGCTAATTAGCCTTGCATCCCCCAACCAATTACTTTGGATGTACAGGAGATGTGTGTGTGTGTTTCTGGAAGTGTGTTGGCAGAATTGAACAACCTCAATAGATCCATGATGACAAAGCAAAACACGTTAAAAGCCTCACAGATGTTTGTCAAGTGGAGTAAGTGACACAGGGCCGGTGACAAAAGGCTCTGGCAGTCTGTATCCAAGAATGCTTCTCAAATGAGGAGAAAGAGCTCTCAGTGGGATACAGAGCTGTTGAATGAACACACTGTTAATACCTCCCTGGGCCGCCTCAGCCAGACAGTGATGGTCAAACGTGAAGATTCTTCTTTCTAAAAGCAGAAAATGTCATCCTGCTCTTGTATTTGATCAAATGATGTTGTTGTAGCTGCTCCATGTTTAATAACCCACTGCAGAGACAGATGATAAAGATTTGATCCTGGACCCATGCTCTGGTGCCAGCCACATTTTCCACAGCCATCCAACCAGCGCTACGAAAAGAACTCTCAGCCGCATCAGAAGAGTCCATTCAGCACTTTGAAAAGACATTGTATCAGCAGAAAATAAGCATCACTTTCAAACACTGTGGTGAAAACTGCATTTTACAAGCTACTTTGAAGCTTTCGAAGATGAGGAACTCGAGATCCATCCATCCATCCATCCATCCATGGTAGAAGACTTGTGGGCGTGTTGGAGCCTATCCCGGCTGACTTTGCGAGGGAAGCAGGGTCAACCCACCAACATCATGACTTTATTTGGACCCACAATATCATGCCATCGGGCATCTTCTGCATCTCCCTTGACAGCTTCTATCCCGCTATCAATCTGTTGTATCACTGCCATCTTGTACCTTGCTGAGACACAGGGTGGAGACGAGGTGGCACGTGCTCCTCGCACGGTATGAAGCTTGGGCATGCCCACGTGATATAGTGCAGGTTGACATATGGAGGATGGCCATTTTCAAAAAGAACTAAATAAGAAGCCAGAAGAAATAGAAGTTGCCAAAGCAAAGTCCAAATGGAAAAGAAAGCAAAGGCCACGACAAGTTTGTAAAAAGGCAAAACAGCTGCAGAATTGGGCAAAAAATAACAACAGCAACTTGCGTCCTCAAATAGCAGCTTATAAATCAGCATTTGTTGGATTCACAGCACCGCGATATGCAACTTTTTGATACGTATGTATGCTTTCGTGTCAGTATCTTTGGTTTTTATTTTCGTCGTGGCTATGGCTGACACAGTGCTGCTGCTGCTGCTGCTGCTGCTGCTGCTGCTGCTGCTGCTGCTGCACAGACATCATCCGACACTGGTTTTCCTTTCCTTTCCTTTCCTGTAGTTGACACGGGCGTAACATCATCAGTCCAGAATGCCCAAATTGACTAACCTGAATATTTCCTCATGTTGCCAAAGCACAGAAATGACTTTGGTTCAAAAAAATCCAGAGCAAACTCAACCAAATATAGAGCATCACTGGATTGGTTCAAATGTGTTTGAAGAATTTTTCATCGTTTGAATTTTTCATGAATTTCTACGCAGCAACTGTCATCAATTAGTAGAGCGCCATGAAAAAGTTGCGTGAAAATTCACAGCAAAGATGTGAAAATTCATCGTTAAGGAAATATTTTCACACAAGCAGAACTCATTCATCACATCGCAGTTAACATTGGAGGTGTCTTGTTGGGGAACCGAGTCGTGTGTCGAATACAAGACACACATTTTGATTCATGAAGCCCAATATTGCTCTGGGGCTGGCTGATGACAAAACGCAAACAAACAAAGGTACGACTCCAAATGCTGAAGGAGAGGCGACATTTGGAATGAAAGCTTAAGCGTGTTAAGGATCAATCTTGGTAGCCACCACTCGAGCTGTGTGTCTGTCACACTGAGAGCGTGTCGCTACATGAATATAGAAAGAGCATGAGCATGAGCGTGAGCATGAGCATGAGCATGAGCAGGAGCAGGAGCAGGAGCACGAGCAGGAGCAGGAGCACGAGCACGAGCAGGAGCACGAGCAGAAATTGCCCCATTATGGAAAAATCACGCCGAAAGAAAAAGCTGGCTGGCTCAGGGTTAGGAATAGATGACATGAGCTAAAACAACACCACGTATATTCGGGGGAAGGGTGTGTCTCGTCTTTCTCGGTTTGTGATGATTTCTTCCTTTGCAATCTGTAAAAGGCAATCATTGAACAGACAATACAATTCAGAAGAGAACGCTTTGCCAACAACAACAATGTCTCGGGAGATGCGAGAGGACACCCGTTCAGCAACCAGCCAGCGTCTCTCTCTGCTCGCTCGCTCGCTCGGCTGCCAAAGTCCCTTTCCGACAGTCACGCGCAAATCAAGGAATTGAGCATTCAAAGGCAAAGGATCCAAGTTGCAACTTGCTTGGCGTGCATGCTTTGAAATCAATGTCAGCCATTGTGCACATCTGCGCAAAATGAAGGCTCCACCCAAATAAATCCTTTTTAATAAGCAGCCCGGATGCTGCTCCAAATACGTATGGCCTTGTTAAAAAAAGAGGATGAAATAGGCCATTGTGAGTCTAACAATGTGCACAGCTCCTCTTTTGTAGCCCGCGGTATGGAATCAATCATCTTTTTTGTGGCAACGGTGCCAAGTAGCTCATTTCTTCCACCCAAATCTGATCAAATGGAGCCCATTGGATGGATTGCATAGCAAGTGCCACTTTAGCCCTTCCATGTGTTTCTTAGGCAAGCGGAATGGCATAACAAGGCGCCCGCCGTCAGCCACACTGCACCTCTTCCTCTCTGAGCGAAAATAGACGCCAATGCATTTTCATGTGCCCTAATGGGGGCAGAGTCTGTCATTACACACACCATTAGAACACCACCCAGGATTTGGCTCACACTTTTATTTAAGGCAGCGGCAGGAAGATGAGCAAAAACCACAGGCGGCTGCTGCAGGGATGGCTGGAAGAAAGCAGCAATAGATTGTTTTTTTTCTCCTCGCCATTTAACAACTGAAAATGTTGCTCATAAATAATGCTGATATCTTCCGTGATGGGTCTTTGGACAGCAGGCAGGCAGGCAGGCAGGCAGGCAGGCAAGGAACACCCTGCACTGGTCGCCAGCCAATCGCAGGGCACAAACAGACATTCAAACTCAAAATTCACCATTAGACTGTGGGAGGACAAATTATGAGATGACAACTTTTCATCTTGGTCAATTATTTGCTTCCAAATCATCTGAAGGACAGCCAAGAAAAGGAACGTGATTGTTGAAAGCAAAGCTTTGGCCTCAACTAGCAAAAGGCCACCAAAACAGCAAAAGGTGTGACGTTCTTTTGACCTGGTTGTTGCTGCTGAATCAATGGCAGCACTCCAGGCTGCCGCCTCTACTCAATGTTGCCTTCATTACCAACAACCATCCATCATATTCACAATTAATGATTGTCATCTTCAATTGGAAACATGAAGCTTTGGGAATTACATTGTGGGCGGACATGATCAACAGACGTAAGCTATTTTAAATGCCAGTCTTCTCACAAGCATCACATTTTCAATTTCTGTTGTTGTCGTATGCTGCAAGATCACAGAAGCTGCAAGTTACAATCATCCTTTTGAATCTCTCCAATATGAGACAAAGCTGCAGTGCATTCCATGTTAGGCTTTGCTGGTAATTCACTGACTTTCTTTCACTACACTAGAGGGGAAAACACCAGCAACGCCTGCCTGCCTGCCTGCCTGCCTGCCTGCCCGCCCGCCCGCCCGCCCGCCCAGCCTGCCTGCCTGCCTGCCTGCCTGCCTGCCTGCCTGCCTGCCTGCCTGCCTGCCTGCCTGCCTGCCTGCCTGCCTGCCTGCCTGCCTGCCTGCCTGCCTGCCTGCCTGCCTGCCTGCCTGCCTGCCTGCCTGCACTGCAGTTTCACACCAACCTAAGCCAAAGAAATAAACACAGATTTTTTTTTCCCACTCTTATCTTTACAAGGAAATAAATGTTCATAAAGCTCTGTCATTCGATTGTGTCGCTTATGACGGGACCAGCGGGTGCATACAAATTGGAGGGGACAAACATGATGGGAATAAAAGGAACATTCGCTTGCTCGAGTAAAAATTGAACAACACGATGGACTGAAAGTTGCAATTTCACTGCTTTGCTTTACTTTCCAGAATCAAATCAGACACCATCGTTGGTGTATATTGGATTCTAAGCCAATCGCTTGAAGTGTCAGATGAATAGCCGGTAATTGTAAATTGCTGACAGTCGAGACCTACCTTCCAGTGCACACGCTGAAGTGATCAAACCCAGAAGAACGCCCGTAAAAGTGGGCAGCATGACTCCAATGAGTATCCGCCAGTCCTCTGCCATCGTCTCAAACAATATCCCACTCATGCACTGCTGAGGATTCCGCAGGAAGACTCACATCGCCATCGTCAACGAGAGAAACGCTTGCACGGTGCACAGAAGGCTGACGGATGCTGAGGGAGGGAGGGATGGAGGGAGGATGCTCCTCTCCTCTGCTCTCCTCTCCACTCCCCCCCCCCCCTCCTCTCCCACTTGTGTCATTACCGCCTCTCCGACACTTTTGTGACCAATCAGGATAGAAGATGGCGGCTCATTAACCAATCAGCTTCCTTTTGACGCCTGGCCTCCACGCCAAGTCCAATGGACACAGCGACGTCAAGTGGCCAAAGAGAAGAAAAGCAATTCGACTTCTTTCAAATTTTGGAGCGTTCGTAATAATAATAATAATAATAATAATAATAATAATAATAATAATAATAATAATAATAATATATTCTGGCACCCAAACAATGGGTCATAAATTCTGAAACAAATAAATTGTTACATTGTCACATTTTTTGGTTCTTTTATCACAAACAATTTATTTAGGTGGCATTACCTGACACGTTTCGGCGTGTACTTCCGCCTTGATCAGAGTGCGGAAGTACACGCCGAAACATGTCAGGTAATGCCACCGAAAATAAATTTTTGTGAGAAAAGAACCCAAAAGGTGATTGACAAGTGAAACAAAATGAACTTAGTGCAACTAAATAAATTGTTAGTTCTCTTGTTTGTATTTGTCAATAGCAATACAAACTGGTGCAGCTTTTTGATGCAGTTGAAATGCAATGCAATTTAAACTTCAGAAAAGTTTACTTCCACTTGTTTGCTTCTTTTATTTGGTCTCGCAAAGTATATTTGACATTTGACCTTGCTGTGGATCTCCCAACAATTATAAAGAGCTCATTTTAGTCTACCCAGTCACAAGTCTTCATCGTCGATCATCCAAAACTTGGAGCCCGTCCCACCCAGTGTTGTAGTTCTGCTCCATGAAAAATAACCAAGGGAGAGTTTTTGTTTTTGAATTGCTTTGGTGCGCCCTTATGATGTCTGGCATTCCACCCAAAATCCCCTCTTGGGTTGAGTGTGCTCCGTAAAAGTGGCAGAACAATGGGACGCAAAATCAAATCAGGGATTTTAGGAAATTGCTTATCTGTGCTTTGTAAGAGTTTGGATGAGAACGAGAACATTTGCAATCACAACATTTAAGGCAGGTGTTCATCGCTGTGTAGGCCAAGCATTTGTTAAGCCAACAAACATTACAAACTTACTTGACAGGTTTTAAGGGATTCCTTCCCAATATATTATGAACGTAGTATATATATATATATATATATATATATATATATATATATATATATATATATATATATATATATATATATATATATATATATATATATATATATATATATATATATATATATATATATATATCCGTACAATCATGGCTCACCCTGGCGCCAGTCTTGTTTCCATCGGATGCAAACAAGATGCGCATGCGTACATTTATATCTTACACAAATGTTGTTTAGGTACCTAGACACCCTCAACGCGGGATGAAATGAAAAGAATGAAAAGCCTCCAACGCACGGCTGCATTTGTCACTGAGCTCAGTCCCTGGTGACCTCGCAGGATGTCACCCTTCACTCCTCTTTTCTAACTTGTTGGTTTCATTTTCTTCCTCATCCTCTCTCTTTCTTGGAATTCATTGAAGCCAGCTCAACAAATACAATCAAACTACAGTGAAAGCACAAAAAGAAAGAAAGAAAGACTGTCGTTACTGCCCGCCACTCTTCACCAACGTTCTTGAATGTTCCTCTTCCTCCAGCTCCCGTATGATGACGCAGTCCTTCTGTGCACCTCAGAGTCTGGCAGCCGGCAGAGCATCATCGACAAAGAAGTAGCGGGAGAGCCGAGGGGAGCAGCCGCAGGAGGCTCCACGGGCGGCGGCCCCGACACGTGGCCGCCCCTTTGACTTGCTCGGTGTCTTGAGGGTACGCATAAAGTCCCGGTCTGCTTCGAGTACACTGACCGCTCAGGCACGTGCCGCTTCCTGAGCCGCTGATGTCGTCGCCTGGGCAAAACAGGAAAATGCTCATTTTCGTTGGACTCAACAGCGCTGTGTGGGTGTTTGCAACCTATTCCAAACGCGTCTACAAAAAGATGAGCAATATAAGAATTCCACTACTGGATGAGTTCTGCAGCTTGAAGCGGCTTCGCCAGTGATCGGTGCAAAAACGTACTCTTCTACTCACTTGCGTCCTGGAAATCCACATCATTGCCGTCCATGGCATTTTTTAGCCTGTTGCTCATAATTTTGAGTTGCATGATTTGTTGCCGGATGGTCATGTCTGGCTTGGTGATGTCAAGCTCCACCTCTGGATTGTTGATTTGATTAGCCAAGCCGTCCCCCATCACTTCAGGAAGGTATCTTCAGGAAGAAAGAACAATAGGAAGATAGATTGATTTGGGACAAGGAGTGACAAACAATAAGAAATAGACAAAGTGGACACGAACACCACTGCAAGTTTCTTTCCCACCTGGCTTTGGTCATGCCGTTCCAGCATTTCTCCTTGTTGGCGCCACCTGCTGACAACTTAGCGCAAAGCGCGATGGGGAGCTGCAGCCAATACTGTCTCATTCCCCTCAATTGACTGGAGAGATCTGACATCTGACGATGACAGCGTGAGAGATGCAAACATGACAAGGATCCAAATGATTCATTGTAAACACACCTGCATCTCAAGTCTGAGGCCCGCAGTAGGAGAGGCTTTGTATTCGGAAGCAGTCAGAGGGCCGCTCTTCTTTTTCTTTGGCTCGCCAAGCGTTGGACTTCCCGTGCCTGACTCAAGTGGAGTGCCGCACGTTTGGTACACCTATGGTGGGGGCAGGCGCATTTACCCGGATTGGATTTGGTCATTGATTGGCATTGAGAGAGAGCTGAGTCGTGCACGAAAGAATAAAAGTATCAAATTCGCCGCTAGATGTCACCACAGACAGATTCACAATGCTCAAGCCTCACAAATGTGATGACCTAGTCTAGTCGTTAGCCGACGACAGTTCTCTAGGCACATCTTGACAATTCGCAAACACAGACTGAAGATTCAGACTTGCAATTTGTCCACCACGTGCAATAAAAGTGTCTTACTTTGGCTGAAAAGGTGTCAATGTTTTCCTTTAGCAAGCGGACAGCCTCAAAGATCTGAGAGGGGACGGAGGACAGGACCACCTCCAGACCGGGCTCGGTGCTGAAACTCGTTGCCACCTGGATGATGGTGTCTGAAGATGGCATTTGAATTTGTCAATATCCTAGCTAGCGGTGGTACCTTCCTCAATGTTCTTTGCGTGCGTTTGACCTAGAAGATTGTGCCACTCGGGATGCAGATCGGCTTGGTTGGCCAGGCAGCCCTTCATGACGTTGGAGCAGTAGTTGACACAAGGTCTGACGGAGGCCAGGCCACGGCAGTGCGGGCAGTAGACCAGTTTCACCAAGGCCTTCACGCATTCTGGACTCAGAGGAACCTGGGGAGGAATCCTATATATTAGACTGCGTGTCATGGCGTACAACCTCTATACGGAAGTAAAAATCCCGTCTACGACTAGAAAAGTCTTTTAAGCACGTAGAAGATATGGGAGAAAAATTAAATCCCATTTTCAACACGGTCTCTCAATAGCACCGATATTCATCTGGGTTGGTGTGAGCAAGTCCAAAATGTGAAGTGTTTTATACAAGACTCACCTGTGAAACCTTTCTGACAACCTCCTCGCTGATGATCAGCCCTTGGACAAACGACCTGGCTGTGACAAAGGCCCGAATAACCTTTGCTTTCATATCCCGCGGGACATCGCCAAACGGTCGCAAGGTCTCTTGTTGCTTAGCAACACACTCGAAGTAGTCCTCGGACAGGGTGACCTGCGAGGGTGGTGGTGACGGCGGGCGACAGAGCCGTATTACAGCTTTTTGATTCTCTTCTTATGGCTCTTGGGGAAAAAATGATGAACAAAGAGCAATATGGTCGTTAATAAGGACTCACCTCTCTCGGGGTGGAGCTTTTAAAGATGCGTTCCAGAAGGCGCGACCAGAATTCGCTCAAGGTCTCATCCAAGTTAAGAGCTGAGCCGCGGTAGTACTGTTTCAGGTCAGAGTACAAATCGCCGTAGAGTTTGGTATTTTGGGAGTATAGGGCACCCAGAGGAGATAGCGCCTCCTGGAGGGAGCGTTCAGAGCGACCGTGAAGCTCAGTGAAATAGGCTGGGAGGACAAAAAGGGAGAAACACATTCACCATGACGACATGATTGGGAATCATTTGAAGTCCGTGTTTCCCCATTCATTCGGTCCACAATGTATTTCACGCTGCTTGGGGCCCATGTATCTAAAGAGACACAATGAAATTGTCAAGTTCACTCCATTCATTATGTTTTTTCTTGCGATCCAAAGCCGTGAAGGTCGGAAACAGTCGGCTGGCTGGCTGGCTAGCTGGCGGCCCCGGCCGTCACTCACGTCTGCCGTAATGACGCATTTGTCACTTGCAGCATTTCCCCGTCTTCCTGCGCTCATCTGTCTGTCTTTCCCTTTCCTCTCCTCAGTGGGTCAACTGTTCATTAGTGGAACCAGCCCGTGCCCAGGGGGACACCTCCCGTTTGTGTGTGCGTGTGTGTGTGTGTGTGTCTGTGTGTGTGTGTGTGTGTGTGTGTGTGTGTGTGTGTGTGTGTGTGTGTGTGTGTGTGTGTGTGTGTGTGTGTGTGTGTGTGCGTCCTTCAGGATCAGGGCATGGGCTTATCGTGTTTCATTGTGTCTGCCTGACTCTGCCTGGCCTCATTATACGGACTTGACATACACATCCCCCATACCACTGAAGTTGCATCCAGAGCTTGCAGCAAACAAAGTCGCCAAGCTCATGCAGTCAGGAGTTCATTCTGATCACGCGCACGCACACACGCAGGCAGGCACACGTTACGTACTGTCAAAGCTTCTGTAGAGGGCGTTGAAGGCGGCCTGCAGTGACCTGCCGGCCTCTCTGATCAGCACCTCTGTCTCTCGTGCACTTAGAGCCTCCAGGTTCTCCTCCATGCTATTGGTACAACAGGTCGGCCCTTGAGGACAGGTCCTTAGATGTTCACCTGGACAACACCATTTCAGAATGGCTTACAATCCATACGTTTCCATTCATGCTTTTAACCCAAAGGCGGGCGCTTGGATCGCACATGGCCATCTTACTATTCTTTCCATGTACACACACTCATGACATGCATCCAACCTGAATCTGTACACAAAGTCATGCTTTTATTGCAGTTGTCAATGATTCTCTTTTCCAGTGATGACTTTGTACGTATTCCACGGAATCGAGACAGACTGCTGTTGAAAGAGATTTACGATTAATCCGAAGCCACGCTTCTTTTTGGAGCGTGCCTCAATGATGTGGATCGAGGTCAGCAGACACGCAATTTAGAAGATCACGACACAACGGATGGGGGAAAAAAAACCAAAAACATTTCATTGGATATGTGTACACCGACTGTCTGGAGCATTTGTCGTTATGTGCTGAATCTACGGTTACAGCTTTTGATCATAAGAAAGCCCTAGAAAGTCGCAATATCTCAACGTTCGTATTGATATAATATGTCACCTAACGTTTGTGTTGGAAAATAGTTCAGCGCACCAGTGCTAACAGAATGAGGTCAAGGACCGACCATGACGGACGGACTAGCAGGCCAGTGAAATTTACAGACGGCTGCGACAAAGTTGAATTTAGCCATGACATAAGCGTAGTCGAAATAATGCTATAGTGACGGACTCATGATTTCACTTTTCGCTCCACTTGAAATAATGACAAATGATGGACGTTGGGCCCCACCACTGGCAAACTGATTAATAATGGACTGCCAAAATTTACTGACGCAGCTATCGCTCTTTTTTTTGTGTGTTTGTTTTTGTTTGCACCTGTGTTTGTCCACCTCGCTCTTTGTGTCTTCCAATTAGCTTTGCGGTTTTTGTTTGAGAAGAACAAAATATTGAAGCAACTGACTGAGTGATTATTTGATTGCTATGAAAAGAGGCTGGTGTGCCTGTGATTCAGACAGGGAGGTACTTATTCTATATTGGTCTGAAACATTGGCAGACTAAAAATAGCCTTCTCTACCACAGACCAGCCCTGTCTGCTGTGTGTGTGTGTGTGTGTGTGTGTGTGTGTGTGTGTGTGTGTGTGTGTGTGTGTGTGTGTGTGTGTGTGTGTGTGTGTGTGTGTGTGTGTGTGTGTGTGTGCGTGGTGCGCATATACGTGTTGCAATTGCACCAAGCTCACATATAATACGCTCATTTTGGGAGTAGTCAACTGCACTCTCTTCATTTCACTGTGTAAAAACATGCTCCAGACTAGGGAAAAGGCTGACTGCACAAACGTGAGCATTCAAAGGTGGATCCGTCAGTCACAATAGGTCAGAGGTCACGGCAGCTATCTTTGAGCGCTAGATTTAGCATGTACTGGACCCTGCAATGTTTCTGTGTCGACAAAAAAAAGCATTGCACGCATTTAGGTAGTGTTTCAAGTTGGGCAGGTTGTGAACTAGAAACTGCTCACATAGATAGATTAAGTGATCTGGATTAGCAGGAGATTAGACATCAAGCCTTAATCCACCAGCGCTCGAAATGTCCTGGTGATGGCAAGGTGGCAAATCAGATGTGCTCTCTTGCCTCTTTTTGCGTCACTGAGCAATTCAGCCAGCAATTGACTTATTGGTTGGGTGAGGTGCATCAGAGGCTGTCAAGGGGCATCAAATCTCTCGGACAAGAATGGCATTAAGGTCGCCAGAAGAGGGCAGCCGGCTTGAAATTTGATAGCAAAATAGAAGGAAGGAAGGAAGGAAGGAAGGAAGGAAGGAAGGAAGGAAGGAAGGAAGGAAGGAAGGAAGGAAGGAAGGAAGGAAGGAAGGAAGGAAGGAAGGAAGGAAGGAAGGAAGGAAGGAAGGAAGGGTCATATGTGCTCTTTGTTGTGTCTGAATTGAATTTTGGACTTTGGAGGCTCGACAGTGCAGAATGGTCCCAGTGAACAGCGTGAGCGAGCATCTCCGCAAAGGGAATTGAAAGGTTAGTGAAACGGAAAGTAGGCCACTGCGACGCTGGCACAACA
This sequence comes from Syngnathus leptorhynchus, assembly GCF_054491065.1. NCBI lineage: Eukaryota > Metazoa > Chordata > Actinopteri > Syngnathiformes > Syngnathidae > Syngnathus > Syngnathus leptorhynchus. The sequence continues at coordinate 10,840,336 of NC_141207.1, forward strand.
CGGGGGAGCGACCCCACCACGCAAGCAGGAGACGTGGCCTTGCCTTCAAATGGCACTGCGTGACATTTCGATCAATGCCATTCATTCAATCAAGGCAAATGGCACGCCGTCTGAGGGAGTCATCCAATATTGAAGCAGTCAACAATTTATGGATGTTGATTTCTCGGGATAGATTGGATGAAATGTCCAGAAGGAGAGAGGCCACCGACCATTAGCACTATTTGATTTGCAACTGATCACTAAAATGAGCAAATTCAGGCTCTTGATTTGACAGCCTTTTTGCATATATTTGGAAATGGCCATCACATAAGTCATACAAGTTGAAATGACACAGTGCTTTGTGTTTCTTCATCAAAGAGAATTCCAAGAAACAAGCACAATCTAGTGCAATTCTCACCAAGCAGGAAAGAAAAGGGTTTCATTTTCTCGCCGCGGGTCATCTGATCACATGGGTGTGTACTCCTCAGCTAGATCATGCTTTTGTCAATGGAACTTTTGGGCCGGTATTGCCTTTCAAACAGCGCACGTACAAAAACAGAATGAGTCAGGTGAAGGAAGGCTGGCCGGCTGGCTGGCTGGGTGGGTGGCAGGCCGGAAGGCAGGCAGGCAGGCCGGCAGGCAGGCAGGCAGGCCGGCCGGCAGCCGGCCAGCCTGCCGGTCGGCCGGCCGGCTACATTGCGAGGCCGGAATGTGCTTGCAGCCACACGGACAAAGTGGCAGACAGCAGGAAAATGAAAGCTGTGAGCCAATGCCTCCGCTCTGCAACACTGCAATCGCTAAGATCTGGAGCACGCATACCACCTTCAACTCTTATTATTAAGTCAGATAATGAAATGAAAAAGCACCCACTGAGACCTTGAGTGACTCACTTGTTCCCTCTTTTCTGTTCATCCTTCCTTCTTTCTTTGCTCCATCCGACCACGGTTCCAGCTGTATTTGTACGCCTGTCTGTCGTTCAGCATCAAGCACCCACGCACCCACGCACGCAAAGTGCCTCATATCTCGGCACACGAGCGAGACGTATGCGAATGACCTTTTGCGTCATCCCAAGCTGACACACAAGCGCGGCCGGACAGTCTTTTGTCTCTTTATTTCCAGGCTGCCGCCACTGTGCGCCTTTCAAAGACACGCGATTGCTTTCAAGGAAAAAACTTCTCCCGTGGCCGTTCGGGCGGCTTCATCCCAATGTGTGAACTGCGACTCTGGCGTGTGTGTGTGCGTGTGTGTGTCGACTGACGGGCTGAGCAAGCAATTGTCAGTCTGATTGATTACCTGACGTGCAATTGAGTGGATGATTAGAAAATGGAAATGAATGCTTTGAAAGAATGATTGCTGCAGTCCACTGTAAGCACCCCCCTTTTGTTCAGCCTGCCTGCCTGACTTGATGTTCATCCGAGATAAGCATGACTTGGAGTTTTAGGTCATGCCGCAATTACAGATCATCTTTACACACAGGCGCATGTGGGGACATGCACTTGTTTTATAAGATGCAAATGAAAGTCTTTTCGGGTCATTTGCTTTTGCCACCACACATAATCGATTAGTTTACCATAAAAAACATTGATTACGTCTACTTGCAAACCTATCATCATTTTAATGGCAAAAAGCGTGCGTGCGTGCGTGCGTGCGTGCGTGCGTGCGTGCGTGCGTGCGTGCGTGCGTGCGTGCGTGCGTGCGTGCGTGCGTGCGTGCGTGCGTGCGTGCGTGCGTGCGTGCGTGCGTGCGTGCGTGCGTGGCGCAACCCCAAATGGCTTATCAAAGAAAGTGCAAATGGGAGTAGCCATAAAGTGCATCAAGTGTGATCACCTCTAACGATGAGAGGTGCACCTTTCAGAAGAAAATAAGCAAATGAACTTGTGAAATGAGCAGTCAAATCCCAAGCATTTTAAGCGCTCTCTCAGGTATAGGACAAGCGTGTCAAGTGTAGGAAGACAAAGACTTCGTGTTTGTTTGGATTGAATTGTTCTCCTCAACTCACCGGAGGTCTCCGTTTGAGGTACTCCGGCGAGCGTGAAGCCCTTGCCGGTGTAGAACTGGCGCAGGTCGGCGCAGCTTGTGTCCAGGGCAGGGCCGGCTGTTCCGCTCAGACCCAGTGCCGGCAGCAGAGAGAGCACCAGGACAAGCATCCTCCTCCGCCTAATCCAAGAAAATCCGCCAGGGGAAAACTGCATGGCTATTCCTTCACTATAGTGAGCGGGCGGGCGGGCGGGAGAGCGAGCGAGCGATGTCGGGGAATCCACTATTGGATGGAGCTCGGGATCAAGTGGGTCGAGAGAAACACCAAGCCCAAGCCAGCTCCAATTGTGCGGACGAGGCGCTCGCTTGTAGGTGTCAGGTACGGCGGGCGCACCTTCTTTCCTTTCCTCTCCTTTTCTTTTCCTTTCTTTCCTTTCCACTCCCTCCCTCCCTCCTCTCCTTTCCTTCCCTTCGCCGCCGCCGCCGCCTCCTCTTCTTGGGTTGGGGCTGGACTGGAACGGGAGAGATGCCGGAGACAAAGAGAGCGACAGGGAGGAGGGAGGGAGAGAAAGGGGGGGGGCCCTGCAGGATCTCAAAGATGTTCTTGCTTGGAGAACAAAACAAGGAGCCTATACGTGGTGAGAATTAGTGTGACACCATCCCTCCCTGGCTCCCTGGCTCCCTGGCTCCCTGGCTCCCTCCGCACTGTCACTCACGGTTTGCAGATTGCAACCATTGCAGGCAGCGTCCATCTCTCCCCATCCAAATGAGCAAAGCACGACCCCTATTATTAAGGGTCATCAAATCAATTCAACTTCCATCAAAATCCAAACTCTGCACATGTTTTTCCTGTCCTTGTGTGAGTTTTCTCCAGCTACTCTGGCTTCCCTACACAATCCCAAAACAAGCATGCTGGGTTCACAAAAGACTGGCGAAGAATTGTCCACATGTGTGAATAGCTGGGATAGGCTCCATTTAATCCGTGACACTCGTGAGGACACGCAGCAATTCTCCGCTTGTGCAAGCGCAATAATCAAGAGCTTGGAGCTTCTTTTCCTATTCCGTGTTTTAACAGCAGCATTAAATGCAGGACAGGGAAATCACTCACCCACCACCGGGGGATTGGGGACCTTCTCGTGCTGGCTGATGCATGAGCTGTCCGACACTCCTTGGCCGCATCCAACACGCTTGGAGTGGCAGAACCTGGAAAGGTCACTGGAGTGACAATCCTCAAGTTTGAGTGACACCTTGGAAATGGCCAACAATCAATCCTCGCGGAACGACCACGCTGCTACGTATATTGCGTTCACCACCAGATGAGTAAATGCGGACGACAAAATATGGATGCTTTCGAATGATTCCAAAGTGTCCGTATTTTGTGCACGTGATCGGACTTTGTATTTGAAGACAACGGGCTATTGACGAGGCCTGTTTGATAATTTCGACTCAATAAAAGCTTGGACTACAAATCACATTTCGATTGACTATTTTTCCAGGCGGTCATAAAAAGAAAGAAAGAAAAAGAGATGTCATCATCGCTAGTAAATGACACCTTCGCAAAGGTGCCAGCTTTTGGCATGGGAAAATCAAAAAAAGGAGTCATTCAATTCATCAGCCGTCGGATGAATTGGCCACCTTCCTCATGGACAGAAATTCAATCTGAGCTCTGGCGCGTTGGCTCCACTGATACCTGGCTGCTTCGTGTTCACGTGTGAATATTGAGCGCTCGCTGCAAAGACTCAGTGTCGGCTCAGCTTATCATATCAAAGGCGGAAAGACTTCAAATCTATTCTCAATCGGTCCAACTTGACACCTTGCTCCCTCCCACATCATGATCACGCTGACATAATGGGCTTTTGTTTCCAAGTGCGTGCCAGCCAAGCACCCAAGGATGAAGATGTCAAGGAGGGAGGGAGGGAGGTAGGGAAGGAAGCCTGTTGGAACCTGCGTTCAAGTTTGGGAGTCCAAATTTGTCTTTCACAAGCTCATTCATGTGTCATTTTGGGTGGGTGGCAAACCGTCATTCACATGGGAAACATGAGTGACATTTAGATTGTGATAGTGTACGTGTACAGAGGCAGCAAAATGATCCATAATCATCATTGGCTGTTCTAAAACACGCATGCACGCACGCCAGGGAACAATAAATCTTGTAAATAATGAAGCTATGTCTCATTTAATACCTTACCTGCCACTCAAGATAAAATCACTTGGCTACTACCAATAAACATTAACATAATGGCATGAGAGTGAATTATTGGCTGCGGTCCAGGCTGACACAGAAAGAAAAAAAAAAAATCTTATCTTAATAAAGGTGGCTAAGCACTCACTTATTGCAAATATACACATATACATTTAATACGTTCAGAGAAGCCATTTGTATTTTCTTTAGGCAGGCTCACGTCAATGAGGAATAAACAAATCAGCTCAAGTTCAACATTTTATTGATGAAGTCAAAAGATGTGTGGCTTGAATCCAACACTTCAAAAATTTTCAAATGTAGTCAGAAATACATTTCTTCAGTAATAATGCCAGGTTGGATTTCAGGCACCAGCAGCAGCAGCAGCAGCAGCAGCCGTCTCTGGTCAAACATTTCCATTGCTATTAGTATCTCCCAGGATGGATGTTAATGATACCTTTAAGAAGTCAGTCCCCCGTGACAGATGTGCAAAACGTCCTTGAGCTGCTTCCTTTTGAATATATTTGTTAGAGATGTTCCGACTCTAACTTATTGTGCAAGAACCACACGAGACAGTATGCCCTTTTGAACACTTGCACGTGGAGAACTTGTTCGTCATTGTAGATACAACAATGTCCGAACAAATTCTGCAAGTGGAGAGTTTGTTCGTTGCTGTAGACACAGCAATGTCCGAACAAAGTCTGCCGTTGCATTCATGCAAGACAGTATTTATTGAGAGAAGAAGGGTGGGGGTGACAATTTACATGTGTGGTGGCCAAGGTGGGGGTGAAACACCTGGCCTCTGATCACATCATAGCGGGGGATGTTTTACGATGTTGAGTAGACAGAACAACTTTGATTGCGTCTTCTACAATTGGTCAATCAGTGCAAAGGATCTTAGCACTTTGTTAAGACAGGACAAGCTTAGGTTAATTATTACTGATTACATTCCAACATAATATGATCAACCTAATCTATTCAACCCTAACAATATTCATCAGTCTTCAACTTGTCTTGCTGCCTTGCTGCTTTGCACTCTTCGGGGAGAGCTAGCGTTGGCTCTATATTCCCACATGAAGATTCCGTGCCGCCACTTTGAAGGGGGTTGATCACATTTGTCGAGAAGCCTGTAATCCCTCTTATTTACAAAGAAGAGGGCAGCCGTTGAAATCAAGAAAAGATGAGTGCTGTCAAAGAAATGCTATATTTATTTCCTTCCTTCCTTCTATGCTTCTTTCTCGTGCAGAGGGCCAGGAGAAAACAGAAGAAGAAAATGTGCCTCGTATTGAGATTGACAAAAGTAAAAGGTTTGGTTGGACTAGTCGTGCCATTTGTTGGGCAGGGTTGACTACAAGGCCTCTGCCTTCAATCCTTCATCAGCGTTGGCATCTCACAAACACAAACATGATTTCAAATGATTTGTCATAAGGCACTATGAATGTCTCTTCTAATCACATTTCTATCCCGACAAACTATAGCTGTCCTGGATCTTATCAGTGTGTTTAAAAAAAGTGCAATTAATACCTACAGGGGACCTACTATTTATACAAAAACAAATCATCTACATAAAGTCTTGATATAAATATGTAATATATAGATTTGTATTTACACCTCTTGAAAAAACTAGTGCTTTGCCATCTATTCTAGAAGAGTTAAATACAAGTGAGCAGAGAGGTCAGTGCAAGTCAGAGCAAATGCTCAATCAATAGTTCATCTTCCATCATGATGACATTTATCATTGTTGTAAAACTGAGTGGCCCAGCAGGTTTTAAACGCAGGCAGGCAGACAGGCAGCAGGCAGCCAGGCAGCCAGGCAACTGGCAGCCAGGCAGGCAGGGCGCGCTCATTTGGAAGTCTCAGTCATTTTGCGGCTTAACGCCTCTGCAATTGCGACAGCAGCAGCAGCAACGGCACGGCGGCCAAGCTCAAACGTAGCGGTTCCACAGTCGGCGTGCTAACGGCCACCTGATATGTGAAGGCAAGAGAGAAGAGGGGAAGAAGGTTGCCATCAGTCACACCAGAGCATCCATCCATCCATCCTTCCATTTGCCATCACCTACCAGTGGGGGAGAGTCCAGATGAGGAGGAATGCGCTGGGGAGGGGGAAGACCAGCCCTGTCCTCCCTCACCGGACTGTGGCCACTGGCGAAATCATACGTGTCCAGACCTAAGCATACAAGCGTGGATATTGCTGGCATGGAGTCAATGTTCTTTGCAATGGTGTGACGTGTCAAATCAAAAGACAAGCGGGCAGCAGGGACATTTGCTATACTCACAACAGATTAGAGGAAGTACATTATTTGGAACTATTCCTATTCAGTTACATCTGGATTTTACTCTGGCTATACAATTTGCCCAAAAATATTTGTTGAATAAAATCGAATGAAGCCAGCGAGGTTACATTCGTAACAACAGTTGCGGCTCTACGCAGAATGGCCGAGAGGAGAGAAGATGTCATGACATGTACATTAGTGACTAACGGTACACGTCTGAGGATTGAGGAGAGAGTGACGGAGAGAGAGAGAGAGAGAGAGAGAGAGAGAGAGAGAGAGAGAGAGAGAGAGAGAGAGAGAGAGAGAGAGAGAGAGAGAGAGAGGATCGTGCTGATCTGAGTCGAAAAAAATCAATCACGTTTAATCACCGAGATGAGGAAAATGAGAAATGGCCAAATGAAAGCTGAACAGAGGAAAGGACTCTCCTCTCACATCCATAACCTCACACCATTGTGACATGTCATCAAATCGGGGTGGGTGCATCTGATACATCCGAACAAGCGAGGTGGGCACGTTTGAGCTCCGACTGGAGAGAGATGTGCTTCATGCTTCAAGTCTGATTCGAATACATTTGGCAAAGTAAGAATGTCAAATCAATGTGGAAAATACAGATGTGGGGAAAAATCATTCCAAAAAAAAAAAAAAAACCTCACCAGATGCTTCACAGCCATCTTCATCATCACACTCCTCTCCACTGGCCCTTTCCTTTTCTGTTTGTGTTTGCGCACTCCCTCCGTCCTCTTCCTCAGCTTTTCTTGTGGCTTCGTGCGCCCAGCCAAGCTCCGCTAAGAGTTCCTAAACACGCATTAACACGAGTGCATATTTCACAAGTCACAACAGTACTCGAGTGAAAGATCAACATTTATGGAGTACGTTGCCACATTGATTGACTGTGAATGTTTTCAAGAGTGACAACTGATTCCAAGCAAATACGTGTGTATGTACGATCTACTGTTGCTAAAATCATTTTGCTTGCACATAGCACACAAATCTTTCTCATTCTGCTTCAGGTGTGGATGAAGCAACCAACTCCTGCCTTCCCAGGCAAAGACGAGGTACAATCACGTACGTGGGTCGGCTGATAGACAATTCATATTTCACTCTTTGTCATATTTAGTCATGAATAATCATGAATGAATGGCCATCTTCCGTTCAAGGTGACTTTGATGTCGCTTAACGGACAATTGGATGTACGATGGCTTGGCAATGTCTCGAAAGTAAACTGAAAATGTCCATGTGAAAATCGCTAGCTTGACGCTGAATCATGGATGGATGATTGATGAATAAGGACCGGGAATCCTGTCATCCCATTAGCAAGCCGTCAAAAGCTTTGACAATCTGCTGTAATTGCCCAATGAATGTATTAGTGAACGTCATTCTCCACTTGCATTGCATGAAGAAGCAGCTACACTCCGCTGACACGTGATTGAAAGCCAAACGAGGGTCAATACACATGACACAAATTTGGCCTTCCAAGGTTGACGGGCCGCCATAAAAGCATTTGTCGTGCGGTGCGATCCACAGTTTGTAATGATGGGGTATGCTGCAGCAGGGAGGGCTCTTGTGTGTACCTGTGTCAAGCGCTCCAGTGTGTGTTTTGCCGCCCGTAAGACAGGATCCGTATTACGGACGCTGATTTCCGGGTTGTGCCTCTGTGCGTTCAAAGTGCTGTCAACCACGCGACCTGCATAACTACAAGATTGATGAGGTAGATGAGGTGACTTGCATTCGTAGAAAAGCGAGCGCCTCAGCCGCTGAAATGTTGACAATGAATGCAGGGAAAATGATTACAATAGACATCTGTTCCAAGGGAGTGTTGCATGCTGGAGATACACCTGAGGGGGGAAACGACAATATGTGGAATGTCGACAGACAGACACACACACACACACTGGCCTGGTGCTCAAAATCAGGATGAGGCTTCTCTCTAGTGGAAGACATTTGCTATTACACAGTCAACCGCGGCAGCACGTACGTTTACCTCTCGACGACGTCTCGGCCGCTCCAACACGTGTGCTGCTCTACCTCCGTTTCGCTTTCGCAAAGCATCTCGGGGAGCTCGGAGAAAAACAGCTGGTATCGCTGAATAGAGCCCTCAAACTCCCTGAAACATGCGCACCTTGTTGTTAGAAAGCAAGTTTGTTTGTTTGTTTGCTTTTTAGGTTGATGCACTTCCAATGGCAGCGAACCTTGACAATTTCTTGAGACTGCGGCTCTTGTCACCTCTCGATCCTTTGAGAGGGAACGACCTACGGAGAGAGAATCACGTGCGCTAGCTTCTCGTGTGATTTCCATTGAATTTGAATCTTGCAATGACATTTACTCGTTCCAAACACAACTCATCTGAGATATTGAGAAGACTTTTAGGCCGTCTCCACCTCTGAGTCTGGAGCTGAAGACTTGGAAAGCCCATTGAGAGAGAGGTCAGGGGCGTCCTCTTTGAGGCTCTTTGCATCATCCGCCCTGGAGTGACGGCTTTGCTGACACGGGAGGTGTTAGGATGTCCGCTCATCATCACGGGAGCGGCTGCGTGTGACCCGCACACCTTCTCGACCTGAGGAGACCAACAAGGATGGAAAAAAGGAGAAGAATCCATTTTGAAATATCTACCTCGCGTGCCGACGCCTGACCCGTGTATTTGCTTCAGCTTACCGGAAATACGCACGAGGCGACTAGAAAGAAAAAAAAGCTGATTTGCGCCTTCAATTCCCAAACTTTGATACAGAGAGCAAGAGTAAAGTGTTCAACAGGTTTGATGTTAGCATTGGCAAAGGCGGAATGGAATGAAGTGCTGTTCACTCTTCTTAGCATGTTTGCGTGCGTGTTTGTTTAGCGCCCAGGAATCTACTCTACTAAATCCACAGTGTTGTGGCCAACGTTGGCCGCATTCTCCATTGCTTCCTGCAACATTGTGTGCGGGCCGGGCGCTGTTTGTGTCTCATGTGTTTGTCCGGAGATTAGCCACAGAAACGTTCTCATCACCAGCAGCATTCTGGGTATGGGTCGTCCTGCCAACCGCGCCCTTTGTCTGATGCCGGATTTGAATTCGCACGCACAAAGACTGAAGGGAAAGAGCACATTCTCTACAGAGGGAATCTGGTTTTAGCCCATCTAGGAGTGGGGCGAGGGAGGGAGGCAGGGAGGCAGGGAGGCAGGGAGGGAGGGAGGGAAGGAGGTTCCAAGTGACAAGCTAAAAGAAGACCACAGTCTTTGAGCTTATTGTGTTTGATTTGAAGACGTGACAAATGTTAACCAAATCCTACGTCTACTTACAACGGCAGTGATGCGTGGACCGTGCAACTGGGCGTGCAGGATGGCGTCGTTGACATGATTCCGGACGGCCAACAGCGCCAGCTCCATGCTGTTGTGGTTGCTGCTGGTCGCTAAAGTCGCAGCTAATCTCTGGAGCGATATGACCAAACTTCTCCAGGGTGCAGCAAGTTCAGATATCCCCACCTAAAATAAAGAAGAAGCCACGATTGACAGCTGATGCTGTTGACTTCGGGCTCCAGAATTTGCTTTGGCAAAATCTCGGGAGCCGAGCGTTGCATCAGGAAAAGTGCATCCGGACAGAAAGGCCTCCACTTACCAGACATCCTCTCATAACGTTAACGCAGAGTCCGGTACAGGGCCTGATCAAAGTCAGCCCTCTGCAATGGGAGCAATACTGCATCCTCACTAAGCCCCGGCCACACTCTCGGGATAAAGTGGCCTTTTCTGTGGCATCCACCACGTCCCCGGCCAATTTGAGCAATCGACTCAGAGTTTGGCCCGCTCGGAGCACACGGGAAAGACTGGCGAGCAGAAATGGAGGATGGGGCCCGAAGGGACTGACGTCCTGCCGTGTCATCCGCAGGCACTCTTCCTGAGAGGAAAAAGAGCTCTGGCCAATTCCGGGGTTGAGAAGTCGCCCGTAGACCAGCGGGAAGAGCCGGTCGAAGAAAGTCCCCACCGCTAGTTCCAACGAGGGCTCGGGCTCCCCCGAGAGATGGCGACCGATGTCATTGAAAAGCTGAAGCACGTGCGGCCGACACTCCGGTGCCAGGCCGGAGTAGGCGCTGTCAAACAAGTTGCTGGTCAAATTCGATGTAAAGGACACCAGGGAATCAAAAGTGTCTGTAGAAACCACAAAACACACTCCGTATTAGCATTTGGCAAATGAGGTTGTTGACATTTCCACAGTGTGTAGACTGATGGATGGAAATGTCCATTTTCTGTCAAACAAAACGCACAGCATCTGAACTGCCGCATTCTTTTTGCAGAGTGTTTAGCGTCGTTCTTGCCATAGCCCAGCGCTTGCAAAGTTGGATGACGTGTGCGCCCCAGAATAAACATACTGTAGAGCTTTTCTTCAAGGTTGCATATTTAAACAGACAACAACACATGATAGCCCCGAGACCAATTTAGCCTGCTCAGCAAGCCTCTCTAGTAGCAAGTGTGCCTCTGATGCTGTCTGCTCTCCATTTCCTTCCTTCTCATGCTGCCTTTTGAACAGGAGCTGGCAAAGTGCTACAGCAACGCACGGGCCTGCCTGCCTGCCTGCCGTAGCGCCTGACCTTTGTCCCACTACGAGGCACTTGGGCTGGCCAATCGTACTTACAGTTTTCCGATCCGGGAGTAGTGTGGATTGCAAAATGTTACTTCTTGACCAGAATAGGCCCAAATTGGGAAGATGGTGTTTTCGACAGTCGAAATCTCCAAATAACTGCGTCCTAGTGGTAAAAAGCTTCCACTGCATTCACCTCCGCCTGTGGACATGCTAAGGACTAGGCGCTGATTTCTTTCCTTCTTGCAACCATCCAAATAGTGTAGAGTGATTCAAAATAGCTGAAGTCATCAAATTGTCATCACATGATAATGAGCCTAACTGCATGACCTGCTCCCTGCACTGCCTCCGCCCCTTGCGCCATCTGCAGCGACTGTATGACAACAGCGTGTGTCTATGTTTGAAAGTTGCCATTTAAACACGCTGATGTCAATCTAATGGCATCCCGACACACACACGCACAGACAACTGGGAGAGGAAAGGAAGAGAGACACCTAATTATGTGTGACTTTCACCACCTCATGGCTCACTAAACACATTCAAACAACTTTGTACAGCTGCGAGCACCTGACAAGCGAGCTGTCAACATCATAGCGCTTGCTCGCTCTGTCACGCATTTCAATAACAGCATATTATACCTCTGTTTGCACTTTCTTTTTTGATCATCTGAGCAGAAAGGCTTATCTAAAAGCACTACGCTTCCAGTCGCGTACTGGGTGTGAGTGAACGTCCGCTCTTGATATGTTTGCATGGCCATGCCTTGGCAATGCTTACAAACACAAACAGCATCGAGCGACAAGGCAAAAACTCCTGGGCTCTCCCGCCCGCCACGTGTCCTTCTCTCCGGTCTCGCTGAGTGAATGACAGCTGGGATCTGGGTGACAAGGGCAACGGGGTCTTCCACGTGCAGACGGAGTGCAGGCGGAAACAGAGCCTGATGACTACAAGCGCTCTGGGCATGTTTCACTTACTTAGTGGGCTATAATGAGAGCCTTAGGATTGCTTGAGAGACAGCTCGTGTGTGTGTGTGTGTGTGTGTGTGTGTGTGTGTGTGTGTGTGTGTGTGTGTGTGTGTGTGTGTGTGTGTGTGTGTGTGGGGGGGGGGGGGGGATCCAATCAATTCGGCCCAAAATTCTTCTTTCATTCGGCTTCACCTCATCAGACGGGAAAGACGAGCTGAACGCCACCATTCCATATTATATTTAGCTGGGAATATTGATCCTCCCTAACCGATTGATGACATCTGCCTCATTATCCGCGGATCGTCGGAATAACAGCTGAGAAAAAGGGAGGACAAAGAGTAGAACTTGTTTGCTCTGTCTGTCTGGGTCTCATCAACGCTAAGCATCTAATAATGTGTGCACCCCATGCGTATCGCACACACACACACACACACACACACACACACACACACACACACACACACACACACACACACACACACACACACACAAGTACTGGTGAGAGAACAGTGGACAAGCAGAGTATTCTCCCTCCTATTGAAAGCAGGCTGTTGCCCGTGACAACAAGACTTTGGAGGTGATACGCGCTGAATGTAAACATTCTTCAGCCCTTGCACTCTCATTGGTCACGAACAAAAGCTAATTATGGCAGCCTCGGCCGCAGATTGACACAGAGAAAGATAGTAAGCAAGTTTTCCACTTCCCTTCTCTCTCAAGGGACATCACTTGTTTGTTTGGCTAGCCACTGTGGCGCCCCACTAAATAAACTGGCCTCACACCATCAAACTAGCTATTTCATGATGGACGCACAAAGTCAGCATGACTTGGAGCTCGCTCGGGTCCTGGAGCTACTTGACACAATTGTCACGCAGCGATGCGACTTGTCAATTCAACGTGCTGGTGTTTATTCAACGGGAGAACCAATCCCATCCATTTCTCTTGATGGATGCGGTCTCACGGTTAGCGCATCTATCCGTCCCCCGGACTTTCAAATCTCCTCATCGCCGGCCTTCCGTTCGTCTGGTCTACCTCACCTTGGTAGGCTTTGCTGTGTCCGGCGATCAGGTACTTGAGCTCAAAGCTGAAGGATCGAATCTTCTGCTGAGTCTCGCTGCGAACGGCAGCCATGTAACCATCTTCCATCTTACTGGTACAGCACCCCAGACCAGAGTGGACACACACTCTGAGAGAATCATCTGAGTGGACGACAAACACATTGAGCATTTGTTTGGGGGGCTCACACAAGTGCCTCATATCAGCCAGAGAAAAACAAATGGGACGTGATGTGTCGCTAAGCAGAATTGCGTGGATGTTTTTCTGACCAAGATCAAGGGGGAGAGGGATGACAGGAATGGAATGGAATGGACTGTATATGACCTGACACGTATGCAGCTTGCACACACCAACGGAAATCCAACCATACGCGCACACACACACACACACACACACACACACACACACACACACACACACACACACACACACACACACACACACACAAAATATTATCCTTTTTTCATGTCCAGCACAAGTCTAGCGCAAAGCGCAGTCTAACTGCACGCTCTCTTTTCCTTTGGTATTTTCATGTTATTTATGAATGGATTTCCACAATAATTCCGAGCCACTTGCCCACACTATTGATGAATGAAAGCAAATGACGTACGTAATCAGTTTTTCAACTCTAGTTACCAGGGATGCCGCTGATACAGTCAGACAAAAAACATGGGATGCTATCTTGATGGACAACTCCATATAGAACTTTGCATTTTGAGAATATACGTGTTCACTTCAAGTCCCATTCCAAAGCAACGTGCGCTTTCCATGTCATTTTCAAGAGAAATTCTGGCCCACCAAAATGAGGATGCCCTCAGTTTGGAATTTGCCATTGTGTTACAAAAGAGTCTCAACTCGGAGACGTAATTGTCACCAAATGATTCGTTTTTGAAAATCAATTTCCAAACGTTCATAACTTTGCATGCATTCTGCAAAAGAGAATCAACAGAAAGAGATTTAGATGGAGAGTGCATTTCATTTTGAGCAGATTTTGAGCATGTCCATCCAATGGTCAAGCTATGATGTCCCATCCTGAAGGTGATTTACTGACCTGTTTGGGGACTGTCTGGCACCAGTTCCACCTGGCCTATTTGGCGCATCATGTATGCTGTCTTCACCTCATGACAGCTGTCGGCATCGGCTGATCTACAGCCGGGTGTTGAAGCTAAGTAGAAAAAAATCACCCAACACAAATCCACGTTTTGTGAGACAGCACGGGACATTGCAACATCTCAGAAAGTCCAGCTAAGTGAAAGGTGGCCACCGGATGACTACCGAAGCATTCCACTGGGCACTGAGACTGCCTGGAACCCAGTGGCAGCCTCAGGCGCCCCTCAGCCCAGCCCAGCCCAGTCCAGCCCACCATCTCTCTCTCTCTCTCTCTCTCTCTCTCTCTCTCTCTCTCTCTCTCTCTCTCTCTCTCTCTCTCTCTCTCTCTCTCTCTCGCTCGCTCGCTCTCCCTGTTTCCTAATTGTCCTGCGCATTGAAATGTTTTGAAAGTACAACTGCATCAGTTGACTGAAAACACAACTGTGAATATCCCCTATTAGAAAACGACTGAACGATGATTTAAAAGTTCTTTCCCCGGTTGATCTTGATCCACATATTCTACTCAGTTTGACTATGGTAGCTGTTGTATGAATAAAACAAAAGCTAGAACCAAATTGAGCATGGGTACCACCTACTGTTGACACTGTGACATCACACCGTATTATTTGATATGTTTAGATTTATTCGATTCGTAAAGAAAGAAACAGTAAATTGACATTCGTGCAATACGTCAGAATGAAACGATTCCAATGGAGTCATACAATACAATACAAAATGGGCGGTCAAAAATACCCTGCCCCGAGTGAGGATCGAACTCACGACCTTCAGATTATGAGACTGACGCGCTGCCTACTGCGCTATCGAGGCCTGTGAAACCCCAATGTTACTTTTATGATTAAAAAAGACGAAATAACGAATGGACGAGCCCGTACCAAGCATATGTCTTGATACATAATGGCATGAATACCGTATCCTTAACCCAAACTAGCTGAACAAAAATGCATGATGCAACAGTGAATGTGTTCATAAAGCAGGCTTGCGCAAACATTTGTGATGAAAAGTCCCCTTTTTTTTCCTGTATAGGACTTGATCATTCAAGTGCTGCGTGGGCGCGTGGACATAAAACAGCTGGGGTCGAAGCGAGAGATACTTGTCTGTTCCCATAGCCCTTGAATGCATCACGGGATGTGTTACGGCCCCTTTAAAGACAATCTCCCGCGTTCAGAGTTGAGCGGAAATAGAAAGACTCTTTTTCCTCTATTTAAGCGCGCCAACAAAGACTTGTGAATCGCATAGACAGGCAGGCAGGCAAGCAAGCACGGACGGTTGTCGAGCGTGGTGCTTGGACCCCGTTGTTCCAGCAAGCCTCCGAAAGATGTCAGAGGAAATGTCTGTGGCGTCCAGCTCTGGGAGGTAACGCTTGGCATTTTGCATTTGAATGTGCGAGCTTGATCGATCGTTGCTAACCCGATAGCCTCGCGTTATCACTATGGCTGCGATTCTTCTTCTTGTGCGTGGGTGTTGACGTGCTAGTGGAATACGTATGATCTAACGTAACTGCAGCCCTTCCTTGAAATGCTACATGTAGCTAACGATACAGCTCGGCTGCCGCGCCG
Source organism: Syngnathus leptorhynchus (assembly GCF_054491065.1). Taxonomy (NCBI): domain Eukaryota; kingdom Metazoa; phylum Chordata; class Actinopteri; order Syngnathiformes; family Syngnathidae; genus Syngnathus; species Syngnathus leptorhynchus. The sequence goes on from NC_141207.1 coordinate 10,855,971, forward strand.
TGCCGTGCCATGACTAGAATGGAGGACGTGAATGGCCTGCCTCCATCCACGTCATTGATTTTGTGTAGCGACTGAACGCGCGTTAAATGTGTTTCACAGTGGCGTGGATGAAAAGCCGTGCTCGTCGTCGTCAGCAGCACCTGTGACAGACCGGTGAGCGTGCGCGTCCTTCTCGCTGGCCCTTGCGGAACCGAGCCATCCATCAACGTGTATGTTTGTGCAGCTGCTCTGGTGACGTCATGGAGGAGGCGAAGAAGCTCATCGGCACCGGGAAGAGACATCTCGTGATGGGTGACACTGTCGCTGCAGTCAGTGTCTTTCAGGATGCGTGCCGCATGTTGTAAGTCCACGTTGGGAAAGGGCAAGCTGCCATCTACTCACTCTTACCTTGTGTGGGTCCGTGTCAGAGCTGCCAGGTATGGAGACACAGCAGATGAATGTGGTGAGGCCTTTTTCCTGTGTGGGAAGTCTCTACTCGAGCTTGCCAGGTAACCAAAGTTATCTCAATTGTTCACTCGTACTCTTTGTCTTTGGTAGTCCATGATCAATGAAGAAACAAGTCGTGCTTAAAACCAAGAGTTTACAATCACCTTTTTGTCTGCTAGGATGGAGAACACGGTCCTTGGAAATGCCCTGGTAGGAGTCCCAGAAGAATCTGATGATGATGAGGAGGAGGAGCAGCAGCAGCCCAGTAACTCAAATATCGAGAGCGCCAATAACCTTGACGGTAAGGATCGCTGTTAGTATCCAGCCTACTAAATCATTGATATCTCAGCCCCTGTAGCAGATAGAAATGTCATTCCAAAAACACCGAGAGCTTGCTCAATTTTTCAAAATTCAACCTTTCTCCTCAGGGTGCGTTTGAAACTGTTTAGTGCGCCATCCTGACTCAAAGCCTTTCAAATCCTCTTCCGCAAACGTCTTTTTTTAGTTAATAGTTGCCCTCGTTCCATTGTCTGACAGTCAGCCTCGCGTAAAATCCAGTTAAAGAAAGACGCACTTTAATATTGGAAGCTTTACTCGTAATCTTGTCAGAATTGAAAGGCTACGCGGGTCAAAAAGGCCCAAGTTCCATAACCGCAAGAGAGTTGGTGCAAATCTTCTTTGGTGGGGAAAAGAAGCCAACCTCACGTCTTACGTGCCACTCTGGTGCAGAAAACACCCGTGATAAGCTTCGAAAGCAGGTGTACGATGCCATGGCGGCCGAGCCAGAGGCGGCACACTGTCGCGTGGAGAGCGGCACACAGGTGAAGCGGGAAAATGGCCGCGCAGAGTCGCCAACGGAACGAGCTGGAAAGCCCTCTGACCTCCAATTGAATGGAGGAGCAAAGAGCGCGGCTGAGGAGGCGCAAGTCAACGGAGTAGTAAACGGCACTGGGGGGGCGGCAGCGGCGGCGGCCCAGTCTCCCGAAAAGGAAGCTGTGGCCAAGACGGAAGACCCTGAAGAAAGCGGCCACTCCAAATCTGAGGAAGAAGCAGAGGGCAGGCAGTAGAGCTTTTGATACAGTTGCATGATGGGGCAGCACCATCTCGTGTGTGTGTGTGTGTGTGTGTGTGTGTGTGTGTGTGTGTGTGTGTGTGTGTGTGTGTGTGTGTGTGTGTGTGTGTGTGTGTGTGTGTGTGTGTGTGTGTGTGTGTGTGTGTGTGTGTGTGTGTGTGTGTGTGTGTGTGTGTGTGTGTGTGTGTGTGTGTGTGTGTGTGTGTGTGTGTGTGTGTGTGTGTGTGTGTGTGTGTGTGTGTGTGTGTGTGTGTGTGTGTGTGTGTGTGTGTGTGTGTGTGTGTGTGTGTGTGTGTGTGTGTGTGTGTGTGTGTGTGTGTGTGTGTGTGTGTGTGTGTGTGTGTGTGTGTGTGTGTGTGTGTGTGTGTGTGTGTGTGTGTGTGTGTGTGTGTGTGTGTGTGTGTGTGTGTGTGTGTGTGTGTGTGTGTGTGTGTGTGTGTGTGTGTGTGTGTGTGTGTGTGTGTGTGTGTGTGTGTGTGTGTGTGTGTGTGTGTGTGTGTGTGTGTGTGTGTGTGTGTGTGTGTGTGTGTGTGTGTGTGTGTGTGTGTGTGTGTGTGTGTGTGTGTGTGTGTGTGTGTGTGTGTGTGTGTGTGTGTGTGTGTGTGTGTGTGTGTGTGTGTGTGTGTGTGTGTGTGTGTGTGTGTGTGTGTGTGTGTGTGTGTGTGTGTGTGTGTGTGTGTGTGTGTGTGTGTGTGTGTGTGTGTGTGTGTGTGTGTGTGTGTGTGTGTGTGTGTGTGTGTGTGTGTGTGTGTGTGTGTGTGTGTGTGTGTGTGTGTGTGTGTGTGTGTGTGTGTGTGTGTGTGTGTGTGTGTGTGTGTGTGTGTGTGTGTGTGTGTGTGTGTGTGTGTGTGTGTGTGTGTGTGTGTGTGTGTGTGTGTGTGTGTGTGTGTGTGTGTGTGTGTGTGTGTGTGTGTGTGTGTGTGTGTGTGTGTGTGTGTGTGTGTGTGTGTGTGTGTGTGTGTGTGTGTGTGTGTGTGTGTGTGTGTGTGTGTGTGTGTGTGTGTGTGTGTGTGTGTGTGTGTGTGTGTGTGTGTGTGTGTGTGTGTGTGTGTGTGTGTGTGTGTGTGTGTGTGTGTGTGTGTGTGTGTGTGTGTGTGTGTGTGTGTGTGTGTGTGTGTGTGTGTGTGTTCACACATGCTGGTGTTAAAGGGAACGCTCAAATACTTCAATTCTACCTTGAGTTCACTTGCACCTTTGTGGCTGCTTGTAAATATGACTCCTTTTCTCCCAGATGATGACGACGATGATGACGGGGAAGTGGACAAAAATGGTGACAAGGTATTTCGAGTTTTGGAAATGGCGCCTTTTTGTTCTAGTGAAATTGTAATCCTTTCTTTGGGCACTATGTCAGGAGGAGGAGGAGGAAGAGGAGGAGGAGGATGTCGTTGACAATCTGCAATTGGCTTGGGAAATGCTGGAGGTGGCCAAGGTCATCTTTAAGAGGCAAGGTGCCATCCATCCATGCGCCGTTTGCGTTGCTCTTGCTCGCTTTCACCTAACTTTTTACTTCAGAAAGGAAAGCAAAGAAGAGCAGCTCATGGCGGCCCAGGCCTTCTTGAATCTTGGAGAAGTTGCTGCAGAATCAGGTATGCTTGACGTTATTAGACCTTTTTGTGCGGGATACTCAAGTACTAAGCATGTTGGAGGAGCCTCTGCAGCTGAAAGTGACTGATGAGGTCATTATTGTACACAGAAACAAGACGGCGCGTTTTGTTTTGTTTTGTTCCCCTCGTAATGCGGAGGGCCAGATATAATTGGTGGCGGCGGGCTGCTACTTGACTGCCCACTCGTGCTTCTCCAGTGAAATGAAAATGGGCTTTGTGGCAACATTTGAAAGGCGGAACAGTACTCCCAAAGCTGGCATCTTGTCTGTTGTGGGAACATTACAACCATAGATTGGGTGGATTTTGCTGCTGTGACTTTCTGTGAATATTTGCTTTTCGCCAGTGACCTAGAAGTTGTATTTGGCTTTTCAAATGCTGACCTCGTTTGTGTGGACTCCCGTCCCAAAGGAAACTATCTTCAGGCACTGGAAGATTTCCAGGAATGTTTGGCCCTGCAGCTCAAGCACCTTCCTCCTCACAGTCGTCTGCTGGCCGAGACCCATTACCATGTCGCCGCCATGCATTACTACATGGACCAGTATAGTCAGGCCGTTCAACACTACAACCGCTCCATAAAAGTGATTGAAACCCGCTTGGGTAAGACTGCGCATTTTCTTTCCTTTGACGCCTCAAGGCCAAATACCTGAGGCACGAGCCCTGCGGTGCGGTGCTGATGCTAGACTTTCTATAGCCATGTTGCAGAGCTTGATTGATGCGGCGGAGAGCTCCGAAGAGGCGACCGCTGAGATGGAAGAACTGAAGCAGCTTCTGCCGGACATTCGAGAAAAAATCGAAGATGCTGAAGAAATCCTGAAAACGGACAGCGCTGCCATCCAACAGACTCTTGTAGGTCCACAGTAAAATAAACAAAATGCTCAACGTTTTGTGCCATTTTTTTTTTTTCCTTTTCTTTTCTCCCCCCATACACATTTGTAAGATTGTGCCGAAAAATGGATGACACAATTTGCTAACAATTGTGTTCCACCACAATGCAACTGCTCATTAAAGACAATGAAATAAATCTATAGCACTAAAAGCCCATGAACGTGGAAAGGCAACGTTTCACTTCATGTTTCTTGCCAAAATACTAACATTGCAAATTGTCTTCACTGTTTTTCGTAGCAATGAGAAATTGCACCCCCTCTTTCAAAGTAAAATCTGCTTTGAGTGATTTGTGTACATAGTCACGATGGGCTTCCAACAGAAACCGTAACTGCAATCAAGTTGAAGTTCTTGTGAACTATTTTGCAGATGATCAAGCAATTTAAAATCTAAGCAAGTGCAGACTTCAAGTGTTTTGGGCGGGAGAATAGCACACATGGATTTGTTTGGGCTTGCTTTTTGCCTACGCCGTCAAGCCTCTAACTCTGTAACTAACCTGCAGGGCGGCGCTTCAACCTCATCAGCTTCCCGGAGTGAAAATGGCAGCTCTTCAGCCTTTGCTGGCCCCACACAGGTAAGAGTGCCGCGTCCACCACCAAATGTTAATCTCACCATCCGAATTGACGGTTGTAAAAGCAAATTCTCCATCGCAGATCCCAATGAAATCGTCTGATGGAGCATCATCTTCTAAAGTGGCCTCAGACATTTCTCACCTAGTTAGGAAAAAGGTGAGAGATTGACATGACAAGATACTTGAGCGCATATCGTGATCGTGTGGCCGTTTACTCAGGTTTGTCAATTTGTCCTGTTCTGCTGCTGCAATGTCCAAGAAGACAAAAACGCCTTGTCTGTTTTGAGTTGGAATACAGTTGTGAGGCTTTTCTTCTTCTTCATATGTCAACACAGAGGAAACCAGAGGAGAAGAGCCCGGTCAAGGACACTGATGCTAAGCGGGCCAAACAGGAAGCCACACTTAATGGCACTGGAGACTCTAGTGCCAACAATGGAGTTGAGGAGCAAAAATCACAGGAGGCGAGTGTTGGTCTTGGATTGTTTGGCAATACACTCAAGCTAGCTAGCTTGCCAGCCAGCGCTGCTAATCTTGTTGCGGCCGCCTCGTTGGAAGGAAGCACGGCGTAAGGCAATTGGCAAAGCCAAATGCCTGCTCCCTGAAGAGAACGTGAATGCGGCGTACACTCGCACTTGTTGACCTGATCAAACGTGGCCGATTTGCATACGGGTGTCCAAGCAAGGCAAAGCTGCAATTTGCTCATGGATTTGAATTTTCTTGCAGCCTGCGGTCCAGTCTTCAGCGTGACCGGCCCCCTACTTCCTGTTTTTTCAAGACCAGCATGCTTGCCCTTGCCCAACTCTTCTTGTTGTAAATAAGATCCATTTTCATAGCTTTGTCTGTCCAATTTTGTATACTTGCAGTAAATCAATTTGCAAATGAACGAACAAACGCAAACCCATGTCTTGATTCATTTTGTATTTTAACAGCAACAGTCCAGTTGAATTCAGACTGTCTGACGACACGGCAACACCGCCGTGAGGTGGCGCAAATCGATGCCTCCCTCCCTCCCGCAATGAATTGCGTCAAACCATCCATTTTTAGGAATACAGTTAAAAGGACGTTAGTCCTTGTGATTTGTGTGATCCGACCTGAAAAGTCTAATGCATCAAAGTCCTAATAACGGCAGCTCTTTTGGTGACCAGGTTATTGTGGTCAGATGGAGTTGATTCGTGGGCTTTTTTTACTCCTATTTAGAGCGTCGCAGCAGCAGCAGCACTGCCATTCCATTAAGTGTTGAGGATGTGCTCAACACGAGCTGCTGCAGAGAACTAAAATATTCAGCACAGTGAGAGAGAGAGAGAGAGAGAGAGAGAGCGAGGAAGAGAGAGAAGGACTTGAACTCCTTCCTCTGTCTCTCTCTCTCTCTCTCTAGGTTCTCATGCCCATCTGTTGCTAGGCAACTATAAAATAAAGGCTCTGAAGTCAGAGGCGAGAGGGAGAAGCGGAGAATTCACAAGTACTGCAATTGGCCGCTGTTTGTTTGGCTCTGCACATGATCCCATCGCAGCTTTGGCTCTCCATCTGTGGATCCGTTTGGACTTGTGACTCCTGCTCCGCCATTGGGCAAGCAAGCTGGGGGCGGGCCCGCTGGTTCCCAAGGTTACCCGCCTGTGATTGACGTTCAGTCTCCTGCAGCGCAGCAGTCGGTGTATCACTGTTGCTCTGGCTTTCCTCCGGAGACTGGCTAGAAATTGGATGGCCGGCAAGAAAAGAGCCGACCGAGCCAGGAGGATGCTTTCAAATCTTTCCTGTATTTCTCCCTCCTTTCCTTGTGGGAAACCATGAACGCGCCGGGAGCCCTGGGAAAAGCCGGCTGAGGAAAAAGGGCGGGACGAAGAAGGCGCATTTGTCGGTGAGCCTTGACTTGCTTTTGCTTTTGCTTTGCCTTGCCTTGCCTTGCCTTGCCTTGCCTTGCCTTGCCTTGCCTTGCCTTGCCTTGCCTTGCCTTGCCTTGCCTTGCCCTGCCCTGGCTTGCCTTGCCCTGCCTTGGCTTTCCTTGCCTTGCCCTGCCTTGGCTTTCCTTGCCTTGCCCTGCCTTGGCTTTCCTTGCCTTGCCCTGCCTTGGCTTTCCTTGCCTTGCCCTGCCTTGGCTTTCCTTGCCTTGCCCTGCCTTGGCTTTCCTTGCCTTGCCCTGCCTTGGCTTTCCTTGCCTTGGCTTTTTTCTTGAGCTCTTCACACCAATGCTATTTGGTGGACTTAGTGGGACAGCCTTTGACTGTTTCTATTTTATGGATGTGTGGGAGTGAAGAAAAGGCTCTCTGCTGTGTGGTGTGGGTGTTGAAATCCTTTTCCCACTATCACGATTTAATAGGCCAACCGCCATCAAAGATGCGAGCTCGACCAAATTCAAGTATTGTTGCAAGAATTCCCTTTGATCCATCCATATGTTAGGGTTGGGTGTCAAGGCTTGTCAAATATCTGCATAAGAGGAGGAGGAGGAGGAGAACGAGCAATTACATAATGCTTCAGGGAGCTCAACATAAATATGCAACACTTGTGTTTGGCGGCTGTTATGTGTCAAGAGTGTTTCCATTGATCCAAGTGTGCGCGATACATTGGGACAGACTAAAGTATCAAACATAGGTATGTGTGCATGGAGATGATGCCACTGGAAATCAATCCTTGCATGGCATCTAGTTTGAAGCGCACATAGGAGGCGTGCCGGCACGCTAGGCGAGAAGTGCCAGTGACCTCGGGTAAGACGGCAGCTGCTTTGCCCGTACCCTAACGAGTCACTTTTGCGCTTTGTGCTTGACTGCTTCTGCCAGTGGGACTCCTCTTCTTTACCATCTGAGGACACTCCGCTTTGGCATCAGGTGTGTTTGTTTGTTTGTGCCGCAAAGGCAGGCATTTGCTCTACTCGTTTGACTCATTGTGTTGCATGAGTTAGAGACTTGTCAACTTTTCAGTCGCTCTCAGAGTTGACACCTGTCCCGGATGGGCCCCCATTTTCACGGCCCGTCCCGTGAAGAAGGTGAAAAAACAGGACTCCGAGATGTCCCGGATTTGTGCCAAATGCATGGCCTTGTGCGCAGCCTCGTTGACGAAACCAACGGGAAAGAAAACGGGACAACGACGCTACGTATGTGGCTAAGAAGGTGCCCAGCCAGCCGCTCTTATGCTGGCTCCCTGCGCCCAGCAAAAAGCGCAGGCAAATGGGCTAGCCATAGCATCCAAATGTGTTTCCAATGGTGGTAGAGGCTCTGATTGGCATTCCGACGCTCTGGAGCCCAAATCCAGAACGCTCTTGACCCCGCCGACTCGATTTTGGCCTTTGGGGTCGTCGGCCAAGGTTTCGGGACGGAACGTAAGGCGCCACCAGGTGGATCGGAACGTAAGGCGCTAAGCCATGAAATGTTTGATGGCTTCGTAAAATAACATTGAAGTCAAGCGGAGCGGAGCGGGAGCAATGCAAGTTGCCCCGTATCGGTCAGGGTTATCGGGTCAAACCTTCTCGTCCCGGAGAGAGTTTTGCACCCGCTGGAGACTTTTGATGCTCGACTCGGGAAGAGCAGAGAACAAAACGTGGCGGTAATCGAGGCACGTGCACATGCGCAGATTGACCAAATGAAAGTCAAACAGAAGAAAAAGCTCGTTACTCCCACCAGGCATTTGATGGGAATAAATGCGTCCGTATGAAGGTAGCCGCACTTTGATGACTTGTACGTCCTCTCATTAGTTTCCACGGCAACCGAATGTTGCTGAGCTGATTGCATGGGCTGCCCACTCAGCCCCCACAAGTCCTGCATAGGTGATTGTATGTTTGTTGCTTCTATAAATGCGGGTAGGTTCTTTCCGACACGACGGCAAAAGTGTGCGCGTTACACAAAAAGTCACACAGCGGCCCACTCAGGGCAGCGCAGAGCAGAGACAAAGACAGAAACAGAAATACCAAAGTAGGTTAGAGCAAAGCATTGTGGGAACACAGGACACCCCCTGGGCCTCAGCAAGGCACACTCCTCTCTCTTCTTTACATTGCTTGAAGATTTCACCCTTCCCATCCATTTCTTTCCTTCTTTCTTTCTTTCCCCTCCATTGCACAATTTTCTGCCTTGTATCACGAAAGGCAAGCGGGCTCTGAGAGAAAATGAGAAAATCAAGTCACATTGTGCATATGTCCCAAGTCATTATGTGATGGCAACTTGATGGCAGGCTTTCTTCCCGCTTCTAGCATGGCCAAGGATGACGCTCTGGCAGTGGACTTCCTGCTCTGCTGGTGCACTTCCACCTTTTGCCACTGCGCTGCGCGCGAGGCATCAGCATCTACCACGACCTAAGATTCACCTTCACCCACTATTGAATGAGATCCACGAGTGGCCTGCCAGCCATTGCAGATATAATCGTAGTGCAATACTGTTGGAGAATTGATAAGGGATCCAGATTTTTGCTATCTAATCGGACCAAACGTTTTCTTTTGCAAGCTTTTCTTACAAGCTCAAAACTAGAGAGGACCACCGGGGAGAATTTCACTAGCCCAGGCGACATGATATTCTCCTTCTCCCTCCCTGCCTGCCTGCCTGCCTGCCTGCCTGCTCTCAGAGTGCTCCTCTCTAACCCTTCTCCTCCTGTCCCTTTTCCTCTTCAGCCATAGGGGCATGCCGATGATGGATGGATGGATGGATGGATGGATGGACGGACGGACGGACGGACGGACGGACGACCGACCGATGGACGGACGATCGATGGATGGATGACCAATGGATGGATGGATGGATGACCGATGGATGGATGCATGGATGGCTGGATGGATGCACGCATGGATGGCTGGATGGATGGACGGATGGGCCGTTGTATACATTGCTTTGTCTTCCTCCAGTAATGCATGCTTTTATTTATGTCGTATATTGTGTGCTCGCGCTGTCTTTTCTCTGTGTCACCCACCGACGTCCCAGAAAGGCAGACCTCTGGGACTTGCATTCCATTTTGATTCCTTTCTTAATTCACCCATCGCTGCCAGAATGCAACGACGGATTGGATGAAGAGCGTAAGAGTGAGACAGATGAGCGAGCGTATGAAGGTGGACAGGATTTGAAATGACACCACACTATCATGTTTTGGAAAAGATGATTATTATTATTAGATTCTTTGATAAGGATTATTTGGACAAGAATGAACAGAAGAAAAGTGGCTGGCCTCAAATACAGGATGTTGTTCTTTTTCCACAGAAGACCTATAGGACCTCTGATGGCTGGCCTCAAATACAGGATGTTGTTCTTTTTCCACAGAAGACCTATAGGACCTCTGAGGCAAGAAGGACTGCTGCTCACTCTGGAGTCATCAGGAAGTAGGGATGAGTTTGAGCGAGCGCAGGCCGTCGTCACCCGGAGGCCCCGAGCGTCACTGAGGGCCCCAGCCACCACGAGCGCCACGCCACGCCTGCGCCGCAACAACCTCGTTGGTCAAGCGACCGTAAAGGTAGGAGCCAGCCGTTCTTCTTTTCTATTGTGGAAGTGGCGACACCCTTGCTTGATGATCGACGGCAGATGATGCTAGCCAGCGTTAAGTGGAGGCCATTTAATCATGCATCCCTAGCGCACTCAATGATTTGATTTCTCCAATGACCCTGAATTTGGCATTTTGGAACTTCCTTCCGATGCTTTGATGTGAAAGCGGCGCTGTTCACTGCTGGATTTGGGGTTGACTTTGCCGAACAATGTTGCTGCTGATGATTCTGGTGTTGGTACAAGCAACACGGTGGACATCTGAAGTGTGTCTGTGTTGTCATTGTGTAGCTTGATTCTCCCCATGCCCATGCCCATGTCCTTCCTCTCTCCTTCTCATGATCTGCTGTTGCTATGGTAACTGTCCCTAATCATGGATGTTGGCTGAGTCAGCAAAAGGAAGCGCCTTTCCAAGTGAAAAAGAAAGATGGAATCTGTATGACGAGGCGGCATCTCGGAGCGCACGACTTTTGCTGGTTTTTATAGGCAAGATTTCCTTCTCTTTTTGTGAGCGGAGTTTGCCGGAATGACTTTTTTCTTCTCACGAGAAGAGCGAAGCTGCTTCACGCTAGACAAAGCGCTGGCAAATGATACTTTGTGACCGCATCGTCGGTCCTTCCTTGCCGCTTAATGGCTTACACAATCGTGAGAAGAAAAAAATGGAGTGAGTCACTTCTGAGAGCCCATTACAAGAACATGAGAGAATGAGAAAATCCCCTGTTAAAGCAAGCAATTTGGAATTGTCCCAGGCCTGAGTCACGTCGCTGAATGCAATCGACGTTGTCAACTGCCCGTGGCTTGCGGGTCGACATACTGTATGTCTTGCTTGGTTAACTCTGTTGCTGACTGGGATGACACACAGGTGTAGGGTGATGGGCGGAGAAGGAGCGCTAATGTCATACATTCAACATACGAGAAGATTCTCTGGATGAATATTGAACGGTCAGTCCGGCAAAAGAAAAGGTGGTCGTTCTGGACCATTGCTAGGAAAAAAGAGAAGGGGGTCACTTATTTCTCCTTTCCTTAGCTTATATGAGGAGTGAAAGTTCTGCATTAGCTACAAGATACGGCCTCACCCTAACCCTAACCCTCTCTCTCTCAGTCCAATTTAGAGTATTCGACATATATTTTCCCAAACTTGTATATTACTACTGCAGATACGGAGCCCAAATGAACAGTGAGTACGTCTCGTACTGCCGTAGGCAGAGCTTTGTTAGGGTTCATTTCTTTAGCATTTATTAGCAAAGCGCTAGCAATTATATCTCCTTTCCAGCAAATGTCTTTCATTTTGATTTATAGTCCGTAGCACATTGGCTGATTAAAAACGTCATGTGTTATTTATTATTTGCTCTAAGGGCTTTTGTTGTCATCAGATTAAAATTCTTAAGCAGCTCTCTGTATATTGGGGAAAAAAAAACGTGTATCTGATGTTGAAAAAAAAAAAGTGTTCTTGTCTAAATGTAACTGAAATCAACATTAAAGGCCCGATCCCTACGGCAATATGATTTCATCAATTATTGAAATACCTTTGTCACTCCATTCCTTTTTGATTGAAGAGCAAAATTTGCTCTCTTGGTTTCATGACTTTGTATGTGTTCAAATGATGTGTGTTTGTGGCGCCCAGCTGGACGGACAGTCCTACTGAGCCTGTCGTCAGCGTTATGATAGCTGCGGGCGTGGCTTCTCTTCTTGGGAATTAGAGACGTACACATTGGCCAGGCAGAAAGCTTCGACCGCTGCTTTGACATCAATCGTACGTCAACGCAAGGCTTGGACGGCTAGATCATGTGACGCTGGATCGCAGGGGAATTTAAAGCGCTCCACTTGCTAACCTGACCTCGTAAATACTATTTGGGCTCGAGTGACACAAAAGCCACGAGGTTTGACTTTCTTGGCTTACGTCTTCTTCCATTAAAGGCCTGTGGTTGCGTCGGTACTTTTGTTCATTGATTTAGTTTGACCTCAATTAGTGCTGCCTCGTGGCTATGTCACGAAATAAAAAATGGTGGAAAGACCAAAGCGCAATTGGTTAGACATTGGTCAAGGTTTCAAACGTTGCTGTTTTACTTAAAGGCTCGGGGCAGGCACTCTGGCTCAGGTGCTCTGGCTCATTCCAGAAATATGGATGCTAGTTTAATTGTTCACAGGTGGGAATGTCAATAGTTGTTTGTGCCCTGCCATTGATTCGCCAATAATCCAGGTTGTTCCACACAACTCGGCTGTATAGGCTCCAACGTGGACAAGCGCAGCAGTAATTTAAGTGCGCGCGTGTGTGTGTGTGTGAGCGCATGTTTGAGCGAGAGCAAGCAAGATGAAAAAATAGATTCATTTTTTCTGTCCCCCGTCTCCCCGTCTCGCTTTCTCTCGCGCGCAAACATACCTTCCACATCCTCGTCCCATATTCATCCATATTCTCCCCGCTCGCTGACTCCCTCCTCCTCATCCTCATCCTCATCCTCGTTCTCCTCCTCCTCCTCCTCCTCCTCCTCCTCCTCCTCCTCCTCCTCCTCTGAGGGAGATAGATGGGAGGGAGGAGACGCTCCCGCTGAATGCAGCGGGCTCACGCACGCACGCGCGCGCTCAAGACACAAGGACGTATCTTTTTCCCGCGGTCCTCCTCTTTGGTGCATGTTGAATTGTGCGCACCGTGTCATAATTGATCTTGGATTTTCTGTCTGAGCGGAGGCATCCGACTTGCTGGCTGGATTGAAAGCACCCAGTGGTGCTGGAGAGCGAGAGGAGCGATGAGCTCATCTCCGCTTTCTGCCTACGGGGGCGTTAAAGATGCGGCGGCCGGCGGAACGGGTCAAGGTACCTGTCTCGGAATCACCCCGGCTCGCTCGGTCTGATTGATTGATTGATTGATTGATTGATTGATTGATTGATTGATTGATCCGACGACGCCGACCGGTGCAGGCAGGGCTGTTTCTCCCCGTCTTTTCTCCATTCTTTGTGTGGAAATTGGAAGCGCCCGCCCGCCACCTGCAGCCTGGGGATGGAGAACTATTCGGATCTGCAACGTAAGGCAACCCGCATTTCTTCACGACATAGAATAGAAGATGAGATTTGCAGCGACTCTTTGACAGCTAACTTGCAGAAAGATAGGATCGACTCTTTGCCAGCGTCCATCAATTGTTGGACCGTGTATGACGCCTCACTGTAAAGGGAAGAGCAAATCACCAATTTTCGGATGGGAATTTGCAATCCGCGCACATGCGCGTTTGTGGCTCCCATGAATTGTCACGGTCCTTCAATCATTTCATGGCTTTGCAACAGGATTGAGCAATGTGCACGGGCAATGTGCAGATAAAGCGTGTATTTCTCCAAATGTGCCCTTCCAAGCATCTCAAGAAACAAGCATGACTGCAAGCGCTTGTGTTTTGCCATTCATTTCATGCACACCTGTTCTATGGCCCAACATGGGCATATTTGTCTCTTCTTAAATTGTATTGAGCCAGCCCCTGTTCAAGTTGCAAGCATCCGTAGATTGCTTTGGTGCTGCAGTTTGCTGAGATGGAGAGCGACGGAGCTGTAACATGTACAAAAGGCTCCTTCCTTCTAATCAAAGGGAATATTTCATTAGCATCTTCATTGCAACACATTTCAAAGGTCTTTTGTCTGCATCGCCTCACGGAGTCTATTAATACATATCGCTAGCTGGCCGGGCCGGGCCGGGCCGGGGCTGGTACTCGCATCTAACGTCCTCATTTAGTGATATTTCTGAAAACGGTTCTATTTTTAGGCCGATTGCTTTGTGCGTTGTACTCGTTCAATAACGGCTGATCTCATTTTGCCCACGGAGTCAAATGATCAGCGTGTCACTTTAAGCTGCCTGCCTGCCTGCCTGCCTGCCTGCCTGCCTGCCTGCCTGCCTGCCTGCCTGCCTGCCTGCCTGCCTGCCTGCCTGCCTGCCTGCCTGCCTGCCTGCCTGCCTGCCTGCCTGCCTGCCTGCCTGCCTGCCTGCCTGCCTGCCTGCCTGCCTGCCTGCCTGCCTGCCTGCCTGCCTGCCTGCCTGCCTGCCTGCCTGCCTGCCTGCCTGCCTGCCTGCCTGCCTGCCTGCCTGCCTGCCTGCCTGCCTGCCTGCCTGCCTGCCTGCCTGCCCAATCATTTTATTCTCAAAAGAAATGTTTGCAAAAAAATCCCTCCTCAGTTGTTGGTTGATCAGCGGCCTGCCTTGTTGTTGTCGTCATCCATTTTGGAGGTGGCTGTGCATGATTCATCTTTGGCCATTTGTTTCGTAATGCTTTCACGTCTTGTTGGATGCACAGGGCTTTGTCCTTGCTCGTGACTGCAATGGAAGAGAGGTGCCTTGAGCTTCTGCTTGATGTCACTGTGCTGTCAGTGCTTGTGCAAAGTGTGAAAGCATCATTTGCTATCCCATTTTTGCCGCACACAGTCGAGGTCTTTGTCAGTCTCATTCGAGCAAGTTCAAAATAAGAGGAAACATGAGCGGATGCTCCTCCAAGAGCAAACTTGCATGTGGAATGCAGAACAACGCTGCTCTTCCACTGTTCTGCTGCCGCTGCCGCCGCGCTGCTGGTTGCCTAGTGACTGCATCCATGAAACCGGCTCCCATCGTCATGGTGATGGGCTAAAGGAGACCCGTAGAACCAAGGGGGAAACGTATATCAGTGCTGGAGGATGCTGTGTGTCAAAGTGGTGAAAAAGCTTCTCAAGTGGATTGTAGTGGAAGCGACATACCGCAATGACTGCCTGCCGTGTGTCAAATATTTGCATCCTTGGTCCGACTTCTCAAGATCAGTGACAATGACCATGTGCAAAAGACATCAAGAGGTCCTTTGAGCTGTCTTTTTGCGGCCATTTCTCTCGTTTTTATTCATGTACTGTGACAGCGAGGAGAATAGTAAAAGATAACCTTTGGCAGACGTGTCAGCAAGTCAAGCACGGATGGACAGCCCTGCTGCCGGCCGGCCAGCCAGCCAGCCAGCCAGCCAGCCATCGAGCCACCATGTATAAAGTGCCTTTTCAAAGCAGGACGCTCACATTTAGACCACCCCAAATGATGGCAGATGACAATATCCAGCAGATTGAGTCCAAGTCATCTCCATGCTATGTGAATGGGATGTACAGGAGAATAAAGCAGCAGCCACTTCAGCCCCCTTTCCCAATCCAAAACAATCCTAGCTCTCCAGATCAACCGTAACGTACCTGATCCGCAGAATGTTTCAGAAGGGAGGGAGGGAGGGAGGGAGGGAGGGAGGGAGGGAGGGAGGGAGGGAGGGAGAGAGAGGAGCTCAAATGTGGAAGAAGACGACCGCATCAAAGTGTGTCTTGAGTGCGCCGCTTGGTGTGTTTCCGGAATTATTTACACAATCTGTAATCTGCGTCTTTCCACGTCTACTGTATCATTGACTTGCGCTTTCTCGTTGACTGGCTGGCTTTAGCGTCCAAATAGGGCAGCTCCCTCCCGAAGCTCTGCCTGGCATCTCTTTCCGCTCACATAGCGTACGTACGTACGTATGTATGGTGCAATCCCAAATTCCAAAAGCAGCCCAAACAAACACCTTTGGAATAATAGGAGTGCTTTGTGACTAAACGTTGATTTGTTTGTTCATGCTTACGGTAGAGTCAGTAGATTGTCACAAGCACTCTTAAGGGTGTGTTAGTGCACAATTGATTCACCGCTCTCGCGTGTCCCTGTTCCCGGCCTGAGTCGCTTCCCTACCCGCTCTCTGTTCCCCATCCCTTCAAGAAGCTGCTCCATTCTGAATCCTTCATATTCAGCATACCGTCGAGCGAATCTGTTCGGTCCAGCTTGTTTCGCGGCCGGCCGCGTCCATTGGCACGCGTCCATTGGCACTCGATGAGCCGAGGGAGGGACCGCTATCGTGTATTTGTGTTTGCCGGTCATTTGGGCAAAGTAGTCTCTGTTGTTACCACGGTAACCGCTCCATTCCTTTTCCCACGGCCTGATCAAGAAAGCTTTAGGGATGAAACTTATCAAAAGCTGTTTATGCAAATGGGTGTAAAAAGCATGCCGTGCCCAAGCATTGTCTTGAACCTGGTCCCGCTTCCACCGTTTGGTCGACAAAAGGATGGAGACGGCCACTTTGAACGCATTGCCACATTGTCTGTCACGCTTCTCTGGTAAGAGGAGCCGCGATGATAGATGGAACCAACCGACGCACGAATAGAGATCCCGACAGTCGGCCGGCGGTAAAAAAGAGAGATTGACTGCCAGCCGCAGCCGGAGAAAGAAATAAAGTGGGGTGGCAGAAAGATAGATCGAATGTTTGTTCCAGCTCACAGCAGCTGTGACAGAGGGAGCGAAGGTGAGCTTTGCTCCCACAAACGCGACTCTCTCCACTTGTCGTTCGTCACTTCGTAGGGAAGCTGAATTTGGGATGAGGTGATCGGGACTTATGGATTTGCTACTGGATTGTGTTCCGGCGCCTGTGCTGTGCTGGCAATTGGGAAGGATATGGCAGTTGACAGCGATGGCTTGAGTATCTGATGTACTGTACTCAGCGACTGATGGCATGCTCTATGAAGAGGTCAACAGCATGAAATGTTAAGACACGAGAGTCAAGCAGGAATAGTGCTTGTGTTGTAAGGAGTGGCACCAACCAGCATGGCAAAGTGACCTCATAAGCCAAGATGGCAGTACGACAACGTTGACTGTCACATAAAGCGGCTGGGTCGGAAGCCTGTATCTCGGCCTAAGACACACTACGCCCTGAAGTGGTCGGCAGGACACGTATCGAGAGCCATCGCAGCCATGTACGCACCGGAATGATGCCTGTTGATAGCTAGTATATAATATTAGTATTATATTATTATTATTATAATATTAGTATTATATTATTATAATATTAGATGGAATGCTTCTCAAAGCGTGACTATTGAAAAATAATGTCACACTGTATCTCTCTTATTATGGACCAAATGACTGACAATGAAATGACCCATCTATGTTTTGTTAGCACACATATATTGTGTGTGCTCAATGAGACGATGTCTAGAAATGTTGAGATGCAAATGTTGTCATGATATGAAAGCGTTTCTAGTTTTTGAGGGTGATTTAAAATGGCTCCTTTTAGTGGACAGAGGAGGGGTAGAAAAACAAGCCGAGATAGAGGGAGGTACATATAGAAGAGAGCAAATAGTCATGTGCTGGGGCGTCTCGGGCAGAACTGGGCCACTGGGCTCAACCCTAGCAAAAAAAAACAAATGAGGGGGGGGTAACACATGACTGGCTTGGAAACAAGAGTGAGCGAGAGAGTCAGACACAGCAGCAGCAGCAGCAGCAGCAGCAGCAGCAGCAGCAGGAGAGGCTCAAATAAAGGAATTTTACTGTGAGCCACATAGGAACAGTTGGCTGACTCAAGCCTTTAATCAATCTGGAATGTTTGCAAAATCATTTGATTTGCTTTGAACATATCAATAATATGAGTCAGTGACCCTCTGGTGTTTCTTTCCGGACAGGTGACAATCTTGCCGAAGAAATTGTTGGCTCTGCTTGTGAGACGTTGTGAGATGCTTGCTGGAGGCCTTGATTGTCATGTCACTTACTATCAACACTATGCAAGTGTGGTTTTTCATTTGAAGTCATCATCACATGACAAGTTTGAAAAGCGTTGTTTTCTGATTGGAGGGAAGAGATAGATGGACGTATTTGAAAGGTGTCTGATTTGTTTGTATAAGTGCAGCATGGGCAAATGTGGAGCAATCACCCACTGAGAGCAGCATGTTCTGTTTTATGACAGAGGATGAGTAAAAATACACCCGGCTCCTGGGAGACTGTCACTATGACAGCCGTTACCATGGAGATAGCTAGCAAGGCTGCTGCTGCTACTGCTGCTGCTGCTGCTGCTGCTGCTGCTGCTGCTGCAGCCGCCGCCGCTGCACGTGAAGTGATGGCTGTCGTGGGACACTGAGGCTTTCGCTCTCCCTTGCTGCTTCAGACATTCTGAGGAGCCATGTTAGCTTGGCAGCCAGCGTACGTGGGCGGCAGGCTGGCTTGCACGTGTGCCCCGCCGCCGTCCATTCTCAGCACATGATTGCGTTTGCACATGCTGCAGCATCAGTCATTGCAAGCGCAATGATCCGTGCTAACTTGTTGTTACCGTTTGCTGGCAGGACCCGTTCTATAGTTGAGCAAACAATTGTCGAACTCACACCACACGCTATTTTGGGGGATGATCTCGTCGTCTTCTTTTTGCCTCTGTAGTCCAGTGTCTGGAAATGACAACAAAAAGGAAGCTGATTGGCCGGCTGGTGCCATGCCGTTGTTTTCGCGGGGAAGAGGAAGTCATCTCGGTGTTGGACTACTCCCACTGCAGCCTGCAGCAGGTCCCCAAGGAAATCTTTAGCTTTGAGAGGACTCTGGAGGAACTCTACCTGGATGCCAACCAGATTGAAGAACTCCCCAAGGTAGAAGTCCCAACGTGTCCAATTTCTGAGATTCCAATCCGTTTTTCAGATCAATCTTATTTCCTCTTTGTGTACGGTTATCGTCAAAGTCCTTCTAATGTTCTTCTTTTTTGTTTCTCTAGCAACTGTTCAGCTGCCAGGCCTTAAAGAAGCTGAGCATGCCCGATAACGACCTTTCCAACCTTCCAACCACAATTGCCAGCCTGGTTAACCTGAAAGAGCTTGACATCAGTAAAAATGGTAAAGACAAAACTTCAAAAGCACTGGCATCTTCCTCTACAGCTTACTGACAAAGCTGCTATGCTAGTTAGTGTCCATAAATGGCAGCAATCCAAAAGGACATGTCTACCACACACATGTAATCAATCCCGCCCGACGTTATTGTCACGTTCCCATTCTTTTGTTCCTTAAGCTTTTAAGATCTTGATCATTTCTCCGGCTAGAACAATCTCATTTTGAAGGATCGGAAGGGAATGGCTACAGAAATAACGTCAGCATTTCCATTTTCCACTGTCGTTGAAAAGTGCAATTAAACGTTGGACAACTTTCAAACAATCCAATCTTGCTGTTACCCAACAAAGGATGCCCATTTCTCTTGTTGTCTGTGTTAGGGATGTTCCGACTCTAACTTATTTTGCAAGAACCACACGGGAGACAGTATGCCCTTTGAACACTTGCAAGTGGAGAATTTGTTCGTTACTGTAGATACAGCAATGTCCGAACAAAGTCTGCCGTTGCATTCATGCAAGACAGTATTTATTGAGAGAAGAAGGGTGGGGGTGAGAGTGGGCAGGATGGGGGTGAAACCCCTGGCCTCTGATCACATCATAGCAGGGGTTGTTTTACGATGTTGAGTAAACAGAACAACTTTGATTGCGTCTTCTACAGTTGGTCAATCAGTGCAAAGGATATTAGCACTTTGTTCTACTACTTTGTTAAGACAGGACAAGCTTAGGTTAATTATTACTGATTACATTCCAACATAATATGATCAACCTAATCTATTCAACCCTAACAGTCTGCTTTTCCTTTTCGACCAGGTATCCAGGAGTTTCCAGATAATATCAAATGTTGTAAAGGCCTGTCAGTGGTTGAGGCCAGTGTCAATCCCATCACCAAGTAAGACATCATCACATTTGGAACAAATTGCAATGTTTAGATTGGAGTGAAAAGCCTAAAGTACAAGCTACAGCCTTGTATCTTGTCTTTCAGTTTACAGAATGAATTGAAAGATTGCATGCCGGCAGGCGGGCGGGCGGTCATGATCTGGGTTTTTTTTTTCCCCTTCCTGCTTCTCCAGTGCTCTATGTCTTGTCTCGCAGGCTCCCAGATGGTTTTACGCAGCTCCTGAATCTGACTCAGCTCTTCTTAAACGATGCCTTCCTGGAGTACTTGCCAGCTAACTTTGGCAGGTAATTCCATGCATGGTATCAGCATCAGCATGGCGTGTCTTTAGTCACGGCCTTATTGGAAGGTATTTACTGTTACAGAGGCATTTTTTTTTTCGCTCTACGTATTCTTGGAAATATCGCATCGGCTTATAATGGCCAAGCAAGTTGACATGCTATATTTATGAATTTGGCCCATGCGAATTTGTGACACTGATGTGGAATTGAGCCTCTTTGCTGTAACGGGTACGATTCTTGCCCAGGTTTTGATCATGGGTGTTTGATGATGATGATGATGATGGTTTTATCTTGGGCCATGTGCGACCTCCCAGTCAATGTTTGAAATGTGGGCTCAGAGCTTTTTGTGCTGGGAGCCTGTGTTTGTGAAGGTTTATCCCGGCCGGCTCTTCTGCTCTCCTCGCACAATAGAAAAACACAATTGATGGGAATTTAATAGTGCTACTTCTCCAGATGTTTGCCCATTTTATCTGTATGTGCTGGTTGATTGACTGGTGTGAGTTAGCTAGAACAGGATCATCTGTAGAAATGGATGTAAAAATGCATGGAGCAACATAGGGATGGACAGATGGATGCAATGCAAAATAAGTTTGATTCAATGAAAACGCACAATGAGATCATCATTTTGGATGGTGATTGAATTTGAAAAGCGGTCATCTTTGAAGTTCTAATATGCCATATACAGGCACGTCATAGTAGTAGCTAATAGTGCATGTTCAATTTTTGGGACACTACAATAAATGTGGCCTGTTTCTTCTAGCTAGCTGCCAAAGAGCTTGACAAAGTCTTTTCACGTTTGTTCTTGATAGGCTCTCCAAACTTCGGATCCTGGAGCTAAGAGAGAACCACCTGAAAACCCTGCCAAAGTAAGACTCCATTGGGTTTTGTGTCTGTGCTATGATTTGGTCCTCCAATTCACTGAGTTTGCTATGGAATAAAGTTGTTTGCACACTTGGCAGCTTCTCTTGAATAGCGGTGAAGCCGGTTCGATTTGATCAAAGTAACATTTTGAAAAGTTACATTTGAACCGCGAGTGAAGTGCTTGATTGGAAGCACGACATTTACTCTCCTGTCTCCTTGCAGGTCTATTCATCGACTGACACAGTTGGAGAGGTTGGATCTGGGTAGCAATGAATTCTCTGAAGTGGTGAGAAGGTTTGCTCTACTATTTGGCGGGTTGTGTTCATCTAAAATAGCAATGTTACCCAAGGCATTCAATTTGGCCATTTGAGCTGGATGGATGGATGGATGGATGGATGGATGGATGGATGGATGGACGGACGGACGGACGGACGGACGGACGGACGGACGGATGGATGGATGGAAGATGACACAATGTGACATCAGGGTCAGGCGGGAGGGAAGTTGACCGCACGCTTCGCGTCCCAAGAGTCTCGCCTACGAATGAATGTTCACCCTCACACTCAATGGCCACAGCTCTCTTGATGATGTAACTAACCGGTTGTGCTCCGCCATAACAAGTGATAACTAGTGATTTTCATCTGTGCAAATCGAGATGCGTGACGTGTTTAAATTGTCACAGTATTGAAAGGTTTTGGTTGACCTTTTGCATATTAGCCGGAGGTGTTGGAGCAGATTCACAATCTAAAGGAGCTGTGGATGGACAACAACTCTCTACAGTCCATACCAGGGGTAAGGTGGCTACGTCGTACCTACGTATATACACAATGTTCTTTTGGCGTTTTGTGGATCTGCTTTATCTATCATTTGCCTTCCTTATCTCTCTGACTCTGCAGTCACTAGGAAAACTTCGCCAGCTGCGCTACTTAGACTTAGCTAAGAACCGTATTGAGAATTTGGACACGGATGTTTCAGGTTGTGAGGCCTTAGAGGATCTTTTGCTCTCCTCCAACATGCTTCAGCACCTCCCTGACTCTTTAGGTAGGTCCTCACACGTTCTGATTCCAGTTTGATACAAACTCATTCAACGTTGTGACAAGGTTGCTTTGCTTTTCAGGAATGTTAAAGAAGCTGACAACATTGAAAGTGGATGACAACCAGCTGACCTCACTGCCCGGAACCATTGGAAGGTAAGAAAGCTCCATCCATGCGCATACAAGTCACAAAGACCAATAACAGCCATGACGTAGATCCGGGTTGTTGTTTTTTTTCCCCTTCATATTATATATTCATATGTGAATCTAGTGGCTTTACAGAGAGTCTAGTGTTGTTTGTTCTTTCATAAAGAACATAGTCATTCTGTTTCTCCTCTCTCCGCCACATTAGCCAAGTGTACTTCATGAGCGAGCTCCGTATTGTAGCACCTATAGAAGCGTCCTGCAACTTTGCTTGACTCTGACACCTGGCATTGCTTTAAGGATTTCTGGGCTGCTAAGATATCTAAATAAAGGATAAGCAATGCCCCTCCCCTCCTCTCCCCTTCCCTCCCCTCCTCTCCACCGTATGGTGGCCCAGATGGTCCAGGCTGGTGGGAATCATTCTTGCAATGTTAACAATAACGGTACACTGATGTAAAATTGTCGGCTCATTAGCATTAGTCTGCTGTCGGCCGGGCCAGCGCTGGTCAAAGACCGGACAAGTTCAGAGCCATATAGTATTACCGTGAGCTGGCTCTCCAATTGCTGTGACCAGGTCCCTTTCAAAAACAGTACAGTTACTGTACATGCATCAGAAATGGTTTGGTGCTTTTGTTTCATTGCCATTTTCTCTCAATATGTCTGAACAGCCTTTGTCTGTTGGAGGAACTAGACACTAGCTGTAACGAGTTGGAGTCACTGCCTCCAACCATTGGCTACTTGCACAATCTTAGGACCTTTGCCGCCGATGAGAACTTCCTCATAGAACTTCCCCGAGAGGTGACGCAGGACCCAATCGGTCGACTGCACCGTCCGTGCGATTTGTCGCCCACTCGCCGTGTGTATCTTTTCAGATCGGTAACTGTAAGAACGTGACGGTGATGTCACTGCGATCCAACAAGCTGGAGTTCCTCCCCGATGAGATCGGACAGATGACCAAACTACGAGTCCTAAACCTTAGCGATAATAGGTACCGCAAAGGAAACTCTTTGTCAATGATTTTAGGTTTGCTCCTTCTGCCTACAGTTGCCATGGCAACTGAAGAGTGTGTTGCTATGGCTACTTGCTCTGCGGGCTGTTGAGTACGTAGGAAGAGAAAAGATCTTTTTCTCATTCTGGCTCCCGTCCGTCTCTCGTTTTCAGGTTAAAGAATCTACCGTTCACCTTTACCAAGCTGAAGGACCTGGCAGCTCTCTGGCTTTCTGACAATCAGGTAGCTAGCGCTCCCACAAATGCCAGGAATGCCGGACGGCAATCCGAAAGAGGCTTTCTGACCTGCTCCTAGCACAGTTTGAACGGCACTTGTTTGAAGGCAGAAGCTCGAAATAAATGAAATCACATTTCTTTGTTCCTCACATATGAGGGAGGTGGTTTGAAAACTGATCTGAATGTGTCTGTCATTGCAGTCCAAGGCTCTGATCCCCTTACAGACAGAAGCCCACCCCGACACCAAACAGAAGGTTTTGACCAACTACATGTTTCCCCAACAACCTCGTCACGATGAGGGTACAAACTGTGTGTGTGCGTGTGCGCGTGCGCCGTGTGTACACGTGTGCGTATGAATGAAAATAGGAATGTCTCAGGAGTCTCCGCCTGGTCGCTTGCTCATTTCATGCAAGAATGGAATTGATACAAATATCTCTGGGATTGCTTTAAAAAGAACAATCATGGCATGTTGAGAAAGTTTTTGTTTGTTTGTTTTTCATCCCTCTCACCCACCATCATTTACAATGGGATGTTTTACTTTCCAGATTATCAGTCGGACAGCGACAGCTTTAATCCGACTCTGTGGGAGGAGCAGAGACAGCAGAGGATGACTGTGGCCTTTGACTTTGAGGACAAGAAAGAAGAGGAAGACAACTCCGGGAAGGTCAAGGTCTGCCCTTATTGCGTCTGTCTCCATGTACTTGTATGTGTCTACGTACGTACAATTATGTTCAGGAAGCATTTGACTTTCATGGTTTCCCATACTGACAGTGGTGTTCGTGCTTCCATACTACAAACGATGGTGTTCTTTGTTTAAATTGTGATTATTTTGTTTTTCATCGGCAGACATATGACAATGACATTTCAATATAAAAATGAAAGCGGCAAAACGTGGATTTGACATTGTTCTGATCTTCCCCGACAGGTGGAGATCAACCTAAAACGTTATCCTACACCCTATCCCGAGGACTTGAAGAACATGGTCAAGTCAGTGCAAAGCCTCGTGGGTAAAAATGTTCACACGGGCCATGGGCACCAGCACCAGCACCATCTTAGCACAGGCACTGCCACCTCAGCGGGAACCAACATGGAACTTACACACCACAGTAAAGAAGCGTACGAACCACCGTGGCCCCTGCCTCCCAAAGAGGTCAAACACGCACACGCACAGCACATGGTGAAAGCATCAGTCGAAGCATCGTTTGCTTTCTGCCGTGCGTCCTAGGTAACAGACCGAGAGATGCAGGACTTCTCTCAGACTCAGCTCATGGATCAGGGACCGATGCATAACTCTGGCATTGACATCCCAAAGAGGAAGGACAAAGAGGACCTGACAGAGAGCTCGGAGGTTTTGATCTCAAACCTTTGCTCAGATACCGCAATCCAAGCAAACTGAACGTTACACCACAAACGCATTAAAGTCAAGAGCTCCACAATTTGAAGATGCAGCTCAAATAAATCATTTGGGATTTTCCTCTTTTACTCAATTGTATATCTGTCTAAGATGCATGACTGACTAACGAGTGACTTCCAACAGGACTCAATGGGCGGCTCACCCAACGACATCCGCATCTCCGACATGAGGCCCACCCTAGTGGAGCCGCCCATGTACAAACCAAAGGTGGTGCTGCTCGGCAAGGATAAGAAAGGTGCCCGCCCGCCGGATGACGCAAAAACATGTGAAGCGCTCGGGGCTTGCCCATTCATTGGGAATAGTGGCAGAGAGTGAGGGAAGGCAGCTAGAAATGAGGGAGCTAACTTTCATTTTCTAATGTCTACCTTAGTTTTGCAAGATCAGAGTCCATGTCCAATATCATGTCTTTGTGTGTAGAGTCTACAGACGAAGAGGTGGATAAGCTCCACTGTCTGAACCACAGCGGCTCCTCGGCCACCTACTCTGATTACTCTCCCTCGGTCGGCTCCTCTGGCTCGTCCAACCCGCCCGCTAACGCTCACTCTCACTCCCACCCTCACTCTCACGGGCACCAACACAACCCCGCCATGCCGCCGGCGCCCAACAAAGACCAGGCTCCTCAAACGCACTGGACCAACAGGTACGTACGTACGTACGTAGCCACAACAATGGCTCATGTTCAGTGCCAAGCGACCGTGGCGATCCGTCCTATTCTCTTTTCATTCAACTCCATCTTCTCAACTTGGGTCTTCCATCTCGTCACTTTGCTTGATCCATCTTCTCTTTCCCATTCCTCCGCTTGCTCTGTCAAGGTCAAAGAAGCTCATTAGGATGCTGCAGAGCCATTCTGATTCACTTTGCATCTCATCTCATCTCATCCTCCTCCACCAGTACAAACAACAGTACGCATCACATAAATGGGATTACAAATAGAAACAAAAAGCTGAGACTAGTTTCACAATGAACTGAGGAAGAGACCTAATATGTATGTTTGAAAGGTAAATGGTGTGCGGAATCTTGATACAAAGCCACTACAAATGATTGTGTAGTATCAACAGAAGCCAGTTAAGATGTTTTCATTTGCTTGAAATCGATCTCATTTTGACAATGCCGCTCCTCGCTCCTAATTCAGGTTGGCCCAGTCTTTTCCCAAACCCATTGAGTCCAAGCCCTTGCTGTCACAAAGAGAAACTCCGCCATCAGGAACCATGCAGCAACGTGGAGACAGGCGTCCCTTAAGTGAGCCTTTCGACTGGGCCCAAGCCCCTCACTACGACAACACGGGATTCGATGCCGAGGAGTCTCCGCTCGACCCTTCCTCGTCCAAAAGCAGCCAGGGTAACCCGCCGCTGGGTTCCAAACCTCGAAGCCAGTCGACCCACGGCCGCCGTCCTCTCATGAGGCAAGAACGAATCGTAGGCGTCCCCTTAGAGTTGGACGCGCAGACGCTCCCCTTTCACAGCAACCAACGCTCCTCGCATGACAATGAAGCCCAGGCTTCTGCACAAGCTTCCCAGAATCCTTGGCAGAATTGGACCCGAACCCCAAGCCCCTTAGAAGACAGGACGGCCTTTCCCTCCAAACTGGACCTCACGCCGACCTCGAGCCCCAACCCGGACCGCAAGGTGGCAGACCAAAGGTAACTAGGAGAGGATCCATTTTACTCCTCGGTAATCTGTCACTTACCCTTCCTTCTTTGTGCTTCGGACACGGGTGATTGTTGAACGTATGTGTGCAAAGAACAAAAAATCGTTTGGAGACAAGCGCCGTTGCTTCGTCAAAGAAGCAATGTGGTTTTCTTGACCATCTTCCTGCTTGAATTTGAATGTTTGTCCGTAAGCACCGACAGATGGAATTTGTTGACTTGCCGTTGACCTGAGCTCTTTTTGCACCAAGGCGGGAGCAATCATCAGGGCCTCTTCCCGGTAGTTGGTCATACCATAACAATCAGGCGGAGCAAAACAGAAAGGACCAGCTCACTGTCACCGGGGGCAACAAGGTAACCGTGGTCATGAGTAAAAGCTCCGAGCGGCTGTCTCCCATGATGAAAGAAACAAGGTCCAGGTTTAAGAAATCCCAGAGCATCGACGAGATCGACATCGGCGCCTACAAAGTATACAGGTAGGTTGGTTTGTGTTGCCTTACTTGTCGCTGGCACTTTTCGAAACGCTCCTTCTCGCTCGGTCCGCAGTATTCCCATGGACAGCTACAGCGCCTCCATTGAGCAGCAGAGCAGTTTGGACCGACAAGAGTTGCCCGGTTCCATGGAGCGGAGCAACATGGCTCGCTCCCAGTCCGCACCGATGCTAGATGAGGAACTTGGATTCCCACCACATGGCAACCAGAACCAGCAGGGACACAACCAAACCCCTGCAGTCCCACATAAAGCCTACCACTTTGACCAAAACTACAATCCCCAGGTATGCGGAAGGGAAGACAGAAGGTTGGGCTTTTTTTTTGGGCTATTTTTTTTTAGCTTCATTGCATTTTACTGTGCATCAATCAGGTGACCGTGGACAGACGGGCTCCTCCCCCTTTCCCCAATACACCCGATTATGTCAACCACTCATCGAAAGCATCGGAGTACGCCAACCAACCTGGAAAGACGTTACCCAAGGAGTTGGTGAGCCCTCGGTATCGTGCTTACCCGCCGCTGGAGATGTTCTCCTTCCCCCAAGCGCCGATCAGTCAGGATGGTTCCGCCAATCAGCATCATCAGCAGCAGCAGCATCAGCAGCAGCAGCAGCATCAGCATCATCATCAGCAGCAGCAGCAGCAGCAGCAACCAATCCCATCGCAGCGTTCTAGGCCAGGGTTTTTGAGGAGAGCAGACTCACTGGTGAGCTCTACCGAACTGGCTTTGTTCCGTAGAGTCCACGAAGCCCAGCAGGAGGCCCTGCAGGAAGCTCAGTACAGACAGCAAGTATGCAATGACAATTGATCCTTTCCGATGATTATCCAAAAGCAACGTTATTAAAGGAAAGTAACCAATGAATGTAACCACGCAGCATCAGGGAGAACCTCCTCTCTATAGTCGGGCTCTGGCTTATTCCACCCCCATGGAGCATTCTGACAACCAAATGATGCACAACAAGAGAAATGGACGCTACGATGACGATTATCCCAACTACCAGGAACAGAAGAAACCCATGATTGGTTACCCGACCAAGAGCTTGACTCAACGGCGCCCCCTGTCTGCTAGAAGCTACAGCACCGAGACCTATGGAGCATCTCAGGTACTTCGCCTCACTCAATATACATCCAAATGGCAGTTGTGGAATACGATCCGCAACACACTGTACGTGACGAGAAAATGTAAGGCTCGCTTCTACCAATTTTCCGTGCCACCATGAGGTCAAATCAAACAAAATGACGCGCAGTATTGCAATTGACTGCCCCTCCCTCGCTCACTCGGCCTTCAGGCACGTCCCGTCTCGGCTCGTCCCACCATGGCGGCTCTCCTGGAAAAGATGCCTCCCGACTACACTCTGGCAACCTGCCCGGAGAAGCCGTCTGATGACACCGTCAAAGTACGACCCGTGGTGCCGCAGAAGCCCGAAGACATCACCTCCAAGATGCCCGCCGACTGGAGGCAACAGCTGCTGAGACACATTGAGGCCAAACGCCTGGACAGGGTACGGTGAAAGGGCCAAAGGAAGGTGTCGAGACCTTGAGCAGATAGTATGTGTCTGGTTGCATGCGGGTGTCCACTCCACACTGTCATTTCTTGTCAGCCAGCCTACAATTGCAGACAAAAAAAAAAAAAAAACAGATGTCGTGAAACCAACGGCCGGACGGACAAAGACTCGACATGACTGGTCTGTTTGTGTCTGATAATCATCAGCTTCCCTCCTAATTGGCTCCTAATTGTTCCATTTCACCTAAGTATCACAGAGTGCATAGAAAATGGTTGGTATGGACCATTGTAGAGGACAAATGAGGTTTTGGGCCCACGCACAAATATGTTGGAATGACATTGTCCACCGATTGTTGCTTGTATGACACAATATTCAAACACTAGCTAACATTTTTCTGTGCTTTCAGCAATTCCGCACTATGTTGTGTGTGTGTGTGTGTGTGTGTGTGTGTGTGTGTGTGTGTGTGTGTGTGTGTGTGTGTGTGCGTGCGTGTGTGCGTGCGTGCGTGTGTGTGCGTGTGTGTGTGCGTGTGTGTGTGTGCGTGTTCCCAATGCCGCAGTCCGTGTTGCCTCCATCTCATGTCATGTCATGTGCT
Source organism: Syngnathus leptorhynchus (assembly GCF_054491065.1). Lineage (NCBI taxonomy): Eukaryota > Metazoa > Chordata > Actinopteri > Syngnathiformes > Syngnathidae > Syngnathus > Syngnathus leptorhynchus. The sequence goes on from NC_141207.1 coordinate 10,884,680, forward strand.
GTTGTCTTTTCCAATTAGAGTGGTGTCCTAAAGCACAATACGCTCACGCTGGGCATGCTCTGTCAGGGCGGGGGTCACGGCCAGGGGCGCAGCAGCACTTTGAACTTTAACCTTTACAATAACACTAAGCATGAGCCCCCTGCTGGCCGCTGGCTGCCACTACCTCCTCCTCCTTCTGCTGCTGCTGTTGTGAGTATCCCAATCCAAACAGTGAGCCAGTGGCACTATAGTACGTACGTACTGGTGTATATGAAATCTGCAAGAATTGCTGCATACAAAATGGAAAGGCACAAGAGGCGCATGTCAGCTGTGTTTCTTGCAACCTATGATGTTGGCAACGTCACATTGTTGAATTCCGCGTTCTGTCCCTTTTCCTGTCTTGCAGAGCCCCTCCCAACAGGCTGCCATGCTGGACAATGACCAAGAGGGCGTGTCGGGAAGCAATCAATGGGCTCCGTACTCGCTCGGCAGGAGAGACGTTCCGCCCGACAACCTGGTGAAAAAGGTCAGAGATGGCTGGCTGGCAAAAAAGGTATGGAAAGAAGTCCAAATAAATGCATCTTGCTTTTGGCACAGGGAGCCCACTCTCACAACACCATGGTGGCCACTTCCTCATCCTCTTCCACCACCACGCCTCATCGGATGGTTGGCCAACAGGGCTACGATGGCGGGATGCTGAACAAGGCGCTCCAGTATCAGCCAGGGATGCCTTTGTCGCTCGTTCCCTCTGGGGGGCAGTATCAAGGAAACGTGCCTCAGGGTAAATGACGAGACGCTTTAAGGGGAAAAGTCCAATTGCAATACGGATGTGTGCGTGTGCGTTTTCCCCCATCTAGCGCTTAACACTTCTAGCGGCCAGGTCTACTCAAGCGCGGGCCTAGCCATGGCCGCAAACCAAGTCCAGTACAACCTGCATACGTCCCACGCGTCACATCAAACTCCCAACAACCCGCAGTACCATAGCAACCAGGGAATGGTCCATAGCAACCAGGTTGTGGTGACCACTCACAGCAACATGCGGCCTCAGAGCGCTCGCTGTCTTCTCCAAACCAAAGGCCAGAAGAGCACCGATGGCTTCCAAGAGCAGGTACGCTTGCCTTTTCCTCTCATCTCAATTTTGAAGGTCAGTGGGCGAGAATCATTGCAATTCGGTGACAAAGAAGGTTTAGCCTGAGTAGACTCTCAAAAGGCTTCACTAAGGCAATTGTCAATGTTTCTTCTCTCTCTCTGTCTAGTTGTGTGTGCGAATAGAGAAGAACCCCGGTCTTGGTTTTAGTATCTCTGGCGGCATCAGCGGTCAGGGGAATCCCTTCAAACCCTCCGACATGGTATGACCCGAGCCCGTTTATGTTTCCCGAGCGCTTTCAGACGGAGACGCTGTCGATGGACTGGAATTTCAAGATGTCGACCTACTCGTATTTTCCAGATGAACCTGGATCTTGTTGTGTGTTTGATTGTGCCCTGCCCTGTCCTGTCAATACGCTTTGACATGCCTTCTTTGTGTGACTAACGCTCGACAGCTGGACCCGTTAGCTAGCCGATGTACAGTGAGCTCCATATGACATCCTCTCTTTCAACTCAAAGACATATTGGTGTCCAAATTGATGACATTCAATTGGGGGAAATGTTATGAGGCTCACTGTTGAAATAAATGCCAGTGATATAAGTCAACTCATACTTCCAAAAGGTGCACTTTTGTGCATTGTATCTGTGCGTGACTGTGATTGTTGGTGCTTCTTAGCGAGTATAGTTCTTAATCATCTGGCATCCCCCGCCCCTCCCCTACGTGGCGTGGCGTGGCCCATCTCTCAGTGGCATGCTCAACAGGTGCACAACCGGTTGCAAGACATTGAGCTGATAGCGCCCGCCGCCACTTGTGTTGAAAAACATCTTTCACCAAGTTGTGAAAAGATGTTGGTGTTTTTATAATCTCTGCCTTGGGTCGTTTCAAGAAAATCTGGGAGCTGCGTTGATCTTCTGATCCCACCACCTACCTTATTGATTCCTTGCCCAATTGAGTAGCCATCTCACACCTATTGTTCTCTCCTCATTCTACTGTCCATTTGATAGGAGTGCATCTATTTATTGACTTTCATGGGGAAAAAACGTCCTTTTGCACTTAAGTGTAAGAGATGTAAGCGCTCAAAGAAGTGGGATTCATTCACTTGCATGCATCCCTAGAATCAGAAGAAAGACAATGCGTTATAGCTGCACACAGGTCGGGGGCTTTAAGAAAGGCAAAGATTCTAAACCATCGTGTCCCTGTGTTGTCCTAACGTTGTATCATTTTGACTTATAGGGTATCTTTGTTACTAGGGTACAGCATGATGGGCCCGCTGCAACGTCCTTGCAGCCTGGAGACAAGATACTACAGGTAAGGCCTCTTCTCTCGCTCAGCAACAGATGGAGCAGTGACAACCATCTCCACCCTCCCTCTCATACCCAGCCAAAGCCTTTGCCTTTCCCTATACGCTGCCTTGTAGCCGAGGGTAGACTCAAATCCAAGTGGGTTATTGCGGTGTGGTACAAAGTAGGAGCCGGCGGCCACGGGCGGGCATCCTGCAAACCTTTTCTCTCTCTCTCTCTCTCTCTCTCTCTCTCTCTCTCTCTCGCTCTCTCTCTCTCTCTCTCTCTCTCTCTCTCTCTCCTTTCTCTCTCTCTCTGTCCTTTCTCTCTCTCTCTCTCTCTCTCTCTCTCCTTTCTCTCTCTCTCTCTCTCTCCTTTCTCTCTCTCTCTCTCTCTCTCTCCTTTCTCTCTCTCTCTCTCTCTCTCTCTCTCCTTTCTCTCTCTCTCTCTCTCTCTCTCTCCTTTCTCTCTCTCTCTCTCTCTCTCCTTTCTCTCTCTCTCTCTCTCTCTCTCTCCTTTCTCTCTCTCCTTTCTCTCTCCTTTCTCTCTCTCTCTCTCTCTCTCTCTCTCTCTCTCTCTCCCTCTCTCTCTCTCTCTCTCTTTCTCTCTTTCTCTCTCTCTCTCTCTCTCTCTCTCTCTCTCTCTCTCTCTCTCTTTCTCTCTCTCTCTCTCTCTCTCTCTCTCTCTCTGGGCAAAAGGGCTTACTTTTTTTTGCCGTGCGTGCGTGATGCTGTGAAATAAAATGTGCAGGCCCAAAAATATTGCTTGTTCTTTGAGTAGGAATCTTCTCAGCATCTTGACTTGGCAGTGTGTGTTCGTGGTGAGAGTGCTCCACACTGTGACTCACTTTCCTGTCCATGGCCTTCAGAAAGATTTAGGTCTGGGTTCTGGTCAGGCCTGTTTGACTTTCCCTTGCAGTAAATCAGGGTGGGTTTTTTTTCGGTATCCGATAAATGGCAATGTGAAATGTTAGCCTTTATTTAAGATCATTTTCAGTCCACACATTAGAATTTAGGAAGATATACAGTATATGGACATTTTCCAAAAATTGCAAATATAAAAAAAAACTAGTTTGGCATCATATTTGGAGTTCAAATATGCAAATATTGAATATGAGTTTTTGTTTCTCTTCCAGTGTTAGTGTTTCTGTGCCAGAGAGAATGAAAAAAAAAAAAACAATCTTTTCATTCTGCCCCCCCCTCCCCTCTCAATTGCTGAATTCATCTTGAATGTCCTATTGAGCCCTTCTCTTTCAACAGCATGTGTGTAGATCCTCCACTTTTCTCTCTTTTCCCCAACAGTGATGTTCACTGAGCTCATGGCAGTGACCCTCCATCCTTCCACCACCACACAAATAAATCGTCATAAGGAAAAGTGCAATGCACACACATGCTGCTTACTGTGCTGCGTGTTTGCCTTGCAGGCTAATGGTCATAATTTTTTACACATGGAACATGAGACAGCCGTCTCTCTGCTGAAGAGTTTCCAAAGGACGGTGGACTTGGTGCTTCAGAGAGACAGCAGCACCCCCTCCCCTAAAAATATGAAAAGAAATGAGCAAACGCACCGCTCACCGCCCCAGCCGCCCTCTTCTGGAGGCTGCTGGAACTGAATTGCCGCCTGTTTTCTTTGTGTGTGCGTGTGTGTGCGTGTGTGTGTTCATGCCTATTGCTGGACTATAGGCAAATAAATCCATGTGCCAAATCGCATATGGGCTATATGTCCAGAGACCAGGTGCGTGCGCTGGTCTAGGACCCCCCCAGAGGACAGTACTCTCACTTGCACCGCCAATTTGAATTTGGGTTGATTGATTTGGCAGCCAATTTGGCAGTCACTCCCCTTTGTTTTGTTGCTAGATGGAGATCTATGAGCTATTATTTGACCCTTGTTGTTTTTTTTTGAGGTTTTAATTATGTCAACCATTTGCGTCTTTTATTCTCTGCAGAGTTCTGCCTCTAGTGTACAGAAATTCATGTTTAAAACGGTCTGCCTTGTGTACATATAATGTGCTCCAGCTTTGTGGAGCGTTTCCTCTGAGCCTGAAGTCATTTGGTTACAAATTTCACTTGATGTCTTTGAGTAGAGAGTGATCATTTTCTTTATGGACTTGGTGTTTTCCCCATTCCAGCTCAACTTTTCTTCTCTGTTTTCAACAAAACAAACAAACAAACAAACAAACAAACAAACAAACAAACAAACAAACAAGCCTGCTGTGCTAGAAGAGTGCTAAAGCAATATGAATATGTTTGAATGGAACCTGTCCTGCAGTGCCATCTAATGAGCAATGTTTACCCAGAAAAGAATGCATAACAATGCAATTTGGCATCCATACCACCTATTGGTTTCGGAATTCAAAAAAGCTCGAATGGTAAAGAGCTGCAAATGAATTCTATGTCATTTTTGTGTCCCATTTGCTACATTTCTACCGTCCCATCCCTTTTTCAAGTTACTGATAGCTAGATAAATAGATAGATGGATAAAGGCGCTCAAATGCCTGTCCATTGTGGATTCATTTGTAGCGTACTGCAGGGAATCATGTTGGACATTTGCTTCACTCTGACTCCTTTCATCCTCCCAACTCATATTTACACAGGCCCAAAATACCAGAATTGACATTTTTGCGGCCGACATCTGGTCAGAGGCGGCAGCGTGGCTTCCGCTGGGGCAACCGTCTGCATGCATACAACAGTCTTCTCATATTACCAGAGCAGGGTGCACGAAGCGTTTCGACATCATCCATTCAAATAACCCTTTCGATAATCGCAAATTCCTCCGAGCAAATGTATAGAACCAAACGCATTAGCAACTCCAAACAAAGCCTCCCATGACACTGTGATAAGTATTGAAGCCTGAAAGGCGTGCTCCACACCGCTCTTTTGAGAAATCCCAAAATTCTTCATTCGAGCCACACCCGTACAGACAGACGGATGGACAAAGTGAGAGCGAGAAATGCAGCAACGACGACGGCGATATTATGCTGGGTTTCACATTTTCTCATCCATCTTTCTCATCACCTTTCTTTGAGTTTGTGCCCATTCCGTTTCAATAGAATCCAATACAGTTGCCAAGACCACCTACGGAAGTCTAAAATGTCGAAAAGTACAAACGGTACGATGCAAAGAGAGAAAATGTTTGATAATGAAATTATTTTTACTACATGTTTCAGGTAATCATTTCTAAATCTATTGCTATACCTTAGCATTGCTCAAAAGTGGTGATATTTTCTAAAGACTATGTTATAGATGAAAGTACGCACAGTGTGACATGGAAACTTCAACATAAACTATCCAAAAGTGTACAAAATGTATTTCTACTATAATTGTAATTTGTGTTATACAAATATATATTATATATATATATATATATATATATGTATATGGTTCTAAAAAGTCTTTTTTATGTGATATGCATACAAAAGAGCTGAGACGGACGGTTTCACTGTAGATACAATAGCTGTGAAAGGTATCCAAATTTGAAAGACTCCTACTAATTGTGAATGTAATCATGCTTTCTGCAGTATACACTTAGGCTACTCCACTTGAATGCTGCTGCTGCTGCTGCTTCTTCTGTAGTGTGACAAAAAAGTACTTTGACCTCCCACGAGAGAAAGATGCTCAAGACGTTGGAGAGTTTTTCACAGTTTACAGTTTTATTGATTGATTGTTTCTGTTTGTTTGCAAATGCAAGTTGAAATCCTTCCACTTTTAATTTCAAATATTTATGGAGAGAATTGTAACTGCCGAATATTATAAAAGATCATGTGTTTAGAATGCATTTTACAGATGCTATCTGTAAATACTATTTAAGATACGGTTTTTACAAAAAAATCATGTATGTATAAAATTGAAAACTTGCTGTGCAGCGACTATTCTGAAGCTATTTTGGGCTTTGGAACATACATTTTTTTCAATATATCAAAACTGTTTTGAATAATGTACTAAAGTCTCTATTGTACAAATAAAACATGTCACTATTGCTAATCTGGCTCTTTGCATTATACTGCACTAAAATGTTTTTTTTCTACCTGCTCTGCTCATTTGTAAATGTGCTTATTTTTACTTTGGTGAAATCCAAAAGTCACTTAGTGGCTGATCAGATGCTTCCTTCCCGGCTGGCCTGCCTACACGGCGTGGCGTGGCGTGGGACAAACTTTGAATACAAAACTCCAGCTACAAACATACAATACAAAGCAAAAATGTGTGAATGTACGTATTATTTCCTCAAGTGTAGATCTGCTGCACTATTCTCTGGTATTTTTCAGATGTCCCTTTGTGGAGTCCAACAATGGACAATAGACACAAGCACACAAAGTAGCCAGCCTCCTTTGTTCCCCTTCTTACACGTGCGATTGTTGACTAAATGTTACTTTTGTTCCCTGATGAAACCCACGTCTTGCATGAATTTGTGTGCAGACTGACCGTCCGTCCGCCCGCCTGCCCGCCCCCAAACGGTCGCTCAATATCGCTCAGCTTGACCTGATCAATGACAATATGAAAGCCTATGCCCATGACCCGCATTCAGCTGCTGGGTGGGGCGCTTGACTGTTTGTCTGAGTTCCTGTCCTACAGTCACCCCTCCAGCACACAAACAGAGCCCATAGATTGCCCACTACGCATGAACTGACTGTAATACTGGCCTCGGGTACGTACGTATGCCACTCAATGAAACGTTCGGCGTATGCTACGTTGCTACGACCGCTGGAGGGAGAGGGAGCTTAGAAAAGCACGATTGGCAAGTCAGCTCCCCGTCAAACTTTTCACATTCTAACAATGAAACCCAAGTCAATGTGGTTTGTGAGTTTGTTTTCTTTTGTTTTTCTTTCAAGAGTTCAGTCATTGCTGAGTGTAACATTTGTGCCCTGCGGAGCGTGCCTGCATGCGTGCGTGCGTGTAGGATCTTTGCAAAAGTACTGCCAAGTTTACCTTCAGTAAATACTTGTGGTCGCTCTGTCACAAAAACAATAGTCGTCAACAACAACGGCTGCGCTTCAAACGTTACGGAAGAGAGATACCGTCGAAAAGTCACCTGCCAAAAAAGAAACAAGTTCGAAGCCAGTGCGCAACTCAGCGTGTATACAAAGCAGACAAATCGGTTTTTAACCGTTGGCTGGAAATATACAATGACTTGCAGACAAGACACTGTTTCACAAATAGGATGCTGCGTAAGTTCACAGCTCGGGAGGGAAGGCCCTTCAGAGATTTCTTAACAGGTTCACCTGCAAACAATGCTTGCCCCAGGATGTCATTTCAAAAATGGCCTTTTGCAAGCCCTGCGAGTTTTCTCTGGGCACAGCAGCCAGTTTGCCGTCATCCTGTTGAGAGAGTCAAGCAGATCGAGCGCACAGAAAGTCAACAACGGAGATGTTTTAATCCTGTCAAAACAATGACAATCAATCTCTCCAGATGCGTGGACTGCAGGTGAGTCCGGGACATTGCAGCTGTCCCATAATGAACAAGCAATAAATCAATGAATATGAGTGCAAGCCAAGACCACCATCAATCAATCAACACTTGTTCCTCCTAATACATTACGGGCCTACCTAATCTATTGGGTGTGGATCCAAACGGCCACAATGCTGTTTGAACAGAACAATGCTGTCAAGCTGCTTATTGGGAGGGAATGCCACTCAAACCAGCTTTAGCAGCATTTCAAGCTGACTAAGTGCATGACGAAGAAGGTGTGTGCCGAGCGAGGGGCGTGTCCAAAAGGTGTCCCTTGTCACCACTTAGAAAACCGGTCTGACAGTGTTGATCGCGTTACTTGAGGGGAAAAGGAGAAGAGCAGTTGTAAAATTGACAACAGATGCGGACGGACGGACGACTGCACGAGCTCAAAGTCCAAAGTGCCAACTCTTGGCGCTCGTGTGCCTTTTATCTTGACATCCGTCTTCTGCGAACTTTTGTTTTTGTTTTGCAGCTCGGCTACGAAGACGGTCGCGTGTGACTCAATCAGTCTGCTGTCCCCGTTTGGGCGGGCAGACAGCCGGCAGGCAGGCAGCCACGCAGGCAGGCGGGCAGCCGGCAGGCAGCTACGCAGGCAGGCTGCTGACATTTGGAATAACGCAGACGCCGGTCGACTCGCTCGCTGGGTCGCTCGCCCACTCAGTCCAGCAGCATGCCGGTGCGACAGAAAGGTAAATGCCGATGTACAGTGCTTCGTTGCTTCGTGATGCCTGCAGCAGTAATGGACCGCGAGTTGAAATCAGCTCTAGTTTACCTGTGAACTCGTTAAGTGTGCTGGCTGTGAAGTTTCACTTGCAAGTGTTGCTCGCTGATTGTTTACTAGACGACGTGGATTGTTTTCGTTTTGTTTGGCTCCGTGCTCACGTGCACTTGAACTTTATTTGACTGTTGGACTTGAATCAGCTCACCTTTTTGGAGGCGCCTCAAATGTTATTTTTCCGGGCTTTTCTTGCACCTACCTGCCTGTAAGGGCAATTTGCGTTTCTTTCTTTTTTTTTTTTTTTTAATTGTATGTGCCAGCAGCATTCAGGAGCTCTCTTGAAAATTGCAAGTTAATGTTAAAATGCATGGTCGAAGATCACCACGTATCGATCGCACTGGCCTAGACAGGCTATTTATTTGCATCAGCTACATTGGACATCATTGGAATGGGGCAATGGTTTACAAGATAAGTTGGAAAAGAAATCAAGTATAAATAATAAATCCACTTGATTTTGGTCACAATGTCTAATTTTGCGGACCAACTGCAGTACCGTTTGCAGCCTCTAGAGGGCCGCGGACCACCGCTTGACAATGGCTGGTTTAAACCATGAATGAGTGAATGAATAATAATAGTATGCTACTTGGGCCTACGTAGCCTACAAGCAATATAACCAAGGTTATAGATGCAGTAAGATAAAAACAAAAAAAGGGAGGTAAGAGCCAGACAATGTAAAAGAACAACAGCGGTAATGAGCAAAATAAGTCAATCCAATTCTTGTCTAAAATACAAATATGAAAAATAATGTCTTGCCTATCTTTCTTGATGATGTGAATGTTGCACTACTTCTAAGAAAATGAGCCCATGCTTTGCTCATCTGAAACATATGGACCTCATATGACACTGGCTTCCTTCCTAAAATGAATAGTAGCGTGTTGTTTATTTCATTTGTCTGTCTTTTATTCAGATGCTCAACGAGCCCTTGAGCTTCTCCAGCAGTACAAGGCCAAATTAGATCAGAGGCAGCAGAGCCAGCTAAAACAGGGCCCTGTTGAGGAAGATCACCAACTGCAACAGTCCCTGGACAGAGTCATCAATGTGTTCCAAAGCCAGCTCTTTAGTGCCCTGCTTGGTAAGAATCTGGAGTGATTTATTTTTTTTATTTTTTTTGGGCTGGTGAGATTGACCGCAAATTGGCCCGGCCCGTTCACACAAATCTAGTCCTCAAAAGTGCTTGTGACCTTAGCCCTGCTGGCAACTGACAGCAAGTGGCAACATGCCAAAAAGCAAAACTATATCAGATGGAGATGTACTTGACATTCCTTGTGTTGAACTTGGATGAATCTTTTCTTGTTTTCCTGCAGACATTCAGGAGTACTATGAGTTAACTGTCCACGCTGACAGCCAAAGTTCAAGCAAGCTGATGGATGACACCGTGGGGCCGGTGCTGGAGCCGGTGCCGGAGCTGGTGCCGGAGCCGGAGCCAGAGCCCACCTCCAGTCAGCTCTCCGGCCCGGCTTCGGCGGAACCGCGCCGGCCAAAATGCATATCCCCCAAACCCAAGTCAATCAAGTCTCCTGCTCCTCCAATCCCATCCGTGACAGCCGCAAAACAAGCGCGTCCCCTTCATCGCCGCCTCCTATTGCTCAGTCACAAGCGTCCAAGGTCAAGTCCCGAGCCCCACCTCCTCCAATCCAGGATGCGGACATTTTCCAGCCCTCGTCCCCGTCTGTCGTGTCATCCTGCACAGAGCCTCCGTCAATAACGCCAAATGATCAAAAGACACCTCTCGATGGCGTTTTAGGATGCTCGCCCGCTTCTCCAAATGAGCTAGTGACTGTCTCAAGTCTGGTCTTGGGAACCATCCAAGGCTTAGACAAAGTCGTCCGAGCTAGCGCTACTCCTGTCGCCAGCCCGGCTCCCGACACCGTTCCAGACGCTAGCGGCTTGGCTTTGATTCCTCCGGCCAATGAGGATGGAGGCTCAGGCCTAAACACTCCAATATCAAGTCCTATGACTCCTAGCAACGGAAAAGCTCCGTTTGGTAGCCACAGTCCCAGCGCTCCCTCAGCGCCACCGAGCAGAGGACCCCTGAAGAGGTACCCAAGCACTTGAACTTGTTTATTGTTTGATAACATTTTGATTCATGTGTTCAACATTTTCTTTTTTTTTTTTGTTGTTTTTGTTCCCTTCCTACACTCACTCACTCACTCACTCACTCACTCACTCACTCACTCACTCACTCACTCACTCAGCAGCCCCGGGCCACCAACAGTCACGGCCTCTCCCACCAGCCCCGGCCACAGAGGGGTCAAGGTAAGACAGAGTTTGGATTGCACTTTTGCTGTTCATGGAAAGCCATTGGTGCGCTCTTGCTCTTTGGTTTGGGTCCCGCCGTGGACAATGTCAATTGTAGTTTGTTGTGGCTAGATGCATCCTGACTACACTTGAGGCTTTTATTTATTTATTCTTTCTTGAGCGGCCCGCTACCAGATGTTATAGAGTATGATCTTGAGGTTCTGAGTGATCGTAACCCCTGAATCCCCCCACCACCACCACCACCACCACCACCACCACCACACACACACACAAGTAGACTACAAGGATTAAGTATTGCATTGCTCAAGTTAATTCTTCAAGTACCTTTACATTAGGATAATGGATTAAAAACACAGGGTGTGTCCAGCAGAGGCCAGACAGCTGGACAATATTGAATGTGCATGATTCCGTTCCTCGATGCAACATTGAATAATGATATTATTCTGTCTTATTGTCCTCTCTATGATCCTATTGTATGTCGTCACTGTGTTGTTGCTGCTGGCTTTCTGTGCTCCAAGAGAGCAAGAGTCTCTCCTAACAAGCTTAGTATATATAGGCTGCTTATAGACTTTAGTGAGGTGGAGCTATTTTAGGACACACAAATAGAAAGAGAGAGGGAGAGAGAGAGGGATAAAGAAAATAATGAGAGTGGGATTCACTAAGGCCAATCCTTGGACACATCTTCTAAACTGCTGGTGCAGACTTGCATTGTCACTGGGAAAAGGAGAAGTCATGGGAAAGTTTGCGAATTAGCTTGAAGATTTTTGAGGACATTTGCAGCAGAGCAGGATTATCTGTCTGTCTGTCTGTCTGACTGTCTCCATCTATCTATCTATCCATCTATGTCCTCCAATCAATCTGTCGCTAGAGCACTTGCGAAGTCACTTGATGTCGGGATGAGCTTTCCTGTTGTAGGGCTGACAGCTATTGGGCTACCACGAGTGCTCCATGTCAAGATGGACCATCAAAAGTCGACATCTCCACTCAATGTAACGTACCTTCCTGTAGTATGATAGAAGCTATTTGTTGGCAATCTTTTTGAAAGCGCTACTGACTTTTTGCCCGCTACAAAAATGATCGGTAATATTCTGCCATTGCTGACAGCTTTGTCTTGTACAATTAAGAGGCCTGACAGTGGAGCAAGGTTATTTTATCACTAAAATTGGTGTGCGGGCGACCATTGGCGCTCAGTAACGCTGTGGCTGTACCTGCATATATGTGGCCTGTACCCGGCCGGCGACCTATTCAGGGTGCTTGCGGTCCGCCTTTGGCTATCAGCTGTGTTGAAAATGGATGGATGTATGGATGAAAGTGAATCCAAATAAGAATGACCAAACAAACAAGTTTTGTTTCCAAACAAAACATAAAAACGTCTTCGGAGGCTGTGATATCCAACTTTAGCCACACAGTGGCAATGTATCACAAAACAGCCACAGGGTTTGGGCCAGTATATAACTTCATTTTTTTTTTTTTTTTTTTCTAATGTTCATCAGGCTGTTAAGATAAACGGGGTGAGCTAAACATTAAGATAAAACACTCGTGCATTTCACGAGAGCTGATGATGCTATCATGTTTGAAACTCTATATTGTATTGTGCTGGATGAGGAATTGGAGCTTTTCAAATATTCCATCCTTTCAACGGACTCTCACACTGACAACTGCACGCAGGCACAAACAGTGCATAGTTATTTCCGTGCTGGCTGACCTACAAATGTTAACATGTAGTGCATGCCTGGGAGGCATATGAGGTTGCATTCTCTCTCAGTTTCTCTGCCCCTTTTTTTTTTTTTTTTTTTCAAACATGTCCATTTGACTCGTTCCTCAATCTTGGTCTTGGCTCTTTCCTAATTGTAATATTGTCACTGTATTTAAGACTAACAAAATCTGATCATTCTTGTGGCAATCTACTGTGACTATTGGACTCATGACTGCACAATGTAAATGCAATTCTCAAATTCTGCAGCCTGCGTAAAATCATGCTTTCGCAAGCAATAACAGCTACTTTAGTCAGCACAGAGAGTGTTGTTGTTTTTTTTTTGGTCTATATGACCGTACAAGACAAAACAAGGCTATACAAGTAGCTAGCAGAGACCAAGGAAACGACGTCATGGGAACATGAAAGAGATGAGCGCAATCTATTCTTCCTACTCGCCGCTGTGCAGGTCTGATTCTTTCTGTCACTCGTTGATCTTGCTGTTAAAAGGCGGGCCATGAGAGGCAGTGGAGCAAACAGCGAGGGGGTGGGGGGAGAAAGGGAAAACCGAGCGAGAGAGCGAGAGAAGGGGATAGCGATAGAATAGAATAACTGAGGCAATGTTCAGCTAGTGAGAGGAGAGGAGATGGATGGATGGATGGATGGATGGATGGATAGATGGCTGGCTGGGACAGCTGCTACAAAGAAGAGGGACACACACACACACATGCACACAGATGCTGAGAAAAACACACACGTGCTGACATCTTTTTCTACACGCAAGTGGCTTGGACATGTTTGACTTTGCTTCCTAACAATCTATGAGGATTATGCTGATCAATATGATGGTGAAGATGAAAGCCATGAACAGCAAGAGGGAGGAGAGGATGCTGGCCTGCCAAAGCTGAGGACCACAACCAGGCGCTGGGGAGGGGGTGGAGGATTGGAGGATGGAGCATGGTTAAATAAGTCATGCCTGTGTGCGTGCGTGTGTGACGGTGTGCATGGTTAAATGTATGAGTGAAGGTGAGGGTGCCCCCCCCCCCAACCCCCTCCCCAGCGCAGGAACAGCTAGCTAACGTTAGCCACATGTTGTGCCACTGCAAAGTAGCTTGCACCAACAACACCATATCTCTGATGTTTGGATGCAAGGTAGGTTGAAAGTTTGTGTGGAACGATGTGAAGGTGCACGTGGTTGAGCTTAACTTACTGAAATGAAAGTTTGTCACTTTAGCAATAGATGGATTGTTTTGGACTCATTTGAAAACCATCTGGAATGGAGTCATGATCACAATGTTTTTTGTTTTGCAAAATCTGTACTTTGAATCTTTCTGCATAAATGAGAGTCTAAGACGGCAAGAAGAGTCCGGCCGGCTGTGATCGATTCATTGACCCGGACGAAGAAGAATATTCACAATTTGCTCCCGAGAGTGCCTTTTCGATCAAAACAGTACATTCGAGCCGGCACCAGACACAAAGCGATGACGAGAGATTCCATTGATACCGCGAAAGTAGTATCGATCCGGAATGTACCCGTAGTTTGTTTTCACAATGGCGGTTTGATGTTGACATGGTAATTGTTTGCAAAAGTCCATCGGAACATAACAGTCCATCACCCTGTGTGCATTTGTACAGAAGTGTATCTGAAAGCATTACCATAAATGAATCTGGCTCCATCTGTTGGATGACTGTGAAAGATGGGGATTCAGTGTGGAGCAAGAGGTTGAGGAGCAAAAAAGGAAAGGAAGCAGCCACAAAGGCACATTTGCGCGCGTGTCCCTTACGGCAGAGGATTGGCTGCTTTGGCTTTCGGATCTTACCAAGCGTGACTAACGCTGCTTCCTCCTCTTGCACACATACAAAGTAACGAGGGACTGCCGTGCTTTATCTGCTGACAATCTCGCCACATTGCTCGTGGATTGACAAGACCGGGACAGCCTCCTGACATTCCTACGTATAGTTGTTCACACTGGGGTCGATCCACAGGCACCACTGTTTTGCTTGGCCTAAAATACATAAATGAGAGCAAAAAAACAACATATGTTGTGTTAGTCCCAACCTTTCATCATGAATTGATTTGGAGGTTGCACCCGAGCGTGCTCTTATCTCCAGCGGTAGAATTTGTGAAGAGATACATGGCCTTTCTATTCAAAGTGCTGAAGATGCACGTTATGTAAGTGTTCCAGCCCGGAAAAAGAACAGTTGAAATAAATCATTAAACATCCCTCCAAAGTCATTTTGGGGAGTCCTTTTTACGCACCGGCTCTCGTGGATCCTTGCGTTTGTTTTCGTATCTTGTGTCCATGCTAACTGAATCGGATAGAAATGTATATACAGTACTGAAAATATTTTCCACTCTTTTTTTTGTATGGAATACGACAATTTAGGAGGTTAAAATAGTGTCTTGCCGATTGTTTGTGACTGTCTGACTTTGGCGCTTGATATGAATGTATCTTCAAATGTCGGCCAATCTCCAGGAACTAAATCTACAAATGTATACAACAAATGGACATGGTATTTCTTCCGGCAAAATGAGCCGGGCGGGCCAGCAAATACTCGTGTTTTCCTTTCGATTTCCTCTTTTTGCACCAGAACTATTGAATTGTATCTCTGCTCTGCCGCTTGTCTCTAATAGAGCTCGTTTCTATTTCTGCTTCTTGTCATGCTTCCTTGCCACATCTGCTCCTCATCACTCTTTCCCCCTTATCCTAATCTGTTTTTCTTTCTTTTACTCCCTTATCTGCTCGCCACCCAAATCCTCCTCTTTCTCTAGAAGTATCGATACCCGGGAGAGGAAGGGGCGTCGCAAGGCCCGGCAAAATTCCACCGACATAGCTGCTGCCATCAGCACCCGAGCAAAGGGCCGAGTGATGCCAGGACTCTGGGGAGGCTAGGGATGGATCAGGGCACCTGGAGAAGAGAGAGGAGGCACAGTGGAGATTTGGAAACCAGAGACACGGGAAACTCGCTCACCAGGACCGGCTCTCTCGGTCGCCGCGGCCATCTGCGTGGGGCCGAGCTGGTTCAGGTGGCCGAGCGACAGCTCTCTCAGATTCAGCACGTCCACGGATATGTCACTCACGCGCACATCACACCCGCTCAGGTAACAAAGTTGTTGTCTTCCCCCCCCCCCTCCCTCCTCTCTCTCTCTCTCTCTCTCTCTCTCTCTCTCTCTCTCTCTCTCTCGCCAGTAGTTTAGGTTGCCTTGAAAAGTATCAACTTTTATGGGACCTGTCAATCACCAGCCAATGTGTTTGTTTTGGAATTGGTCAACAGCTTGTTGCATATTGAGTTACTTTTGAGTGCAGCGCATTTTCAGTAGTGTATTGACCTGACTTGCTGTATGCATCCGTCCATCCATCCATCCATCCATCCATCCAATGATTATTTGTTGCATCCCAGAGACTGGCCCATTTTTTTGTGCTGTTGCTTCCTAGCTCCCTCCCTCCCTCCCTCCCTCCCTCCCTCCTCACTCACTCCATTCATGTCTTGTATTGTTGGCTTGGCACTGTGTATGTTGGTCGATCTGGCGTGCTCGTGTGTGACAGATGGATCTGCCATCTTGTTCTCCACATGTCCACGTTGCCATCTCGCTGCTGTTTTTGTCCGTGTCAGAAGAATAGCCTCCTTTTCGAACATGTGACATGCGTGCGTGCGTGCGTGCGTGCGTGCGTGCGTGCGTGCGTGCGTGCGTGCGTGTGTGTGTGTGTTATTGGCCAACGAGAAAATAAAGAAGGCTTGTGCAATGCAGGAAAATAGTTGATCTACTTTTGTGAATAGAATTGTCCTGGCCCGGTTGCGGAAGCGTCAGGAGCGACAGCACGGTGGCTGTACACCATGCCGTCCGTCCATCCATCCATCCATCCATCCATCATTGCCAGCCACTTTTAGGAGCTCTACCACCACGGTGGCCGTACACCGAGCCATCATCGCCAGCCACTTTTAGTGGCACCTAGATGCGTCAAAAGCCAATTGAACATAATGTTTCCCCATCACTAATAGCCACCTGGTAATATTTTTTTCCTGTCCTTGTTTGGTGAAGCAGCATTTGGTTGTAGTATTCCTTTTAAAACAGTTGGAGGCAGCAGCGGTCCTTGAGCTAACCTCTGATGAGCATGCGGAAATGCTCAAACCTCCATCCTCGCCACATGCCAATTGAGCTAGCGCCAGTTAGAGGACTTCCACTTCTAGATGGAAGCATTCATTTTCTTCCTGATACTCCCACAGGGTGTCAATGGAATGGACACGCTGCGGTTTGACTTGCAAAGAAATGTTTCACACTTGTAACAATGTTGGTTGGCAGCCTGTTTGCAATAGCACCAAAGTGATTGGGTTTCATTTAGTTAAAATAATGATGCATCTTGTCGGCAGCCTGTTTGCAAACGGGATTTGGTTTCCTTTAGTTCAAGTCATGATGCATCTCGTTGTCTCCAATTTGTAATGGATAGGTCTACTAAGCCACCACCATTGTCAATTTTGAAGGGAAAAATTGAAGCCACTATCTTCTCTCCAAAATCAATCAATCAATCAATCAATCAATCAATCTCCTATAGAGTATAAGCACCTACCTACATATCTATCTATCCATCCTTTTAGGAGTGGGAGTGGCAGCGTGCTAGCTCTTCCCTCCCTCACCACAATTGATCAGAGGACTAATGGAAGAGCTGGGGATGAGCCAAAATGGTTAGGAACCAATAGCCAAAGAGCAGAGCAGAGTCTCCCCATCTGGCTGCTGTCTGGAATACTGTGCGCTACCTTTCAGCTTACATTTATCTCCTTATGTTAAAGTATCGTTTCAAAAAGACATGCATACGTTCCCGGCCGAAACGAAGGACCCGATCGGTTTCGAGCAATCCAACTCAATGACATGGCATCTAAAGTCATTTGTATTCTGATGGCTGCAAGAGTTTTAGGAACTCTGTTAAAAGCTGCCTTGTAGGCTTGATAATCCATAACTAGCCATTACCAACCTTAAGAGGATAAAGATATAAATCATGCATGATGTGTGCTTTTATTTAATTGGTCATGAAATATGAATAGAGCTGGCATTCGCTCGCTCGTCAAATGTCAGCGGGGGGGTGAGAACCACGTGAGGGAGGGAGGGCAGGTGCTTATCTTTCTTGTACTCGACCAGACGCTTGTGTACTTGAGCACCTTCTGGCAATGTTTTTCCAATCATATTCACATTCCAATTGCCTCAACCCCGATGGCAAAAATACAGTTGCTTTGGCTTGGTTCCGTGGCCTTGCTATGATCTTTCTAACCTTCTCTTCCCATTATAGACACACACCCACGTCTGTGCATTTTTTTTTCTTGGTGAAACATCATTTGGAACAAAAGCATACATTTCAATACATTTGCAGTAGCAGGTGTATTTGGGGAGCCAGAAAGCTGTTGCCATAGATACCGTTCCCAAGGAAACACAGGAAGAAGCTGTAACTGGGGTCCTGCTCCACCTGTGCTTAGTCCTCGGGGATGATACAAAAGCCGTTGATGTCTTTGGCCAATTCTTCTCTGAGGATTATGTCGTTAGAATACGCTCAATTGTGCTAGGAAGCTCTGATAAGAATTGCTGCACGTGGATCAAAGTTTCATCATCATTTTGACAAGACTCGCTGTTCACCATAGTCAGTGTCCACCACCAAGAAGCCATGCAGGAGTCTGCTCTGCTCTCTGTCTGTCTGTCTGTCTGCCTGTTTGTCTGCCTGTCTGCCTGCCTGTCTGTCTGCCTGGCCGCCTGCCTGTCTGCGCGCACGCATGCTTGTGACTGCGTTCATGTGAGAGAACGTTAGTGCGTGGGAGAGCTGTGTGCTGCAGTATGTGCAAAAAGCCTGAGGAGAGTCAGTCAGCTTCTTCACCAAATCAAGCCAGTGGAATGATGAAATGTGCAGACTTGCTGCTGTGAAAAGATCTGCTTACTTTCTGCTTGTTGAGATGAGGAGGTATCCCGCAAATGACCTCAGCCAGTAACGGGCATCATTGGATGTGCCACTGCAGTCGTGCTTGGATTGAGAATAGAATTTGTCATCAGTGGTTGTTTGGCGTTTAAAGGTGTGGCTTCAACCAGCATAGTATCTGAGGAAGGGAGTGAGGTGTCAAATTGCAGCTTCCAAAGGGTCTACAAAACAATTTATCAGGCTGGAGCGAGCGAGAGAGCGAGAGGAGAGAGGAAGAGAAGAGAGTAGGTGGGTTGGAGGCGAGGTAGCAAAAGAGAGAGAAGGAGAGAGCCAAGAATCAACTGTGAGACGTCAAGAGAGTGACTTGGAGTGAGATGAGAGATGTCGGAACCCCAAACGACTTCCAGCGTGATGATGCAAAGCGTCCATCCTCCCACTTGAGATGCCTGCATGCTTCCACCTGCTTCCTTGCATCTGTCTGTCCGTCCGTCAGCCGCTCGTACGGCGGGAGCCCGGCGCAAGGCAGATTGAGCGTCTCCTTGGAAGAGGAAGTGGAGAACTTGTTTTGGAGGAAGATAAAAGAAGAAACTAGCGAGTCCCTTTCAGCCATCGCGAGCCATCCGGCCGGCCGGCCAGCCGGCCCGCGCTCCCTCCCTCCCTCCCTCGCACGCACGCTCCCTCTTTGTTGATTGTCCACTTGGAGATTTATAGACTTGGGTTCTGGAGACGATGGACAAAAGGAAGCAAAGATTGGAGCGAGAGTGGATGAAGCAATGGACCGCATGCTCCGAGATGCTCAGGTTCCAATTGTAAAAAGGTTTATCATCTGACATCGACTCTCGTGGAACAAAAGGAGAAGAAAACACAATAGACTACTGCTGTGCCTCATCACTTCTACTCTGCATTTGGGGGCAAATCCAAAATGGACACAAGAAGACAAAGCGTTTGGACGTGAACACTTGATTGTCTGACAGACAGACAGAAGAAGGTGACAAGCAAAGATGAACTATATTTTTGGCAACAATACTCTGTACCCCCGCAGTGGGAGGGGAGGTGGAAGTTCTGGGGGCCAAGGTGCAGGGCTGGGCGTCAAAGCAAAGCAGGGACCAAAGCGTGGCTCCTCAGAGGAACTGGCAGCGCCGCACAACTCCTCCCCATCCACCTCTTCTCCTGCCTCCTCCTCTCCTTCCACATCCTCCTCTCGCTGGCAGCAGCTCCTTCTCTTCTTCTCCAAGAGGAGTGCCTTCACTGATTGCATTACGTCTAGCCAGGTAACGAACGCATGTCTCCAATCGTGCTTAAGGGATGCTAGGTGGGAGATCGGGGTGGCGGAGATCCCATCGACATATTGATGTGAGCTACTGGCAGCGTACTGAACCGAGGAAGGCATGTTGTGAACCTTGAGATGAATGCCGTGAGGATGCTACGCTGCAAGTGGAAGCAAGCAAGCAAGCAAGCAAGGAAGATGCCTGCCTGGCTGCGTGGCTGCCTGCCTGGCTGCGTGGCTGCCTGCCTGCGTGGCTGCCTGCCTGCGTGGCTGCCTGCCTGCGTGGCTGCCTGCCTGCGTGGCTGCCTGCCTGCGTGGCTGCCTGCCTGCGTGGCTGCCTGCCTGCGTGGCTGCCTGGCAGCACACAGCTCAAGCTATGTAAAAGTGAAGCTAACTCCTTCACAGTAATCACTGGCTGGGGTTTTGCAAAGTGTGGCCAGTTTTCCAATGAAAGCACTTAGTGCATGGCTGATATGCCGTTATATACACTCACACACACACACACACACACACACACACACACACACACACACTCGTTCTGTATATGCACACACTGATTCTTGTTCAGTTTGTGTGAGAAAAGTTTGAGGGTGGGTGCTGTCTGTTGTTTGGATATTTGGCATTGGGTTAGGTCAAAGTAGACACTTGTGTTTGGTCATTCATTTGGAAATGAATCAATAAACACAGGTAGCTGTACTCATTCAACTCCTCTTCCAGTGGTACCTATACTTGGGAACTTTTCCAGATACAAACCAGAGCCACACAATCTACTTCTGAACCGAAAGAAAGCCTTTTGACTCCAACAAATGGCTTCAAAATGAAAGCCGTATGATAAGCTTCTGAAGTAGTCAATGCCTTCTTAAGTTCAAGCCATTCTTCGGTCATTTCAAATTTGTGGTGATGTAGACTGTGGCTATGTTTAGAGGAGTACAGTTGTATTTTTATCATCACCCTTTTGCTTCTTCACCTCCCTCCCACAAGCTGACTTGCAGTCTCAGAAACAATAGAGTACATTCTAGCACAAGTGGGAGGAAAGACATGTTGACGAGCGCAAATATGAAATGATGAAGACAATCTTTAGGATTCATTTCATAGAAAAACAACAATAGACCGCTTGCATTTTGCTATAGGGACCCATATGTACTTTGTATTTGGACGTGCAGAAAAGATGAAAAGCATTGACTTGAGTGCTAACCCATTTTCAGACATGCTTGTTTTCGATCACGTCCACCCGAGGTGTCTGAAAATGGACTCGAATATCAGACGGAGAGGGCTTCGTGTTTTCAGTTATTTAGGGGCAGAGCATGTTTACAACCTTATTAGGTTTGACATCAATGTGGGGAGGACTTTGCGCTAGTCCTTGTCATCTGTCTGTGAAAGCGGCTATGGAGAAAGTCAAAAAGAAAGACCTCAAGGCTTTTCAATACTTCAACTGTGCAACTCCACAGTCAAGTGAGTGCATATGATTTTGGAGTGTTGCATCATCTGGTGTGTGTGGGATGATGCTTTCATATCAGTTCACACTCTTCCTCCCTCCCTCCCTCCATCACTATCGACTCTTTGCACTTGTTTCCCCTCTAGCCTCTTCTCTGTCCATGAGCAATCATTTTAATGACTTCTGTAACGCAACACAAGCGCAGAAAATGTTCGGCTAATGTGCTTTTTGGGGCTCTGCACAAACGTGCATTGTTGCTAAAGTCAAGCAATGGGTATGAATGCGAGTGCGATTGGTCATCGATCGATCTGTTTTATGCAGCTCTTGTGAACCTCTTTGTCAAACAGGGCAATGAAATATATTGGAGGATGATGAACAGGAGATTTTATTTCTTGAAGGATTGATTTATTTGTGAATGTATGGATTCATTTATTATCGATTTATATGTATAGCACATTTCAACGGAAAGCATTTCAATAAATCCATGCAAAGTTTGGCATCAACCACAGGGAGGAGGGGCACTCTAGCTCATTTGCTCATTTGAGTATTGCCTTGCTTGGACTGCTGACGCCGTGCACCATAAACAATGGTAAACGTAAAGAGGTGAGGCTGATACAAGCAAGCAGTTGGAGGCAGCAAACGCTCACTGTTGAGCAGAGTAGAAGAGGCCATGGCCAATAGCTGCCAGGTCCGCCTCACTGAATGTCATTCATTAAAAAGCAGGCTCGCGGTTGCTTTGTCCGGCTGGCTGGCTGGCTGGCTGGCTGGCTGGCTGGCTGGCCGGGTGGCTGGCCGGGTGGCTGGCCGGGTGGCTGGCCGGGTGGCTGGCCGGGTGGCTGGCCGGGTGGCTGGCCGGGTGGCTGGCCGGGTGGCTGGCCGGGTGGGTGACTGGCCGGCCGGCTGGATGTGGGCCGGTGCACTGCATGAGACAGAATTTGAGTTCATTTCACCATAGGAAGAAATCTGCTGCAAGGATCTTAATGATTGGTCTTCAATGCAATGCCTGAGAACCTGTTGAGAATCACAACTGTAGTTACACTGCAAAAGTGCAGAAAATACACATGGCAAGTTCACAAACAGTCGTCATTTAAGATCCCTGTCTTTTTTTTTTTTTTCTTCACCATCCTTACTTTATTCTGGTTTCATGGCAACATAGAGTAAGGGCCTGATTCCTTCCCCCCTTGCCTGGTTACCTCCAAGCAATATTTTAGTCTTGGCTTGATTTAACATGGCCTTGCCTATTCATCTGGCTATTCATCATCTTGCAGCTAGCTAACTAGCCTACAGCCCTGACAGCACTTTACGCAGTACACGCGCAACACTAAAACCAGCTTTCCTTCATCATCTCCCTGCTTCCTTTATATGGGCAGGCGCTTCTATCTACGCCGTCTTCTTTCGAGGAGCAACATGTGCCATATACGTATTAGCTGACATCATAGATTTGGACCTCGAAGCCATTTATTGATAGAAATCACAAAGCCATGTTCATTGTCAAATAGCAGCTGTCGATGGCCAAAGGCAGGCAGGCAGGCAGGCAGGCAGGCAGCCACGCAGACAGGCAGGCAGGCAGGCAGGCAGCCACGCAGCCACGCAGCCAGGCAGGCAGGCAGGCAGGCAGGCAGGCAGGCAGGCAGGCAGGCAGGCAGGCAGGCAGGCAGGCAGGCAGGCAGGCAGGCAGGCAGGCAGGCAGGCAGGCAGGCAGGCAGGCAGGCGCTAACGTCATGGAATCATTTCAATTCCTCAACTATAAAGATAGGGAGAAAAGAAAACAAATCTATAGCCTTCAACGCTAAAGTATCAAAGACTAACGTTTATATGAAACACCGATTTAGGCGGCTTGCGTTCCGTAGTGCTTCTAGTCATCAAAGTTGAAATGTTCTTGCACATCATTGCACTATTCTCTTTTGATTTACGTTTTGCACAACTTGATTGGAATTGTAAAAAGATGCATTCTTGTGAGTAACTAGGTCAGCGCATAGAAACACTCAGGCAACTGACCCGGCTTGCCGTGTTTTGCTTTAAAAGAAGAAGAACAAAAAGGTTCTCCACCAATCACGGCTCGGGACGCATCATACTCTTCCACGCTGACCGCCAGCGCTGAGCCCTGCTTTCCTATCGATTAGTCACGCCTGGCTGCCGTCATGTGCACAAGAGCGCCCGAGCTCCTAATTGGCCGGTCCGGGACGAGCGAGAGCGCATCCCAGTTGTACGGAGCGGGACGGCGAGAGCGAGGAGGCACAAACATGACAGCATCTGAGAAAGAAAGATGTGAGCTGGTGTCAAGTTTTGAAGATCAGGGCGAGCATTGGTTTTTCTTCTTGATTATTCCTTCTGACTCTCATTTCCCAAAGATGTGTGTGTTTAGCTATGGGTTCCCTTCCCGGAATATAAATCTGCAACATCTCAAGTGGACCGACTGGATTTCCCAAACAAAGCCGGAGTATGATTGAACTGCCTACCGAACTTGGAGGAGGTGCATTATCTGAGAAACCGATAGATAACTGGAGCCCCTTCCTTTGGGATGCAGGAGCAGCCTTTGCGTCCACTCTGTCCTAACGTAAAGACTGAAAGCGAGCGTCGCCCATCTGAGCTTCGTTGTCACACTTCAAGACCTGGCTTTGTTCAATTCGTGGCTTTTCACCAACGCGGACCTGTTCAAGGGACTGTACGGAGGAGACAAATGAAGGAAGGGGAAAAGTCCAATGTCGCTTTCAGTTGTTCTTTGACCTCTTTTGTCATCCCTGCCTGTCAAGGCGATCAAGCGGTAAGAGGCAAAGAAGACGCGGCCGCCACGGATGTGGCCTTCCTGCCGATATGACCACTTACTTCCACAGCCACGAATTCTGTTGTAGCCCTAAAAAGGCCGCCGGCTCTTCCAAGGGAAAATCCAGCAAAGGGAAGGTCAAGTCCGGCAAGAGCCAGCAGCATCATCACTCCAAGCGTAGCCCTAAATTACTGCAAGTCCAGACAACTCAATGGCAGCCTTCCCCCCTCCACTCGGCCAAGCGCAGTAGTCAAAAAGGCTGTCCTTCGCCCAAACCTCTTCCTTCGCCTTCACCCAGCTACTACCACATTCCGAGTCATTGTCATCTAGCGCCGCCGCCGTTCCACAACTACCAGCTGGCGCCGGAATCACCCAATCATCTCCTGCATTCGGCCAGCCATCATCAGATCTGCCTGCAGCAGCAGCAGCAGCAGCATTTTTCTCCAAATGGGCAAGACTTTCTCCCTCTTGCCTCGGGAGGTCGCCCGCTTTCCTCGCCGTCGTGGCATCAACTCTGTCAGCATCAGCAGCAGCAGCTGCAGAGTCACTCCAACAGTCACAACTTGTTGTTCCACGACTACCGATCCCAATGTTCTCCTCCTCCTCCTCTGCCGCACTGCTCGCAGTCTCTTTCCATCCATCCGTTTCACTCGGCGCAGACGTCAGCGCGTTCGGCTCTGGATGGTTACGGCTGGAGCACGTTGCCCACGCAGCTAGCCCACAGGGCCGCTGGAGGAAATTTCCAGAACTTGAAAGACACGGTGACAAAGAGCCAAAGCAAAGCAAAGGCTGGGAGCTCCTACTTGTGGGCCGCCCGCTCGGTGGAACCCCCCGGCGCTCCCACTCAGCGCTTTCCGCAAATACAAGCCCATGTACGTGTCCAGGTAGGTTGCATAGGCAACGACTATGGATAAGCAGTTGATGAGTCTTCATGAGGGCCTGTGTCCAATTCCCATTCAAAGTTGCCAAAAGCCATTGTGAGCCATTCCTTTTTGACCAGCGTTTGTCCTATTCATACACCTGAGAAGTCTTTTTAACCGTCAGAACTCTTCTCTTGACCAGAGTAGGGATTAGAGTCCATTTTTTATGACGGCACAGCTCAGCTCAGCGTGTTGCCTGATCTGAAATTGTCCTTAATCTGATCATATTCAAGCTGTTTTGGACATATGCTGTCATTTTCTTCTTACCTCTCAGTTAAGATTTGCTTTCTTTCTTTGACATTTTCATGTGAGCGAGCGAGTGAGTGTTCAGGGCCTAGTTTTCAGGTGAGATGAATAAACTGTTGCAAAACAATGTTGTGATTCAACTCAATGCGAAATATGTTGCATTCAAATGAATAAAAGATTTTAAATTGGTACATGAAAGTAAGATTGACAAATGATGAAATGAAACAAGATGAATTCCTTTGTAGACGTTTCATCCATTTGGAAATCTTAAATGAGTGATTTAAAAGTGCCTTTGGCCACTTGTGCTCGGAATTTGGGGGAATATTTTTCCAAAAGGCCGATGTTGAACTTGTTGTGCCTTTGGGTCGCGGGCATGTGCACCTTCTGCTCCTCGTTGCTGTTGTTGAGTTGACGACCATGCGACTAATCCCTCTGATCCTTTCTCTTTTTCGGTTCCCGTGTGGGATCAAGCGTCCATTCAGCATGACTGACAGATTGGACACGTGGTGGTAGACAGACAGACAGAGGGAGAGAGGGAGAGACAAAGAGCGAGCAGGCGAACGAGAGAGATCAGGGGATGTGATGGATGGATGGATAGATGGATGAGAGAGACTGAGATTAGTATTGAGCGATAAATGCTATTCCTGCTTTGTTGCACTGATGCTGGCTGGACACTTCATTTGCTTTATGAACACACAGCTTGAAATTTTCCTTCCAGCGGATTTTTGCTTTACGGGATATTGGATTGCGTTCATATACTCTGAGATGGGGGAAAATAGATGCGGTTGAGCCAGGAAGAGCATTTACGAAGCAGAAAAAAAGGAAAGCTCGTGCGTCTGCTTCATCCGTTCTTTTGCTTTACTATTCAGATCAATCACCGGTAGATGGACAAGAAAGAGCTTGGCTTTTTGTTTCCAGCAGCATATCATGCACTTGCTGCTAAGTGGCAAATCAATGATGGATGCATCGCAAGTGGATTCTTTGAATGTCAATTGAGGGAGTGGGCCTCATCAATGATGATGCTTTGAATTGGAATTAGTATTGTCTGTCGTGAGGGCTGTGCACTACGCCATGTGGCTTCACGCTAGCGAGCTTTACTCGACATGCTGTACCAAAACATGAGACGAGTAAGTTGTTGCGGGGCTCTTGTTGTTTGAGCATCAATTCATGAAGTGTCTTGTCTTTTGCAGGCCAACCCCCCTCCATTGGTGGTGAACACAGACACTGTGGACACCCCCCCATATGTGAGTACCAAAAGTCGGGAAATCCAATGTTTGGAATGCAAAACAGACGTGTTTTATTTTGCTACTACATGCTCTGATATCCAGAGGTCGGGAAATCCAATGTTTGGAATGCAAAACAGACGTGTTTTATTTTGCTACGACATGCTCTGATATCCAGAAATGCTTGCGCTCTAATTGCTTCCGTACCTCTGGATACAACGGTTCAATTCAGAAGAATACGGGCATTTTACCGCTAGCCAGCTGCCACGGCAAATCGCCGTCCAACTTTCTGATGTACGTAATTGCTCTGAACTCCAAGGAGTTTCATTTTTGCCCATATCTTTTCAATAAAAGCACAAGGGTTAAAAGTGACCCATGATTCTTTTCCACGATGCCGTAGAATACTTGAGTGGCCAAGAATAATCTCTATTCATATTCCTCGTCGGCAATTTTGACATTGTATATGGCGTAATGATGGAAATGTAGTCATGTGAAAGCACCCGCTACAGACAAGGCAAGGCGATTGCTCGGGATGCCAGCCGGGATGCGACAATATGAAATCATTCCATCTGATTTGAGTCCAATCCAAACAAGTTGACAGACTTTGTGATGGCTTTTTTTGTTTTGTTCCATCCATACTCACAAGTACCATTCTCTCTTTCTACATATGCCGTCTCAAACAGGTCAATGGAACGGAAGCAGACTTTGAATATGAGGAAATCACATTGGAGCGGGTAAAAACGGAAGGAAGGATTTGTACCAATACCATTCTAAAGCTATGACTATTTCCTCCAACTTTCTTTCGTCTCCTTTCTTTGTGCGTTGTCGTGTCCCCTCTCTCAATGGTACTCTCCTCTCTCTCTCTCTCTCTCTCTCTCTCTCTCTCTCTCTCTCTCTCTCTCGCGCTCCCTGAGGCTCTCTTGCCATTCATTCCTCTGGCTGCGTCTTCTTTTCTCCTGTGACCTGGATCTGTCTGCTCGAGTGCCGCCGCTTTCAAGACACATACATGCAAATCGAGAACAAAAAATCGCAATGGTTACCGCCTCGTCATTTGTATTAGAAGTCGTACGTAGCGGCCGTGTTGCCGTGAAAACGCTGACCTCCGTCATCTGTGTTTGTGCGCAGGGTAACTCGGGTTTGGGCTTCAGTATTGCAGGAGGGACCGACAATCCCCATATTGGAGAAGATCCGTCCATCTTCATTACCAAGATTATACCGGGAGGGGCCGCGGCACAGAATGGGCGACTCAAGTGAGCGCACACACATTTGAGAATACAGTCGAAGATAATAGTTGAAGTCAAATGTTGAAGTCGGAATGGATCAAAGCACCGTTTCGGGCAACCCGTGAAGTGGATTTTGCATCAGAAAGTGGGTCAAGCCCGAAATCGGCCGCCGTCACTCCCTCCGTGAGGCTCTCCTGTCGGAAGAGTTTCGACGGGGGCGGCCGAGCGTAAGATACGGACGGCTTACCCGTTTGAAACAAATACGACGGACATGGCGGCGCAATCCATTTACGTGGGGAGGGGCCGGGCGGGCTTGTGCTTTCTTCATTCTCGGAAGAGTTTGTGTCGGAGCGCTGCCCTTTCGCAAGAGACTCCATCATTCTTATCAAACACGTGCAGTTTTTTTGTTAGGTTTTTTTCCCCCGGTCGGTCGCATTGATTTCTGATGGGATGCCGGCCACAGTCCGGTCTGGCTCAAGGTCAGCGAAGCATCTATCTGGAATACGGCCGTTGTCATGAATACATTGGTCGGAGCAAATGTAGTACCTTAAGTAGAAGAAACGAGGATGCCGTCATTTGTTCAACGGCCGCGCATTTGAACGGGTATCGGCTCTTACTTTTGCCGACGGCCTCAGATTTGATTTGAATAGCTACTGGTGCAGCAGCTCTTATATGATGTTGTCGCGCAGGGTGAACGACTCCGTCGTCCGGGTCAATGACACCGACGTCAGGGAAGTGACCCACAGCGGGGCGGTGGAGGCACTCAAGGATGCCGGAGGTTTGGTCCGACTGTGCGTACGACGCAAGAAGAGCCTTACTGATAAAATGGTGGATATCAAGCTGGTCAAAGGACCCAAAGGTAAAGGTACTTGCAAATGTATTGATTGAAGAAGGGGGAAAAAAAAAAAAAAGTCAATTTCCCCCCTCATTTCCGGACTATAAAACCTAACCGGAATATGAAGCGTATATGAAGATTCAAGTGTCGATCGTATCTTTTCAGGCCTGGGATTTAGTATAGCCGGTGGAGTGGGAAATCAACACGTTCCAGGTGACAACAGCATTTACGTGACAAAGATCATTGAGGGGGGTGCTGCACAAAAAGATGGCCGGCTACAGATAGGGGACAAACTTGTAGCTGTAAGTTTTTTTTGTTTTTTTTTTTTTACATCTCAATCGCGATTGACAATGAGCTTTGAACACACATACCAACATGTGCAAATGATCCGCTCTGCTGCGTTCCTAGGAAATCGCAATGTCTCATAGAATAGAAACACATCCATCCATCCATCCATCCATTTAATGATGTGTCTTCAGGTAAACGCATCTTCTTTAGAGGAGGTTTCTCACGAGGAAGCAGTCGCAGCCCTAAAGTCAACCCCAGATGTTGTTTACCTACGCGTGGCCAAACACACTTCTGTCTTTATCAACGAAAGCTTTCCTCCTCCCGATGTCACCAATTGTAAGTATGTGCTTGATGTTGCAGTCAAATAGACACGAGCTTGAACGGCAGCCCTTGCTATTTGACTGGATGTTGCCGACATGCTGTTGAAGCAAATTTCTCGCCACCTGTGCTTGAATGGCATGCGTGATGGTTAGAACGTAGGCTCAACTTTAAATGGGCTTTTTTTTTCATTTCTAAAACAGGCTGTGTTTTGCTGGAAAAAAAGATGATCACAATTTTGAGTGCACCCTCTTCCCCAGCGACCACTGCAAAAAAAAAAAAGAAAACGTGGTCAAGCACAACCCAGTTTTGATCGGATGAGATGCTCGAGACAGTTCTGATAACAGCTAATTCACGATGTTGACTTGAACACGATGTGACTGGATGATTAAGGAGACCTGCTTTTGTTTTGATCCCAGCCTACCCTTCACATCATGACAATCACATAAGCCCCTACATGAGCGGGAGCCAGTCTGTCAGCCCGGCCCCACTGACCACGCCCAGATACTCACCAATGCCCAGGTCCGTGACGGAAAATGACGACTTCACAAGGTAAGACTGAAAAGACCAATGTTTGTCATGTTAAGGTGAACGACCTTTTACATTGCCTGACCTCTGCTCGCGCTGCTAACAAGGTTGTGACGTGCGTGTGCGTGCGCATGCTTGTGTCGATTTGGCAGATGGCAATCAGAATTTTCATCTGGCATGTAAACTGAGGTCACATACGTAGACACGTGTACATTCACTCTGGGTGGGGTGGGGTCGGGTCGGGGCTGCTTTACTATCTTTAATCCATTTTAATGGGAGGATTACAGCCTATCACAATCCACGTCACTCAACCGGCGTCACCGTGGTTACTAGAATATGACTGCCAACGTCATCATCTTTTTGCCCAATCATAATCTTTTCACTATAATAAATCTGATAAGCTGCAGACTGACTGCTGAATGGTCATTTGGATGTCTGCTCTTTCTGCTTTGTGCTGGTGGCCTGTGTGTGTGTGTGTGTGTGTGTGTGTGTGTGTGTGTGTGTGTGTGTGTGTGTGTGTGTGTGTGTGTGTGTGTGTGTGTGCGTGTGTGTGTGTGTGTGTGTGTGTGTGTGTGTGTGTGTGTGTGTGTGCGTGTGCGTGTGCGTGTGCGTGTGCGTGTGCGTGTGTGTGGGGGGGGGGGGGGGGGTGCGTGTGTGTGTGTGTGTGTATGTGGTTGTGTGTACACGTATACATATATAGACATATACATCTATCTATACGGATATACCTAACCCTGAAATCTAGGATTTGCACAATATAGTACGACCGAGGAAAATGCTTTATCATGTTGAACATTTGCGTTTCATGATACGGTAGCGCCATCTACTGGGCAACCCGTAGTGAGCTATGTCTTTTCTTCAACTGTACAGTAATGCATGGCTCTTCACATCTAAAAGGCTCCCCTTCCTTTCCTTCCAGATGAATGGTGTTTGTCTTGTCACTCCTCCCTTCTTGCGCATATGGGTTCAGTTGGCTTTACCGCTGTCCACATGCATACGTTGAGGGCCCGTTTTGAAATGAAAATATTTCATAAATCATCTCATATTCTTTCCCTTAGGGAGCCTCGGCGTGTGTTGCTTCAACGAGGCTCTACGGGTCTTGGTTTCAATATCGTCGGAGGAGAAGACGGCGAAGGAATATTCATCTCCTTCATTCTGGCCGGTGGTCCGGCCGATCTTTGCGGGGAACTCCACAAGGGGGACCGGATCCTCTCTGTACGTGTGTGCCGAGTCGAGATGTTCTTTTTGCATTTGGCTCGGTTTGCTTTCTGAAAGTATGTCTTTGGATGTAGGTGAACGGAGTTGACCTGTCCACGGCGACACACGAGCAGGCGGCTGCGGCTCTGAAGAACGCGGGACAAACTGTCACCGTTGTAGCGCAGTATAAACCGGAAGGTGAGTGCGACCCAAGTGCTAATGGCACGGCTAATGTAGGATTTGTCAAGCAGGAATCGTTTCTGCGTGCTGATTAGTGACGGTTGGCTGAGCTGAGCTTCATTCAGCCCTTCTGTTCATGCACGCGTGTCCTTTTGAAGGCCGTGTTTGTCCGGCTCCCGTGGCAATACTGAGCGGCGACCTGTGGTGTGCCCTCTGCTTCCACCACATAAACATAGAGGCTTCCTTCGAATGAGCGAGTCACGCTGTGCGTGTTTTGTTGTTGAACCTTCTGTTATTTATCCGAGGAACACCACCTGCTGTCATCCAATGCAGAACCGGCGGAGAGTAGTGATGATGCAGCAGCAGAAAAGACGTATTTATGAACCTCAACGTAGTGGTACAGTGGCAAAACGGATTGATGAAAGGAGCTGGCTGCAAGTGGCGCTTGAGTAGCCAAGTGTGCCGGCGCCCCAGGTACAGCCAATGGGCAAATGTTTGTGCTGCTGGGGTTAACTATTGCTTCCGTGTGATATCTTGATCAGTCCAAGTCTGCGTGGCATTCCTTCTCATCATTGTGGTGTATTTCAGAA
Source organism: Syngnathus leptorhynchus (assembly GCF_054491065.1). Taxonomy (NCBI): domain Eukaryota; kingdom Metazoa; phylum Chordata; class Actinopteri; order Syngnathiformes; family Syngnathidae; genus Syngnathus; species Syngnathus leptorhynchus. Next base: position 10,916,111 of record NC_141207.1, read on the forward strand.
CCTTTTCATCTCGCGCATCATTTCCTAGGTGCATAGTAGCTGATTTGGCAGCATCCAACTTTAAAATGTGCTTCCCCCCCTTCCTTTCCTGCTGTGGGACTACTCTAGTCAAGCCTTCTGTTTGATTTCCGTCTTAGTCGCTTGGATTACACACGAGTGTCACAGTCCGTGTCTGAGCTCCACTCGTCTGTTTGTTATCAAGTGGAGGAGGCTTGTGCAAAAATGATTGTCCATCTTATTGTGTGATGGATCGCAGTGACATTGTGAGTGCAATAGCGTTAATGATGCTGATTTACCTCCAGATAAAGGTGCGTATGAGCTGTCTGGTGCTTTTGATTCCCTTTCTCGCTTACTTTGAGATGCGATGTTCGTTGACCGTGACGCGCCAGTTGAAATTGAAAAGAAACGTGCCGTGAATGAATTCATACTATGGCAATTCAAAGAGTGGAGAGAGAGAAACTCATGACTGAAGATGAAACGCATCCCAAATCAAACCAAGACTGGTTTATTTTTAGGCCAACACAGTACGTATTAGTGAGGGCTTTGTGAAAACTCCCTCCAATCGAAAGGAAAAATGCTTGCTAAAGCTTTTTGTGAATGTGTGCTGGTGACTGTCACTCCCTGAGCCAAAGTAGGGCAGGAGAGCCTGGCATCGCCTCGCATTTCAGCTGCATGAGTGACCTGAGGAAACCGTGGCTGCCTGGCTGCCTTGCCTGGCTGCCTGGCTGCCTTGCCTGGCTGCCTGGCTGCCTTGCCTGGCTGCCTGGCTGCCTTGCCTGGCTGCCTGGCTGCCTTGCCTGGCTGCCTTGCCTGGCTGCCTTGGCTGCCTTGCCTGGCTGCCTTGCCTGGCTGCCTTGCCTGGCTGCCTTGCCTGGCTGCCTGGCTGCCTTGCCTGGCTGCCTGGCTGCCTTGCGTGGCTGCCTGCCTGCCTTGCGTGGCTGCCTGCCTGCCTGCCTTGCATGGCTGCCTGCCTGCGTGGCTGCGTGCCTGCCTGCGCCTTAAAGCAAGCTGCTGTCATAGTGGGAGGAGCGGGCACAGCGAACAAGAGGAGCACACTAGAGAGAGAGAGAGCCTTAGCATCTGTTGTTTCTGTAGCAGCCAAGCGGCACTGGAAGGATTTTGAAATCGACCCATTTTTTTTTTCTCCGCATCTCGACACTTACTTTGACATATTTCCACTGGAGCAGGCTCACACGTGGAGGTGCTCTGAACTCTGGGTCTTTTTTATGCGCTCCTTCTGGCTTTCTGGCACTGACACTCATCTAAAAGTCGCCTCATCAGCATCATAGCGCACGCACGCAAGCACGAAAGCAAGCAAGCCCAGCCTGCCGTCCCTCCGTCAGCATGTGAGTACCACCATTGAAAGAGACAGAAGCTGAAAGGACTCAGTCGCTAGCTTCCTTCCTTCCTTCCTGCCTGCCTGCCATGCAACATGCGCGATGATGAGCACCTCCGCTTTTCTTCTTGAGTTGATTTGTGGCAATCTTCTTTTCATTGGTTTCCCAACAATGTTTTTCTTGACTTTTGAAACTTGGCTTTTTCCCCTCATTTAGCTCTCGTGCCTGAACTCACTCTTCTCTGTTTTGTGTCCTTTCCCCCTGTTTACGGTCGTGTCCGCCGTCTTGCTTTGAATCCCACGCGACAGTTTTGTTGACTCCAAATATGCTCATGTAAATATCGGTATGGCCATTAGATGCAGCAATGCCGTAAGATTGAAGGTGATGGACGGAGGTCAGTGATGGGGGGGGGAAATGGATTTCCTCCAAAAGGTTTTGGTTAGGTTGAGGTTAGTTGTGTACCTCAAGTGTAAGCGAACTAGCATGCTTTGATTGACTTTTTTTTCCCCCCATAATGGTCGAGGGCTGCAGAGTCTCGCTGCAGCCTTTGGAACCAGTGTGATCAAAAGATTTGGACGTATTTTGGCCGGGACGGAATATATACGTAGCATCGGCCGGCCGCATAGCATAATTGCCTGAGTGCTATTTCAATATTTTTGGCCAAGGTGAAAGGATGCAATTTTTGGATGGATATTTAGCATCTCCGCTTTTACGCCACAATAAAAGTGCCACACTTGTTCAATTGTATTAATTTACTCAAAGAAGGTTTCCCCCAATTCCCTTGTGCAGAATACGGTCGTTTTGAGGCAAAGATCCATGACCTAAGGGAACAGATGATGAGCAGCAGCGTCACTTCCAGCTCCACGTCACTACGGTCCACTCAGAAACGGACACTTTACGTCAGGTACGTCAGGACCTTGTGACATTTGAGAGTGCTTTTGCTTTGCCGCCGTTGTTGTCGTCATTTTAAACGTCTGTTTATGTCCAACCATTTGATCACGAGTTATTGTTGCTTCAATCGATGTGTTTCCTGACTCGTGAAATGAGATCCCAGAAATTCCTGTACGTTCAATGACGAGAATATGAATTGACTACGAGTTGTTTTGACATTGACCTTGATTATAAAACAAGGCTCCGTCAAAGTAACATCGTGCCAAACGCATTCAAATCAATATTGTCATCTGGAAAGCCGTAAAGCTAATGCTCGGAAATTGGGTATCGAAGGCATTGTACACCCGATACTATGGCTTGAACGAGCACTAAAGCGCAAGCCGCGAGCTGCCATTTCTTTCTTGACCAATATTTGACTTGAGATGAATTTCTCGTCCTATTCCAATTGCATTCTGCTTGCTGTGTGTGTGTTTTGTGTTGCACTCCACACATGGATCCAAATCACACACCAAGCAGGAGAGATAGTTTCAGAAGAGTCAAAGGGGAGGGGCACGCAAAGGTTTCAATAATGGACATGAAAGGTGGTCGGCCGACCCGCCGCCTTGCTCCTGCCGCATGAACATTTCAGCCCAAATCCTTCAAATATTGGGAGGCAGGCAGGCAGGCAGGCAGACGATATCCGTCCGTCTCCCTCCCCAATTTCCCCTTCTCTGTCGTCTCTGCTTTGTTTTATTGATGAAGGCAGTGGGGTGGCTCTTGTTTCAGCTCTACTTCTCTCTCTCACACACTGCCACACAGCGCTGCCCTATTTTTTTTTTGTTAAGGTTGTTTCCCTGTGGACGGCTTTGGCATTTTGCTCATCGTTCAGCCGTGCACGCACAAACAGCGACTGTTAACAGATGTGAACACATTTTCCAGCGCTTGTGTTCAAGTGCCACATTTCATGTTATTTTCCATGTGAAGGCGTCACGCCTCACCTCACCTCCAGCTTTCATATCATGGAATCATTTGAAGGCAAATCCCTTTGATTGTCTTCTGGCAGAGCGCTCTTTGACTATGAGGGAAGCGCGTCGGACTCGAGCAGCCCGAATCAGGTTCTGCCTTTCCGCTTTGGAGACATCCTTCACGTGAGCGGCGCTGGCGAAGAAGACTGGTGGCCGGCGCGCCACCTCAGCCCCCCTCCCCCAAACTGCCCGGAGGTTGGAGTCATCCCCAGCCGCAGAAGGTTGGTTGAGGGCGGGCTCCTGAAAAGTGCCTTCTCCTGGCATCCATCCCATCAACACGTGGACTTGACCTCAGTAATCCTTGATGATGAAAGACAAATTGCCTGCATTTTTAGCTGGCGATTTGAAATTGGATCAAGAGAGAACTTTCCATGGTCATACAGTAATCAATAGCCTGGCTGTGTGTTCACCGGAGGAATCTTATGACCACTCTAAAGTTGTGAACTTTCCACCTTTTTTTTCACAGAGTGGAGAAGAAGGAGAGGTCAAGGTTAAAGACAGCCTGTGCGAGCAAGAATCAGGATCGATCGGTGAGTTAGCGATCAAACAAGTAGCCGTTGTCATCCTGTGTGTCAGAACACAGTCAAATCTGAGCCGGTTTCCAATGAAAAGAACACGCGCACGTCTTTGAGCCAGCCGTACAAGGATCCGACCGACTGATGACATTTGGTCTCTTTCTAAGTTTCTTTCTATGTTTCTCTGTGCAGGATCAAGATGAACGGGGTAAGTCAACGTGTTCTCTGTGACCTCTGCCGCTCCAAAAATGTTGACTCCACTTTGGCAGCTTCCATATGCGCCATGTTGTTCTCTTTCCCCAATCTTTCTTTGTGTGTCCAATTAGTTGGCCAGGAGGAGGTGTTGTTAAGCTACCAAGCAGTAATACAGCAGGAAGGTCAGTGATTCAGTCAAAGAGAAAAAGATCATTGACGAATAGATGGCTTAGTCATATCGTTCGTAAATGGGGAACATAACTGTGGGAAATCTGTTGCCTAAGCTCATCCGTTTCTATCCATCAGTCAATTACACCAGACCCGTTATCATTCTTGGACCAATGAAGGATCGAGTCAACGATGATCTTATTTCCGAGTTTCCCGACAAGTTTGGCTCCTGTGTCCCACGTGAGTATTTCAACGATTTCGATGTGGTTCAAATATACGTGGAGATGCAGTGGCCTTTGATCTCGAAGAAGAGATCGGAACGCTCACTGGCACTTCTCTCCTCAGACACGACTCGGCCACGGCGGGACTATGAAGTGAATGGCCGAGATTATCACTTTATGCCCTCCAGAGAGCTCATGGAACAAGAGATCCAGGAGCACAAGTTCATCGAGGCGGGACAGTATAACAACCACCTGTACGGAACCAGTATACAGTCGGTGAGAGAAGTTGCTGACAAAGTAAGACAAAGGAAGCCAACGGAAGGTAGCGTGGTGTCCAAACGCTTGCGTCCGTGACGGCCTCCCTCTCGTCTCCTCTCAGGGTAAACATTGTATACTGGATGTATCTGGGAACGCTATCAAGCGTCTGCAGCTGGCAGGCCTCTATCCCATCGCCATCTTCATTAGGCCACGCAGTGTGGACAACATCCTGTGAGTCAGAAAGACAAAAAATGTAGCAAAAAGTATGAGCGCACGTTACATTGATACTGGGACACGTGTGTGTGTTTCTCTCTCCAGAGAGATGAATAAGCGTTTGACCGAGGAGCAGGCAAGGAAGTCCTACGACAGAGCTGTCAGATTGGAGCAAGAGTTCACCGAATATTTCACCGGTAAGCGCTTGTATAGCTATCAGAATGTACGATTGTTATTATTTGCAATACAACCAAGGGGCTAAGAGTAGCAAAAAGCTTGAGTTGCCTTTGCTATGCTAATCGTGATGTGTTCATGCTGTTGTTGTTTTTGCCCTTTCTGCAGCTTTTGTGCATGGCTCAACTCTGGAGGAAGTCTATTCCCAGGCCAAGCAGATCATTGAGGAGCAATCGGGTCCGTACATTTGGGTGGCCACCAAGGAGCGGCTCTGAGTCAATGCTGCAACTTTGGCAGCACAACGCAGCTTCCCCACATCTGATATACTCTGTGGACACACGTACTTAACGCTTGGCTATCGGGGGGAAGTCCCGAGGAGGCCAGGCCAGGCTTGTATCTTTTCCAGCAGCAGCAGAAGCAGCCCGCTTCCCTTTAACCTTTAAGGACGTGCTTCAGATCCATTGAATATGTACCATTATCTGATTGATTGGTTTCATGAACGCTTGCTTGTTGCTGTTGTTGTTGTTTTCATACGTATATACCAAGGGTAATGCGTTCACATATGGGTTTGTAACGCTAATATTGTCACCAAGAAGCAGATTTTTGCACGCTGTAGCTTTCGTGTTTATGGGGACAAAATCTCTCTCTTTCCCATTTTTCATTCCACTTTCGATTTAAATAGCTGCGATTGTTTCTCTGACTTTTCTACCTTTCGCTCTTATCCTACCACTTCCCTGCCAGACTGCCTCAAGTTGGAATAAATAATGTGCTGTGCCCTGGCATGTTGGACTAAAGGGCCGAGATAGAAAACATACGTATAGTACTGTACCGTTACTGCTTGGAAATG